>NC_051451.1:12086529-12200563 GCF_001649575.2 Kryptolebias marmoratus
CTGGGATGGGTGGCTGTCCCATCTTGCACCATGAACACATGCGTGGCAGTGAGAGCAAACACTTTGCTGTCTGGGTTGGAATGATCTCTTGAAGTTAGGTCCATTATATCTTGTCTGGTTTTCGTCTCTGACACGTTGATACCTGGGATGCCGCCTCACATTTCCATGCTGGGTGAACCTCTCTTCTTGAGTTGAACCCCAGTTTCTCTGACGTCGGGGAAGTCTGTCGGGGAGCTCTTTCTTGAGTTTTTTTCCTCTACCCTCGTTCCTCACGCCTTGCACACTCGAATCAGCCTTATGTCCAAACTTCTTTGACCATCTTTCTTTACGCAGTTCCCAAACGCCTGTGGGATACCGGTGTGGCAAAGACGGCTGATTTCTGGGAGGACGGCGAATGATCAATTTTTTTCTAGCCTCAGGTTCATCAGTAGACTCCATTCTTTGGCCTTTTCCTTCTTCTTCAACCTCTGTCATCTTTCTAAAACGCGCCAGAACTTTCGATCGTTGCTCCTTCCGTCTTGCCCACAAACCTGTCGAGTCCTTGCTGTGACTTTTCTGACGTAGGGCAGAAATGACTTTTCTGCTGAACACATTCTGTTGTGTTTCAGTGGGCTGATCCATATCCATGGGAAGTTCTTTCACAGAGCCACACTCTTTTTGTGTTTCTCTAAAAGAGACTCCTCTGAAACGTGCAAGAGTCTCAAACCTACGCTGTTTCCTTTCGGCCCACACTCCGGAATAATCCATCCTTGACAAGGAGGGACTCAAATTGGTGGTGCTTCCCAATTTGAATCCAACCAGTGGATAGATGCCATCTTCCAAGTTGGAACCGCTTTTCTTTTGCGGCTCCTTCATTTCCAATAGATCCATGTTCCCTCTGAATTGGGCCAACCACTCAAACCTGCGCTTTTTTCGCAGGTCCCAGGGGCCGGGGGACTCCTTACTGCGAAAGAAATTACGGCTTTTGAACCAGACCGAAAATTTCCCTTCGCCTTTTAAATTTTGCTGCAGGCCTTGGGCTTTGAACCTGCATGACTTGAAGATGGTGCTTGTAGGTGTTACTTCCATAATAAAACTCTGTGCTTCCATGGCTTTCAATGTAAAACGAACTTTCTACGCTCAGATAAGGACTCGAGTGAACAGTACTCTAACTTGTAGAAGACTGAACTGGGTCATAGATTCTTGGCTCTTCTAAAGGTCTGTGTGATGTCATCAAGATATGATGTCACAAAGGAATTTAGCGACTTTGATGTGGCTTAGCAATAGCACTAAATTAGGCTCCGCCCTTCCGACAGGAGCCTAATTCACTGACTCTGATGTTGCCTAGCAACAGTGAATTAGCAGGTTCTAAATGTTCCCCTGGTTCCGACCATCAGTCATGTGACCTTCTAATGACCCGGTCATTTAAAGACGGTGTTAAACGTCTCAAACATGCAGGACAGGAAGTGGACACCAGACTCAGACCATTATGGGTTCAGAGGGCTGCCGTGAACACTCGGCACATTTGATGATTTCCACCATGATAACATGTCGACATGAATACTTTCATTCAACATAACTTTTTCTGAAATGATCTTTCAGTTTCTAAAAAGCGTTCATACTACCATTATCCTGTTTTTGTTCATTATTGTCGCTTTATTGTTCTTCTGTACATGTTTGAACCATTCAACAAAATGTTCAGCTTATTAAAGACAATCCTGCTTTGACTTTAACCTTTGAACCCTTTATACTTTTTAAAATATTTAGCTTTTTTATATTCATTTATGTATATGGAAACATATATATAAAAACTCTCATCTTGCCCTGGTACCACAGAGGCCTTGACTCTCCACAACTTCTATATTTCCTCTTTCAGCCCATGGTATTTCTCCAGATTTTCATGATCCTTCTTCCTGATGTTACAGTCTCCTGGGACTGCTACATCTATCACCACTGCTTTCTTCTGGATCTTATCCATCACCACACTGTCTGGTTGGTTAGCCATCACCTGTCTGTCAGTCTGGATCTAGAAGTCCCAGTGTGGAGAAAATGGCAGAAATCTTTATCCAGGCTAGGCTAACAGAGAGTCAAACGAGGGACTGCTTTATATCACTTTTCAAGCTTATAAAACTCTTTCTCAAAAACAACACAGCTGTGTGAAAGAATGCTACACTATGTGAAACTTCTACATTTGTGCACGACGCTGTTTTGTTTAGTTTGTTGCTGTTTTCTCAACATAATATCTGTCACTACAGGAATGTGTGTGGGCTAAGGCCCTTAATATTAGCTAGTTTTGGGGGGAGTTTTAGAACACACCAACATGACCTTGTGCTCTCGCATGTGATTTAGCATATAATTATTGGTAAACAATAAGCTTTTTTTTTTTTGTTTGTCTTTTTGATTTTGTAACCATCCCGTTTGTTCGAGAATAACGGTGGAACGGTGACACAACCGATCGCCTCTGTTGCTCTTTCCACGGCAAAATTGAAAGAATACTGACAAATTAAGCCGCCAAAAACTTTCTGGCTTGTGACTTGTGAACGGGCTTGTGATAGTTTTTTTTACGCAAAACAAGAAGCGACAGAGGCTCGATCAGTCACAAACTGGAGACAAAATCAAATGAAAACGCTGTCTTAAGGGCCAGATGAAACGTTAACAAGGTCCGGACTTTGCCCGCGGACCTTCAGTTTGACACGTGTCCCACAGCATTAGTATAATGAAGTCATAAATAACAACTTCTCTTATTTATTAGAGTATTTCTTTGTCACGCTGGGGGTGCCCACACCTGCCTCAGAGTTGTGTTTTTATTTCTCTTCGGTTTGGAGAGGAAACGGAGGCAGAGAGAGTCTCACTTCCTTGTGAGGCAGTTTGAGGCTCCTTCACTTCCTCATCAGACTTTGACAGCTTCTGGTTGCTGACGGAGTCATGATGGACGGAGGAGCAGCAGGAGCAGCAGGAGGCGGAGGCCAGGCGGGGTACCCCTGCCAGGACCTGTACAAGGACTACCTGAGCTGGTACCTGCAGCAGGGCCCGGAGGCTCGGCCGGGTCAGGACAGCGAGCTCCACAAGAAGGCGGCTCGGTTCCTGCGCGGAGGGCAGGCGGAGCTCGCGCGCACCTTCACGCTGCTGCCCTTCCAGCAGGCGGTGGCGGAGAGGTGCGGCGGCGGGAGCGCGGGCTGCAGGAGACACCTGACGGCTTTCATCCGGGCCGCCGAGGTGCTGGAGACCATCTGCGTCAACCTGTTCCTGCAGCCCTGGAGGAAGGAGATCAAGACGCTCAAGGTTTCGTTTTCTCTTGCTGTCTTTACAAAAGTCTCCTTCTACAAGCGGAGTGGCGCATCTGCGCACCTGTCCCCACTTTGTAATCAGTCTCTTGCACTTCTTCTGTGGTGAATCGCTTTTACAGTAACACGCTGTCCGGTTGTTCTTGTGGTGCCTGAAGTTACACGAGTAAGTTTTGCTGCCACGCCTGCTTTTTGTTATTTTTTTATTAAAGTTTTTTTTGTTTGTTTTCTCGCGTTCCTTGTGTCTGCCTGTATTCTGGGTCCGACCTTCTACCACCCCAGCTTGTCGTGCTGTAGTCTCTATGCTGGGCAGGGTTGCCAGATAAGAAATGACAAACTGTCACTTTATAATTATTGTGTTTTGACCCAAACTATCATATGTGCTGAGTGAGGTGCGCTTTCTCAGAGGGGAGAGGTTATAAGATTAGCTGTTTGTTGTGATTGGTGAACATGTGCACAGAAAAGAAAGGGTGTTTGACCCTAAAATTATCTTATAGAAACAATAATTATTGTGTATATGGCAACACTGCTGCCAGGTTTTCAACAAGGTGATAATGGTGAATACAGGGATGTTTGTTTGGACTTACAGTGAGGTTGGGTTGCTGCTACATGTTGAAAATGGTGAGCAACATAAACAGCACTCTATCTGCCGTTATTAATAGTTGTGGAGCTGCTCGTGCAGAACAGCTACTGACTGCAGCCGTCCATGGTGCACATGTGCGATTACACACATCGCAGCTGACTTTGCAATGCAAATCAAGGTGTTTTAAAAGAATCTCCACTCCGAGAGCTGGGTTCAAAAAGCTTCACTCTCAGATCACGCAAACGAACGGCTGACCTGCAGCAGAAATGTTAGCTTTCCTGAAAAATCAGCTTTGTGTAAATCTGTCCGGTTTTGGGTGGAGTCGTGCCCAGAATGCAGACCGATGCGAGGAGCTCGAGTCAAACTGAAAGACTTAATAAACGAGGCAACAAATGAAACTCGAGGAGCACCTGGTGTGGCATGAGAGCACAATGTCAGAATGCCGAATGAGGGCAAGAACAGGGTTCAAACGGAGCGATGCTGATGAGATAAGTGGTGACAGGTGAGCCTAGCGATTACAAAGGGACAGGTGTGAGGGGAAGGGGACAGGTGGCTGACTGTGGAAAAGTACTAAGAATAATAGGAAACACACTGAAAACTGGAACATTTCTAGTCATTTTGAAGGCTAACCACCATATGGTAACCACACACACACACACCTGTTTGTCACTCCCTGACAGCACGCTTAATAAGAGAGGCACTGTACTGAACTGTAAGTGGCAGAAGGTCGTCACACGTCAGTTTTTCTGTGGCTACAGCGTGTTACGCAGGAGGTACGAGTTTGGTTTTTTTTTTTAAAAAAAAGACCTTTCACTTCCTGTTTTGAGGAGAAGTCAAATCACGACAGGTAGGTTCGTGTGCTCAAACAGAAGCAGTAAAACTGTGGCATGCAAACTCGTTATTCAGGTCCCCGAGCGCATTCTGATGGGGAAAGAGAATGAAACTGGAAGCGTGAACAGGAGGCCGAACACACCATGAGTACACACTGTCAGGTCTGCTGTCTGACTTCATGAAGAGATTCTTGGTGACGTTTCTTCTCCTGTGTTAATAGATCCTACTAAACAATGTCAATACAGAAGCACTGAAGCAGCCTTATTCCCATCATACTTTTATTGTTGTGATAATTTGTTTTTTATTCTCTGCTCCTCCTGCAGCTTTAGAAAAATCCGTACCAAAAAAATACATTAAAACGTGCAGCTGTATTGGAAATAATGTGCCACTTTTGCTAAACTTTTTAGTATACATAGTTATTACAGTTTAGATTTAATGATTTTTGAAGTTTTTATCAAGGTTTCAGAATTAGAATAACTTTTGAGCTGTCAAAACATTACTAAATTTGTGCAAACAAACGGTTATTAGTTTTACAGTCTTTACACCCTTTATACAATTCATACTTCAAATCGTAAACATTTCTGTCTTCTTTCACTTTCTGTCTCTCTCACTGCTAAAGGGATTTATGTTTTTTTTCTCAAATCCCCTCAGAGTGCAGAGTACGCTCTTTCAAACTCCCATTGACTTCCATTCCTGTCTCTTCAAAACTAGAAGTGGAGGATCTTGAATTTGTCCTATCTCCTACGTAGAACACTGACATGAAAAACTGCCATGTGATGACTGAAAACGTCTGCCGCTTACAGGTCAGGGAGGTTTTCAGTACCACTTACAGTTTTTGACTGTTTGTTTGAGGCTTACTTTATGTCTGCCTGTCTAAATAGGGCTGAACTCAATCACAACATCGTGGTTACTACTTCATAAATGTGAACAAATGATTACGGTTAAAAACAAAATGGCAGACTCGCTATATATATATATATATATATATATATATATATATGTATATGTGTGTGTGTAGGGTCCTATACAGTGAGTGAGCCACAGCATAAGAGTGCTGTCAGGGAGTGATAGACACAGGCGTGTGGTTACCATAGCAAACTCAATGAGCCAATGGCAGCAGCCTTATAAAGTTTTCTGATCCTGGTTCTCTTTACACTTCGTTTTCAGTTCATACATGGAAACCTTTTTTGGGCAGTAGCTGCATCAGCACCCTTTAAAATTTATTCAAGTTTCGTATCATAGCTTTATTACCTGTACTATAATAAAGCTGTTTGTTTCTTTTAATTTTTTTATTATTATTATTGTGTGAATAAGCGTTCATGCTGTTGAAACCTTGATGTGAACACTGTTGCCTTTTTCCTTTTTCCAGACTTTCACAGGTGCGTATGTTTACTGCCTCCTGCCGGTTTTCAGTAGTTCTACGCTTCAGTCTGTTCTGGCCTCTATTGGCTACCTGCCCCATAACGATGCCTCTCAAAGGTGAGACAAGAAGACAGTGAAAACAAACGCCGTAGACGTGAAGCTATAAAGCTCGTGCTTAAGCTGTTGTCATACTCCATGAGAAGAAACAAAGTCAGCTGTCGTATATTCACGTGGTTGCGTGATGATGATTGCATCATTTTGCTCTCGTAGCTTTGTCCGCCCCTTTGTGACTCAAGGCCCTGGTTGTGTGATTGGTCAGGAGTTGTTGTGGGCGTGTTTATGCGGAAAAGCCATTGAGCTTTAATGGAGCCATTTTGCTTCTACTGCTCAGCTGAGAAGCAGCTGGCCGAGTGGTGGCCAGGAGGAAGTACGCATCGGCCGGGCAGCATAGAGACACGTTCCCTTTGTTTGATCATTTTGGTGCACCATCACATTTGCAAATAAACAAATTAATAAACAAATCTGGTTGGTGTGAGGGAAGCAAAATACTGTACAAGGACAGGAGAGCTGAGAAGCCAGTAGGTTAATGCTGGAGGAGGAGGGAGGAGCTTCCTGGGAGTTCTGAGCCGCGTGTCTCGTGGATGAAAGGTGTGCGAAAACGAACATCTCGCAACCACGTGACCGCGAACAGACTTCCTGACTTCTCATGGAGTATGACAGAACCGTTACCGCTATAGGAACCCCTCTATGACAGGACCAACGTAACATAAACCCTTCCTGAAAACATATTCCCCTATCTTTCTTCCATCTGCCTATGATGTATATATGTAAACAGTGTTGTAGTGAAAAATTGTAACTCTCCAAATCAGTAAACTGCTGTCTACTGCAGGTAAGATACTGACTGCTGTTAACAATGCCACAGAACCCTACTTCATAAAATCTCTTTTTTTGAGAAAGCTTGTTTCATTTTCTTTAACATTTTGCAGCTTTACGTGCCCGTCAGGTCACTTAGTTCTACTGATTGTTTACTTCTGGTTGTTCCAAGATGTTACCAGAGGAGAGTGGGCGTTCACACATCCTAAATATAAAACCAGCTGCCTGTTAGACTCCAACACTGTTTGTTTTAAAGTATGGTCTTAAAACATTTATACCTGTTGACTTCATTTCAGGAAGTTTTTTACCATAGTTGTCTTTTGTGTACTTCTGTTATTCTGTTCTTATTGCGGTACGTTACAGAAAAACACAGTCACAGTGCCTGTTTCTTCTAGCATTGTTCAGTCCTCTTTTCTGTCCCGATTTATTTCAGCGAGTTCAGACTTAGTGCGGACGCCGACCCAAAGACGGCCATGCAGCTGGGCTTTGAACTGCTGCTGGCCCGGGTGCTGTGTTATAACGTCCTGGACCTTCTGCTGGAGGATCAGCTGGGGCCACAGGTACGATCTGGACGGTTCTGATGTCAAACACAGTTTCTAGACTAGCCACAGTCTACGCGAGACTTATTAATGCAAACTGACACGAAAATATGCATATATTTAATTTTATTTCCCTATGATTGAACAGTGTAAAGTCTATAATTAGGAATAGGGTAACTGGCAGTTCTGATCCAATATTGCAGGAATGGTTGGAAGCTCTCCAGAGAAGAGAACAGCCTGCAAAAGAGACGGATCACACAGAAAAGAAAACCGTGTTAGATGACATGAAAGACAACGAGGAGAAGAAGGATAAAGAAGAGGTAGGATGGAAGGCTGGTTTGTGACAAAAGGAAACTTTGATCCCGTACATATCGAGCCTAAATAAGCCAACTGCAGCCTCGGCTTCGTTTCATTTCCCCAGGTCTCTGTGGATCTGGAGAGCGGCCCTGCATCGAAGCCCCAGCCTAAGCCTCGATGCTACCACCTCAGCAGCGTTGACCAGTCCGTTATGGAAATGCAGAGGATATACCCAGACCTGGCCTTCAGGGGTCGTCCCCTGATGACAGAGCAACTCCACAGAGCACACGGTGCCACGGGCAGCAAAAAGGTGCCTCATCAGGCCGCGGTTTCAAAACGAGACAGCATCAGGGGCAGTCAAGCTGGCGCGCCGACACTCCTGAGCCGAGACGATTTCAGCAAAGTGGATAAGTCTGCTGGCATCAGCGAGAGGACGAGCGGGTCGGCCGAGGAGAACGATGGAAGGAGCACCACAACGTCGGATGCGAGTGCCACTGATGAAAACAGAGTGGATGACGGGCTCAGCGGTCCTCAGGCCATTTCCCTCTACATCACGCTGAGAGCTGGGTCCAAAGTGAAGCCCAGGCTGAAGCCTGAGAAGCCCCCCTCCATCGAGGAGGATCCTGCCGAGACTCAACATCCTGGTAACCATCACAACACATGCACTCGGTTTTATTTACCTGTGATGACTTTAAAACGAAGCAATATTTCCTGTAGAATTCTCCTCCTCAGTGCACAATCCTGACCCATTCTTCACAATCTTCGTACTAACATTTTAATGAAAATACATATTTATAAAATATCACATTTCCATAAGCATTTAGAGCCTCTACTTAGTGTTGAGTTGAAGCTCCTTCGGCAGCAGTTTGATGGTTTGATGCAACAAGCTTTGAACATCTGGATTGGAGGATTTTCTGTTCTTTTCTTATTCTCTTAAGCTCAGTTTGAGTGGATGGGGACCGTTGGTGGAGCCATTTTCTGGTCTCTTCAGAGATGTGTGATAGAGTTCAAATCAGGTCTCTGACTAGTCTGCTCTAGGACATTCTCTCAGTCGTCTCTAAGCCGCCTGTGTTGCCTTCTCTGTGTGATTTGGTTTGTTGTTATGGTAGAAGCTGAACCTTCAGCCCAGTCTGAGGTCCTGAGCTCAGACGAACAGGTTTTCATTGTAATTTACTCCATTCGTCTTTCCCCTGAACCCTGACCAGTCACTGTGGGGATGGTGTTGAGCTCATGATGACTTTCTTCCAGACAGAACATTTAGACTCGAGGCCAAACAGTTCAATCTTGGTTTCATCAGACCAGAGAATCTGGTTCCTCTCAGTCTGAGGAGTCTTTCAAGCAGCTTTCAGGTATTTTACTCTGAGCAGAAGCTTCTGAGTCGTCACTCCAAGCCCAGAAAGGTGGTGGTTTGTAGTTCTGGTTGTTCTTCTGCAACTTCTTTGACCTGAGAATAATGGAGGCCACCTTTCAGCTAGGAGGCCTTCTATAGAGAGCGGTGTGTCGTTCCAAATAGTGTCCAATCAGTTTAAATGTACCACAAGTCGACTCCAATCAAGGCGCAGAAGAGATCAGGAGAAACAGGAGGAACCTGAGATTAAGTTCTATGTAAAACATGTTTAAATTCTTTCTGAAGACAATATGTTTGGTTTTTTTTCCCCCACTTACAGGCGGAGAAAATGTGAGAGTGGCCAGACAAGAGTTTCAGTCCTCAAGCTCCGGTGATGAGGAGCAGGAGCTGAGAGAACTGTCAGAGAGGATGGGTCATCTACACGTCCGAGAAGATAAAGCTGAGGCGAAGAGAACAAAAAGAGAGGAGGGCGCGAGGGGGGAACGGAGACAAAAGGAGAGGGGCGCAGTGAAGCCAAACCTCAAGACGCAAGAGATGGAGATGAACGAGGTTGTCGGCCACGACCCCGGCAGATACGCAAAATCCTCTCAGCCTGACTGGATGTTGGGAAGCGAGCAGAGCCAGCCCTCAGTGCTGACGGAGAGTTCAGCAGACTGCCTGAGCTGCAGAGGGGTGCAGGAGGGAAAAGGTTCAGGAAGGGATCCAAAAGGCCAAGCAGAGGAGAAGCAAGTGACTCTCTGTTAACGTTTAACGTCGAGGGTCACGAATGTGGTGGGAAGGAAAATCATCTTAAAGCCATCCTCTGTTTTTATGTCAAAGGTTTCTGTTCCAGCTAAGACCAAAGACTCACTGTGTGTTTTGTTGATTTTTAGAGATGTTTTTTTTACCTTCCTGGGAACAATGTTTACAGGTAATGTAATGCTGATGAATCAATCTGCAGGATCTGGATTTTGGGATCACAAACTTAAAACTATTCAGGGTTTTTGCTCAAAATTGCTTCCAGTCAGAGTGTTTATTTACCATAGTTTATTGCTTTAAATTGACTCAAACTGCTTAGAGATCATTGCTTGTGTTTTTCTTCATGTCAGTGTTTTTATCATTATGGTTAGTTCGAGGGAGGTATTTTATCAGATCTTAATTTCAGATGTTTTTGTTCAGTGTGTGGGATTCTGGGTTTACTTTCAACTGCGATTCACTCTTGACCTCTATTCTAATCTTAATGTAAAACAGCATATAATAAATCAGTTTCTTTGCTGTTTTCAAAAGTTATTTTTAATTTAAAAAAAATCGAATTTTTAAATAAAGCTGACATTCAGAGGAAAGTTTCACTGGGAGTATTTAGTTTTGTGTCTAAGTTATTCAAATACAGAAACCCTTCATGATGAAAACATTTTGTAAGTCAATATTGCTGGGAATGATCCTTTATGAAGCCCTAAGAAATAAATATATAAAAAGCTGGATCGTGGAATGGTAAAAGCGTATACGAGGCCATCAAAGGTTGCTAGCTGTGAGGATCTTGTCTCGGTGCTCCTCATACTGGTGCAGCATCTTCTGGAGGTCGTGATCAGCAGGAATCACCTGGAAACAAATTTTCCCCACTTAATGTTTTCTTTTTCCACACAAGGACTAAACTCTGGTTTCTCCAAACTGAGGTCACTCAAGCTAACTTAGCCAGGTAAGATATTATCTCCTTATAATTGTCACAGAAATCTACATCCGGCTGGCGGGAATATCAGTTTTTATGTGTGATCTCCAGACAAAGAAGCAGCGCAGCACTCACCAGAACAGGAGCAGGAACAGGGGAGGAGGTGCACCTGATGAGCCAGTCCTCATGCAGCTGATGAATGGACTCCAGGTACTCCTACACACACACACACACACACAGAGAGGTCTGACACCAGGCCATCAATGACAGGTTGAGTGTTTCTTCTTCTAATTACTCACCAGTGGAATGACTTTCTCCTCCTCTCTGCATCGTTGCTTCAACCTCTCATGGCACGTCTGAGGAGATGTCTGCAGGTAAACTGCGCCCGGTGAGGAAGTTACAGAACAAACATCAGAAACTCCAGAACAGGAGGCGTTTTTCAGCTTTAACGGTGCATCATTTCTGCCTTAGTTTGCACCCAACTTTTACCACTTCTTTTCCATCTCCCTCTTCAATCCTCTTTGTTCATGCTTCTTTTAATATTTCTCTTTCTTCCTATAATGCTTATTTTGTTGATGTTTTTTTTGTCAATTTACTGACTTAAAAATGCTGACAAAATGTTTCATATCTCTTGCATGGAGGTGGGAATGTACATTATAAAGAAATATTCTTGTTTAAGAGTAAAACATGGGTTTAGTCTCCGTCATTAATATAATAAAAGTTCAACAATGTTTTAATTACAAACAAATGAAGGAATCAGGATAGGTCCAAATTTAACATTTATGCTTTTTACGACACAGGGTACAGTTTGTATCTGTGCACAAATGTTTATGAGAAGCACGTCTCTTCTGTTTGTCTTTGAGAATTTTCAACGTTTTTTCCAATTTCACAAATAAAAACTCCTTTCTACACGTGCGCAAACGGCTGTTTGTATGTTTCTCGGGACGACAAAGCTTGATTTATGAGGTGGAAACTTTCATTAAATCTTATATTCTTACCGATCAGGTCGACTGGGAGGAAGATGTTTGTTGTGATCCAATCAAACCACTCGCTGAGGACAGCGTAGTCCACCTCTGGCATCTTTCCGCTGAGGGGAGCGACAGAAACAAAAAGTCATCAGTCGGGGGTGGGGACTGACAGTAATAACACTTTCAAACCAAGACATTAAAGCAATACTTCATATCTTTTAAAGTGAGGATCTGTGGAAAGGTTATTAAGATTTAATGTCTTACCTGTCATAGACGGGTCTTTGAACAACTTTAATTTGGAGAAATGGAGTTTAATTCTCACACGAGTGACGAGCTAATGGCTAGTCACACCAGGACTAAAGTGGACCCTCCATGAATACTCTTTACAGATATTGAGCTGCAGTAACCCCCAAAATGTGCTCCGAGCACGATGGGACAGCTAACTTCTTTTTTTTATTCAACATGGCTGCCCCAGCTACCTTGGTAAAAGGCTATAACTCAGTCAAGTTTAGCGATTTATGTGGTAGTAGCTGACAGTGATCACCAGTCCAATGTTTAAAATTCAAGATGGCTGCCACTGCTACCTTGGCAAACAGAAAAATGGCTTTTAGGTGAGCAAACACCATTTTGACATGCCTTTATATTACTCCACACCTAATTTCACATAACACGGTTAGCTAGCTTTAGCATGTCCAGTGCATCATGGGGCACTTCTGGCAGGAATGTCGTAATATTTCTGCCGGAATGACTGATGGAAGAGCAAAGGTTTATAACATAACATTTGAAGGAACTTCTATAGATGGCAGCTATCCACTTTAGTAATTGCCTCACTCAGACTAGCCATTAGCTCATCAGTCTGGTCAGAATTAAACTATTTCTTATTTCTTATTCTTATTTTTCAAACTGGGGTCATTCAAAGAGCCATCTACAACAGGGAAGATATTAAAAGTTCATAGCTTTTCCACAGAACTGAACTGAGCGGAGAAAATCTTAGTTCTCAGATGCATTAAATTCAGAGCCTGATGAACATGAAGCCTAATTTATGACTTCAGACTGGATTTTGTGGTTTTGTCTGACTCTTAAAGTCTGATGAAATGCAGTTACTGATACCTCTGAAAGAGGTTCTCCACAAAGATGTACTTGGCACTGAAGATCGACCTCTCCATCATCATGACGGGAGCAGACTGAAACCATAAAGATGTCCTGATTGGGTTATTCTGTTTACCAACACCATCTGTCAGGACAGTAGCTCCCCGGTGGTGGCGCGCTTACCGTGGCAGCCAGGTGTCTTTCCAACATGGTGAGCTGAACGTAGGTCTGCAGCGTGATCCCCCAACGCCGAGGATCCTGGTACATCAGGCCCTGCAGGGGCAGACAGGTTTGAACTTGGCTTTAAGATGTCGCGTCGTACTTTGGGGGGAGTTTTAGCCCCAGAATTCACACCTCTAAGTAGTTCAGGCTACCACCAAGAAAGAGACAGCATGAAGACCAAGGAACTCTCTCCACAGATCAGAGGCAAACATGACGAGAACAGATCAGGGATGGAGTATAAAGTTTGATATCAGCCCCGCAGTGAAACAGTGAAAGCACGGTCGTGTAAGTTACCAGAGGGTTGTGTCCGCGGACGTTCCTCCATTTAGAAATCGGTTCTGTGAGGATCTGAAACAAACAGATGACAGAGGAGCTGCTGGACGTTTTCCATGTTATGTTGTCAGATTCCACAAACATTTAGGAAGTGAGACAAACTTTCAATATATTCATGTTTGCCACACCCAGACAACATCAAATGCTTCAAATGGTCTAAATTAAAGGGTGCTTTAGGGTCTAATTCTGAAAAAAAAAGGTCAAATTCCTCTGTACCCTGATTTTCAGGCTTATATTCTTCATGTCAAACACAAGTATTGGTATATCTTTAGCCAGTCTCAGTTATAACCTGTAGGACTGTAAGGACACGTGGACATAAACTTTGCTTTGACGGACCTCTATGTTGCTCGTCTTGCTGAAGTACTCCAGACATGTCGTCTTGCCACTGGCAATATTCCCCTCAATGCAGACCTGAAAACAATGACAGTGCAGCCTGTCCGTCAGCAGAAATGAGGAAAAAAAACAACAATACTAGAACCTCATCTTTAAAGTTCCCAAGCAGGATGTGAAGTTTAATGAGTTGTATTTATCATCAAAAGGCAAAAAAGGTTTTAAAATTCTGCACCAAATGAAGGAACAGAAGATTAAAGGTCAAACAGAAGAGGCTCACCACAGTTTTCTTGTTGTCTCCATTGCGCACCAACTTTTCTTGAAAAGGAAGAAAAACAAGAGTCAGACAAGATTTCTGAAAAAAAAAAAAATACTCCTGCTGGGAATTAATAGCTGTCTTTTCATGTCAAAATTAGTAACAGAAAGGCTAAATGATGACAAACACCGAGTCCAGTTCAGGTGAGGCAGTGGAAGAAACATAAGTTGTTGTCTAGGAGGATAAATGAGACACTGCTGTCGGTCACGTCTTACAGCTTTAATCATTTTAGCCACACAGACTACATGTGGCAGTACATACTGATTCAACACTACTGATTAAAGTCTGTGCGATTTTAATGAAACTCAGAAAAATTACCTTTTGGAGTCAACTTAATTCAAGTTGGCTGCCACTGCTAACCAGTTTCAGCCAACCCAAAAATGGCCACAACTCAGTCAAATGCACAGATATTGAGCTAAAGTTTGGCGTGGTGGTAGCTGAGCGACATCCCAAGGGCATTAGAGGCTTTATTCTCTTTAATTAAGGATGCCAGTGCATGAATACTGGAGCACATTTGGGTTTAAGAGCAAAAGTATGACAAGGGCGCAGAGTCTCAGCTTTTATTTCCTGGTATTTACATTTCGACGAGTTAAACTCAGGACACGTCACCGTTTGTTTTAGACCACAGCAAAAGTAAAGAAACAAATAATCTTAAAGTAAATAACGTTTAATATTTGTTGTTCGCAATAACTGCCTCAAGCCAGCGACCCATCGATGTCACCAAACTGTTGCGTTTTAAGGCAGCTTCTTTCAGTTCCTGTTTGTTTCGGTGGGTGTTCTCCCTTCAGCCTCCTCATCAGGAGGAGAAATGCATGCTCTGTTGGGTTAAGGTCTTGGCTAAAAGCTTCCACTCCCCCCTCCCTCCCGATGAAGTCCTTCATTTTGCTGGCAGTGTGCTTTGGCTCATTGTGCTGCTGCATCATAAACTTCCTCCCAGTTAGTTTGGATGCATTTCTCCTTAAATTGGCAGACAAAAAAGGTTTCTGGGCCCTTCGGAATTCACTCTGCTGCTACGGTCATTAGTTACACCATCAGTAAATGTTGACGAGCCTGTTCCAGGAGCAGCCATGCATGCCTAAACCATGACAGTACCTCCCCCGTGCTCCACAGATGAGTCTGTATGCGTCAGATCAAAAGCAGCTCCTTTCCTCCACACTTTGGCCTTTCCATCTCAAATCTTAGTCCCATTGGTCTCTGTGCTTATTTGCAAATCCCACTCTGGCCTTCTGATTCTTACTGCTGACGAGTGGTTTGGATCTTGTGGTACGGCCTCTAGATTTCTGCTCCTGGAGTCTCATTCGAGCAGTGGATTGTGGTACCTTCACCCCTGCACTGTGGAGGTTGTTGGTGATGTCACTTCCTGATGTTTTGGGGTATTTCCTTTACAGCTCTCATCAACTACGGTTTTCTTTGGCCGACCTGTCCGACGTCTGTTGCTCAGCGCACCAGTAGTTTCTTTTTCAGGACATCTCTATGCTCAATGTTTGTCCAGTGACTCTGATCAATCTTTTTCCTTTTCTCAGCATAGACAGCTCTCTGGTCTTCATGTTGGTTTATCCTCTTTAACAAGAAATGCAGTCTTTAGAGGTTTAAACCCAGGTTCAAAACTTAAACTATTTAATGTTTGAACAATCAACCTAAACGGCAACATCTGGTCAACAAGAAATACCTGTCAGTCCCATGTTGATAAATGGGTGGGTTCAAACAAAGGAAGGTAGGTCCTGAGTTGTTTAAAAAAAACAAAAAAAACAAACACCTACACGATAATGAGAAGTTAGGGACAGTAATGAAAAACCAAAACTCTTCCTGTTTCTCTGCAGCCTTTACATTGCTTATGCCATTCATGACTGATAGTTAGCTGGTCGCAGGCGGATTGTAGCAAGTGACGCGAAAGAGCAGCAGTACCTGTAATAATATTATTATTATTAATAATATTATTGCTGAGAGCCCTCCTCTGGTTCCGAGCAGGCGACTTCCTCCATCTCCTCCAGCTGCCGCAGAGAGTTTGAGCCACGGCTCGGTGAGCAGACAGCAGCAACACCTCCACACGACCGAGAGCCGCCGACATCTCGGTACATTTAAAGCATCTTCTTCCTCCGGTGTGCTGTTTCTTCTTCTTCTTGGTGTTTTATGGCGGATGGCAAACCGGCTGTACGGCGCGCTACCGCCCCCCTCCGGACTGGAGGGTAACAGGAAAAAAAAGGTGTTTTTCCAAACTTAATATCATTTGACCTGGTATTTTCAGCTTGGCGTCTCTGAATACATTTTATCTGATAAATTATTGATTCACTGCTCTTCTAAGCTGTCTCCTGTTCTTGTCCAAAAGCTCTACATTCCTCTAAAACGTCCATTTGAGTCCTCTGAATCTTATTAGCAAACAGCGTCAGGCCCTCCTACTCATTTTTTTAAATGCATGTTTGCAAATTAGCATTTACATATGAAGTGTCTTCAAATGGTGGACGTTCTTCTGGGTCTTCATAATTGCAGCAACGATGCACTGATCAAAAGAAATGACTGTACAGACATAAGTTATTCTTGAACAGTGAGAGTTTATTCAAAATAACAGAGACTGTGCCAAATCGTGACTTCTGGCCCAATCTGTGAAGATCCCCCCGTTTCTCTGGGGCTGCTTCTTTTTATTAACCTTTACCACACCCAGTGGTAGAGTAAAAAACACACACATATCCCACTGGGACGGACCTGAACAGTACGGATTCAAGTACATTCAATTCCCTTTATGGTCATAAGCTGTGGTCTTCAGACGTGCAACAGATAACTTTTATATTCGTCTTCGTGCAGTTGCTTTTTGACAACGTGAGCTTAGGAGAACAAAACCCACTTCCCAAAAAGGGATTGTAGCTGAAGACAATGTCTCCACTTGGAAGTCAGGCCCCATCTCAACACAGTACAGATGTAACACAGACACCTCACATACACAGCCTTTTTCTCTACTTTTCTCTGAAATTCCTTGAAAAACTTTTCAGACTTTACTTAAATGTTTAATTTTCAATTGCAATTATAGGTTACACTCTACAAACTCCAAATAGTCACAAAAATGAACACAAAAGTCCAAAGAGTTAGACAAATTTTACTCAACATACAGGCCCACTTATCTTCATAAAGCAGATTAAAGAAGACATTCAAAGGTTGTGGGTTTGAGTTCCACCAGAGTTGTGGTTTAAGGAGTCTTATTGAAATATTCAGCATGAACTGTGGCATTTTCCCACATTTGTGAGTTACAGAGCCAAAGGGCTAGTGGGACATATAACACCTAGGACTTCTGGTGAGAATTAGATAGACTTTCAAAGGTTTTAGTTAAATAAGCCTTTTAAAAAACATTGCAATGAACAACAATCTCTCAGGTGTCATCGGCACTTTTACATTTTTCACATAGATGAGTACCCCATCCTGTGGCACAATGGAGAGCGCGTTGGACTTCTAGATCTATTGAAAGAAGACATTCAAAGGTTGTGGGTACAAGTCCCACCAGAGTCGTAGTTTAAAGGTTCATATTGCATGGACTTCGACATTTTTCACATTTGTGAAAAGGGTCGGATTTCAAAGGCTTTATTTTAATAAGCCTACTAAAATAAACATTGCAATGTATCTTAATTTGCCACAATCTATCAGGTGCAATTCACACTTTTGTATTTTCACATAGATAAGTAGCACAGGCAGAGGCTCTGTGGCGCAATGGAAAGCGCATTGGACTTCTAGTGCTATAAAAAGGCATTCAAAGGTTGTGGGTTCAAGTCCCACCAGAGTCATGGTTCAAGAAGTGTTGAAATAATACCCTGTATCTCCACTCTGCATGGACTCCGGCATTTTTCCCATTTGTGAGTAATGGCACTAAAGGACTTTGTTCTGAAAGCACATATGACTTCTGGTGAGAATAAGGCAGAGTTTCAATGGTTGTACTTTAGTGAGCCTTTTAAAAACATCTCACTGAACCAGACTTTATCTCAATGAAGGGTGTTTGACAGGTTCTTACAAACCGGCGGCTCTGTGATGCAGTTTTCTTCTAGAGGTATTAAAGAAGACACTCTGTAGATTAGCCTCTCACCAGAGTCATAGTTTAATGCAGGGGTGTCCAATCCTGGTCCTCGAGGCCCATCATCCTGCATGTTTTACTTGTTTTCCTGCTCCAACACACCTGATTCAGTGATCAGTGATCAGTGATTTTCTTCATGTTCTGCAGAAGCCTGTTAATCACCCATTGATTCAAATCAGGTTTGTTGGAGCAGAGAAACAAGTAAAACATGCAGGATGGTGGGCCTTGAGGACCAGGATTGGCCACCCCTGGTGAGTCCTGTTTAAATTTTGACACCTTTGCATTTTTCACATGGATAAAGACTGTAGACAGAGGGCTCTGTGGTGCAATGGAGAGCGCGTTGGACTTCTAGTGCTATTGAAGGAGACATTCAAAGGTTGTGGGTTTGAGTCCCTCCAGAGTCATGGTTTAAAGAGTCACATTGCTCTACATGGACTATGTTTTTTTTCACATTTGTGAGTTATGGAGCTAAAGGGCGTTGTTCTGGTGAGAATAAGGTAGATTTTCAAAGCTTTGAGTTTAAAAAGCATCACATTGAACCAATCTATCAGGTGTCTTTGACACTTTTGCGTTTTTCACATGGATAAATGCTGAAAATAGTGGCCTCTGGGGTGCAATGGACAGCACTTTGGACTTTTAGGTCTGTTGAAAAGGACATTTAAATGTCCCACCAAAGTAGTGATTTAAGTAATGTTAGTGAAATATCCTGTATCGCCAGTCAGCATGGACTCTGGTGTTTTTCACATTTGTGAATGATGGAGATAAAGGGCTTTGTGGTGCAACAGATAGGACTTCTGGTGAGAATAAGGCAGCCTTCCAAACTTTTTAGTTTATCCTATCCTTTATCTCAATGCTGCATGCGTCTTTGACAGAATTACACAAGCAGCAGGCTTGACAGAGACATTAAGCAACAAATAAATGGTTCAAATGTACCACTGCAAAGAGAGTTTACATTTTGAAATTCTTATATTTCCCCATTTTCCTGTACGTTTTTCACCATCTAACTAATTCAGCAGACTTTTAGCTATTTCACCACTTACATATAAATTCATGCAGTTTATTCAGGAGATGAGCACTATGGCTTTTGATATTTGTAACATTTATACTTATTATTAAACTTTTTTTGGTTTCAATGAAACAAATGGGGTATTAAAATTTGGATAGTTTTACCTTTTTAAGTTTTTGCTTACCTAGTTTTAGCTTTTAGCTACTCTTTTGTTGGCTTTAACTGCAGTTTTGCTCATTTTAGACAAACTTGAAGTGAAGGTTAAAGTATTATTTCAGTGAAAATAGAGAATAGAATTTTTTTTCATTATAAATAAGAGTTTATATATGTACTCTGTTGCAGCGGTTCCCTCGAGGAACTCTATATACACCAATAAAAGGTCAAAATATGTAAATCTTGAAAAAAACAAATAGATTTTTCCGCTGCAAACTCCAGGCCGGTAGGTGGCGGTAATCCACCTTTGAGTCTATGATTACACCATGACAGAAGAGGAAGCTCGTGCGCATGCGCGGTGTGACCGTTGAGTTCCTGAGTTTAAAGTTTGGCAGTCAGGATGGCAGAGGACTCAGAGTCTAAACTTCAGCTCATTCAAAGACACATCCGTGCTTTCCCAGACTTTCCCAAGAAAGGAATCCTGTTCAGGTGAGAATATATGTTAATTATTTGTTTATTTTAATTTTAATTTGGACTCACGTGGATAGGCTTTAATCTGCTACACCTCCAGGCACACAGATGGAGGAAGGAGTTTGGTTCAACATTACTTTAAAGAAATATACTCAACAGAAGTAAGCTGTGTCCTTTAAGAAAGCACTTTGCAAAGCTGAAGAGGGAAGACTTCCTTTTTTTGTTTGTCAGGAAGAAACCTTTGAGCCAGAAGAGGACCTTGACCTCATATTACTCATGAGTTACTGATGCTGCTGGTTGAAAGCCCTCTGTAAGCAGTGATGTTTAGTTTCATCTTTAAATGACAAGTTAGTATAAATAATCATCAGTACCATGCACAGATACAGTGAATTTGTATCACTCCAGCCTCCTAAATAATACACAATATTACAGACTGAAGTATAACACTGTCAGAGGGTATTTATGATTTTTCGCATCCCCTTACAGTCTTGTTTCTTACAAGTTTATATAGTTATAGTTCGCTGTGGCGGCCATCTCGAATCAGGACGGCTTCAAAAGTTATTCAGTTGTAGCCGTCCCTCTGATCATTACTTCCTGGGCGTTTCATTAAAATCCGTCCGTTGGTTCTTGAGATATTTTGCTAACAGACAGGCACGAGCAACAACAGTGACGTCCAGCCAGATAAAAACATTGTGCAGTGATTTGTGATTAAACTCATTCATTTAGAACAAATAAATAGGAGCAAATAGAAATTGTCACTGAAAAAAATGATGTAGCCGTAATATAAATATACAAAAACAAAACTTTTTTTATGTTCTCCGCTCGTCTTCAAGCTGCTAACTAAATGTTTTCACACCGCAGAGATATTTGTCCGATCCTGAAGAACCCAGCTTCCCTGACGGCGGTGATTGATCTGTTGGAGGAGCATGTGAGGAAGAATCACCCGCGGGTTGATGTGATCGTAGGTGAGGCGGCAAAGCCTGAGCAACGCGTGGCGTCGCCGGCCACCACACGTGCATTCACTCGTTCCTACAGACTCTTACGACCAGTCGGAAGGGTCACTTTGGTCCCCGAAAGAACATCAGAAGTTCTTATTTTGTTGCGTTTGAAAAAAGTTTGAGTTGCGGCCTTTTTCACAGAAGGTGATTTCTACCCGCGTAACGAGACCGGCTCTCCTCTGATGTGCTTCTGCGGCAGGTTTGGACGCCCGTGGCTTCCTGTTCGGACCCCCGCTCGCCCTGAGGCTGGGCCTCGGCTTCATCCTGGTCAGGAAGAAAGGCAAGCTGCCTGGAGCCACCGTGTCCGTCTCCTACGAGCTGGAGTACAGCAAGGTAACGTTTACCGCCACGCTCCTGACGCGCGGTGGATCGGTAGAACTGGAGCTTGATCTGAGCCTGGCTGAAGAATTCTGCCTTGCTTGCTTTTGTGTAAAGCTGTGAAGTAGGAAGGGTTAGACCCTGGATGGCTTTGCCCTGGTCAAACACACTCGGACGCATTTTCAACACTAGTTTGGTTTATTTGCCTTCGTAGCGAGAAGCAGTTTTCGTATCTCTCCCTTTTTTTTTCCTCATCGTGTGTTTGTTTCCCGGTCAGGCGGAAGTAGAGATCCAGGAGGATGCTGTGGCTGCAGGGCAGAGGGTTCTGATTATTGATGATCTTCTGGCTACTGGAGGTGAGAAATGCTTTAAAACAATCCTAACGGTCAATGGACTGTTCTTATACAGCACCTTTCTAGTCTTCCAGGCCACTCAAAGAGCTTTACAACACAATCTGTGCCCTCATTTACCCATCATACAGCACTCTGCTACATCTCTACAAAGCTAATCTGAATAAATCATCCTATAGAGTCTAATCAGTGTTTTAGATGACATTCATACATCGATGAGGCCCATCGAAGGCAGTGAGGGGTTCAGCGTTTTACCCAGGGACACTTCAACATGTGACTGCTTGTCATACATTTATGTCTACATTAATGCTTTTCCATCTGGACTTTAAATGGATTTTCAGTTCACATTTAAGCAGTAAACCTACACATTACTACAGATCAGTGAAGTTAAATACAGGGCAAAAAAAGCTTGTTTTAAATAATTCTAAAACAAACATGAAAATGTAGCGTGTGCCTATGCTCATGCCCTTTGCTCTGAAGTCCCAAACCTTCAGAAGCCACATGGCTGATTAAACAACAATCCTAAGTGTCAAATCTCACTTTATATACACCTGTTCTGATGTTGTTTGTTAATACAAAACAAATAACTTAAACAGTGACATGTAGTCGCCAGAAAATGCTGAGAAATTGTGCTCAGGTTTTCATAAACAATTTTTGCATAAATCTTAGAAACTAGCTCTGCATTATAATCATTGTGTTTAAAGCACATTAACACCAGAAACTTGAAGGCAATTGTACATGAACTTCTCCTGAAGAGAGGTGGAAAAAAAAAAAAGACCATTTTTAACATTTACACCCTTTTGTTAAACAAACCTGACATGCAAATAACTCCATTTATCTTAAAAAATTATTGAACTCAAAAATCAGATTTTCTCCCTCTCTGTAGTGAAAATGCATTGAAAGGTTCATCTTTTCAGACTTTGAGTAACGAATCCCTCATTTTAATCGCCTACAGCACCCTCTGCTGGTTGTCTTGAGTCACTACTTTGCATAGGTTCAACTAATTTACATGGTGTTGTAATCTGTATTGGAGGAGGGGGGGCCGGATAACTGAATGTGCGGGCTCGGCCGCTCGGCCTGCCCTCTGCCGTCAGGTCTGTGTGTAAAGATGTAAACATATTATACTAATAGACCAACTGTCTCCACCTTCTTACATTGTTCAGAATTTAAACAAAAAAACATAATCCCGTTTTACAGCCCCCGCCAGGTTGTATTTTTAAAATCCGCTTCCGCACGAGCAAAGTGGTGCTTTAGGTCCCCGCCTACTCCCCTGCACCCAATCACGGTGCCACGAGACTCTTGTTTTAAACATGAAATAACTAATTACAGCTAAATGTGTTAGATGTAGCAGTGGTTCAAACCAGCCGACAGGAAAGCTGGTCCCATTCTGGGTTTCAGTCCGAGGTCTGCTTATATTAAAAGTCTTTGGTCTGTTACAAACAGTGAAGCACAAGGGCGGCAGCATCATTCTGCGGGGGATGTTTTCCATCAGCAGGGACTGGGTAACTGGTCGCAGTTGAAGGAAGGATAGACGGAGGAAAATGTAGAGGCCGTTTTAAGGAAAGTCTGGGATATTTTTGTAGATTTATTCCTCAGAAATCAAATACATTTAAAATCCAGGTTGGAAAACAACGAAACAGGAGACCTGGGTGGGCTGTCATAAAACAAGAGAAAGTGGGTGGTGAAATGTACTAACCGACCCCGGCACTAATGAGCCGAAGCGCTTCATGAGACTGGGAGTAAATCACACTAACGACCCGATGACCTCTGTGCCGCAGGGACGATGCTGGCCGCCTGCGAGCTGATGAGGAAGCGGCAGGCCGAGGTTCTGGGCTGCATGGTGGTCGTGGAGCTCAGAGATCTGAACGGCGCCGACAGACTGAAACCGCACCAGGTGTTCTCTCTGGTTCAGTACTGAGGAGCGCCGACGACGCCGCTGCCATCGCCATCGCCGTGTCCCAACAAAACGCTGCGCGCAGAAGCTGGTACCAGGTGCCTTTTATGAGTCTTATAAACAAAAATATACGGAGCATGCAGTCAGCAGCAAACTGAATTTTGTTGTTTTTTTTAAAGCGTTTTATTAGAAGCCTAAAAGAACAAAACATGCTTCCATCTGTATGATGTTTGATTCTCATGGAAGAACTGAATCCGCTTTAATTTTCCAGAAAAAGAGCGACTCGATTCGATTTAAACTCACCGTTCTCAGTGTTAGAGGAACTCCAGATGCTGAAGCCTGAAGGAAAAGTCGGTCGTGTTCAGGATTTCAGAGTGGCATATAACAAATGTTTCAAAGTTTTACTTTGCTTATGAAGACAGATGTTTTCTTGTTGTATTATGTTGATCAGATCCAGGTACCCAGAAATGGGTAAAAAACAGTGTTTGTGTCCCTTTTTTTTCCCCTTCAGAGATTTCTGTATTTCTTCAATGAAAGAAAACCTGTACAGCAGAGATAAAACTACAATAAAGAAGACAAACTGGTGTAAAAGCTTTTTCTCTTATCAGTGAAATGACTCGTACGGCTATAATGACTTCAGGTCATGTCCAGTTAGTTAATTCAGAAACAGTTCGTTACTAAATGTACAGGTCGATTCTGGCAGAACAGCAGCTTTATTGAGTTTTCTTCACTAAAATTGCAGCAGCTTTTGCAGGATATTGACCTGGAAGAGTTTCCTCTGAAGCACACGACAAACCTTTCCTTCGACACAGGGATGGACTCCTAATCGTGCAGAATTTTAGTCACCAGGTCTTCTTTCATTTGTCAGAGTTTTTAATTTCACACTCCCTCCACAGCAGCAGCTCATCGTACGGCTTTAACAGAACTGACAAAAGCTGCTGATTTTTCCTCCCCTCTGGGCAACAATGGAAACTTTGTTTAAATATTTCTCGTCCTCGCAGCTTTTAGTCGCCGTTTCTTTTCAGAAAATAACTTTTTTTCTCCTCTCAGAATTCCATCGTCCTCCCTCTGACTCCGTTTACATCCGGGGATTATTTTAACACTTTCCTTACCAGTGTTGGGATGGAAACAAACGACTAATTGTTGGCAACAAAACATGACTCTGCTGATTTTGCTCATTTATTACAAATTATTCAGTAAACTTAGTTGTGATGATGCATATTTAGTGGTTATTTTTCATCAGATGATACACACGTACAAAAAATTATAATCAATCATTGAAAAACTGCATCTTTTGACAGCTTTGTTCCAACTGGGCCAACAATGCCTGTAAATATTTTTTCTGTGGAAAGCAGCCCTGTTTAATACATCTGTGCCGTCTGTTCAAGTTAAATATCTGTTTTGAAACAGGCCTGTTATTACAGTGCCTCAAGTCTTATTGGCCTTTTATAGAAGGAAGCTGGCATAAGGCATCTTAGGCATCAACTGCACCTTTAAGAATTTATTAAAACCTTTCAGTTTTTTCAGATAATCAAAACAGCACTGACAGAAAACAATGGAGGCCCTGTGGCTCTGAAAAACGCTTGTATTTCTTAATCGCGAGGAAAGATCTTTAAAAATCTAAACGTTCATTACTTTACTGTCAAAAGCTGATTCCTAACGATGTGAAAGTCAACATTAACCCTTCGGATGAGTTAGGAGGAGGAAAACAAGTCATTATAACCAGAACATGGTTAAAACATCCTTCTTACCAAACGTGAGGATGAACTGGACCAAATGTCCACATGGTCGATGCTATATGAAAAAAAAATATTGCAAAATTCTGCGTCAAACCCCGAGGAAATGACCAAAAAAAAAATGCTAGCAGCTCATCACATGGAGCTGCAGAGAGAAGTTCACAGTAAAAAAAAGATAAAGTTCTGTTTCTCAGAGTTTCTCCTCTTCTTGGAGTCTGCGGGTGAGTTTCTCCAGAACGATGCTGAGCTCCATGTTTTTGTTCAGCTTCAGGTAGAAGTCCTTCCTGATCTGATGAATGGTGAGCCAGTCGGCAGCTACTTCCGCCAGCAGGCGGAGGTGCTTCTCCATTTCGCCTGCTCGGTGAAAGGAAGGAAAAAAAGAACGGCAAGTCAGCTCTCATTTCTCCTCCGGCGGCGTTCACTTGAAAACACGTGAAAACTCGGAGTGCGGTTCAAACCCACCTGTGCTGAGGGACGACCTGTAGCTCGCCACCATCTTGTTGCACGCCGCCTCCATTATTAGCGCCCCTTTCTTCTCGGCAACAAACACGTTGCGAAGGATCCTCGCCAGCTCCGCGAGCCTCGACATCATCAGCAGCCGCTCGTCCTGAGCGGGGCTGCGAGTCATGGCCGCCTGCAGCTTCTGGGCCTCTTTTGCTCGTATCTGCCAGAATTAAATAAATAAACATTTAAACTAAATACCCAACCGAACTCAGCCATAAATTATGTTAAGGTAGACATCGTTGTGTCCCTACCCTGTCCAGCAGGGACTGGGAAACCCCCCTGAGGGGAGCTGGGAGCTGAGCTGCAGGAGCAGGAGGCGTCTGGGAGACGGCCGGGTTCTGTGGACGTGTTGACCCAGAACTCTGAGTGTCTTTGTCTTCTGTGCTTAGGGACAGAGACACCAGCGCCTTCTCCATCTAAAGAACAAAACAAGCTTCATTTAGTAACAGAAATAAGCTGAAATACCAAAAAAAAAATAAAGATTCCTGAAGCACACGCTACTTTAAAGGGATATTCTGGCCTTTTTGAAGTGAGGTTCTGTGAAGAAGTTATGAACAATAATTTCCTTACCTGTTGTGGACCTATCTTTGAACAACCTCAGTTCAGAGAAAGACTACATTTCTGACTGAACTGACGAGCTAATGGCTAGTCTGATTACAACCCAAGTCAAAGCTCTGCCGTCCAAAAACAACTTCAATCTCCAAAGATAAAAAAAAAACTTTGTGATAAAAAACTTGGACTACATTCACACTGCAGGCAAATGTGACCCAATTCTGTTTAATTTCTGCACCCCTTTGAGACACATATCAGATTTTTTCATGGCAGTGTCCCATATCCGACCCAGGTCTTTTGTGGCACTGAATCAGACACATATCTGATGTTTTTCAAAGCGACCGCAGTGTGAGTGTTCATGTCGGGTGAAAGGACGGAGGTCCCTCACGTCAAGCTCCTCATCCACACACGCCTCCGCTCAGATGCAGCAGCCACAGCTCTAAAAAAGGTCCGTTTTCTTCTCAGTGTTCTTTTATCGGGAAAATAAGACCAAAACTTCTGTGTGCTCCATCACTGCTGCCGTGCAGCTTATATAGACGTGTGTCAGCTGGGAAATAAAACCAGCTCCCACCTCGTTGTGTGTGAGAGCACCGGGGCATTAAAAGGTAAACAGACTCTTTCGCTTTGATTCCCGAGAACGAGCCGGTACCTTGGGGGTGATGAGTGAGCGGGCCTTGTCCAGCACCTCCTGAGCCGTGGTCAGCTTCTCTGTGACGGGAGGCCGCGGCAGCGAGCTGGGCGGGACAGCCGGGACGGTGTCCACGTTAAAGCGAGGGTGCCAGCGGGTCAGTTTGTCTTCTGGAATAGAAACAGGAGGAACCAACGAGGACAAGAAGTCCTGCAGAAAGAGAAGGGGTGGAGTGGGGGGGGACAAGTCAGAAGCTTTCACCTGTAAACTGCAGCTCTTCAATGATCGAGGCGTGTTCTGGAGGAACCCAAATGGAAGCATTAGTCTGTACCGAAGCAGCTGCCTACCTTATGATGCTGTTTGACGATAGAAACCAGGTTCTGGTGGAAGACGCGCCGTCTTTCCAGGAGATGAGAGGCGGACAGCACGGGCCGGGCTTCGTTTTGGTCTGAAGACGAAAGGAAAACACCAAACTCATCATCATCATCATCATTCTGCTTTAAGGCTCAGAAATGACAGCTTTAGATTAAAGTGTCAGAACAAAGCAGGTTCTGACCCGGTCCAAAGAGGGGCTCCACAGTCAGCTGGTAGCTGCTCTTCAACACGCTGCTGCCGAACGTCAGGATGTTCTTCTCCTGCTTGAACGAGTACGCCTCAGGAAACACTGTCTTTATCTGACAGACGTGGCTCTCCTCAAACCGTCTAAAAACACAATTATAAACAAGGAAAAACACAAATTCATGTTTAAGTTTTTGCATGTGATAAACATGTTTTAAATGTCTTTGTGTTTCTTTTGAAGGCCGCTTGTGAATCGGAAAGACTTTGGGGCTTTCAGACTTGTTTTCATAATATTAATTTTAAAAAATGGTGTCAGTATTTTCTGTTGTTGTTAGTTATAAAATACAAACTCTTGTGTGCTGATAAAATGTAAAAATCCTACTTTCTTCAGCTTTACAGCCCAAAATCTAAACAATCAATTTGCTCCTTAAGGAAAGTGCCAATTACACAAACTACAGAGTCTGAAACCAGCCAGAGGTGGCACAGCTGTGCAGCGGTTAGCGCTCCCACAGTCCAAAAACATGCATGGTGGATTAGTTTGTGACTCGAAGTGACCTTAGGTGCGAGTATAAGTGCAGCCATCCTGTCACGTACTTGTGCATCATGTCCTGAACTGCCTGCTTGATCCTGCTGAAGGTGGCGGTCTCGGAGCGGTTGTACAGCATGGCGATCACGGTCTCCATACTCCTGAACATCTCGGCCAGGACCTTGTATTGGTAGGGCAACGACAGGCCCGGGGGGACGGCCTGAGCGAGGGTGTGGTACCGCTGGTACGCTGGCTGCTCAGTCCTGGGCAAGAAACAAAAACCAGCTCAAAGCAAGAACCAAAGCACGGACAGAGTTTGTGCTGTTCTGTTTTTTGGGCTCAGCTCGCTCACCTGTCCTGAGTTTGCGTCTCAGCCTGCTTGATCCTGTCGGCTTCTCTCTTCTCCTTCCTCCTCAGGGCTTTGGCTGCCAGCTCTCTGGCCTGGGCCACGGTGTCGCTGAGGGGGTTAGCATCTGTGGGAAGGGGCACGGCGGTTTTGGAAGCAGCCGGGGTTGCACTGTTAGCAGCAGCCGTTGATGAGGAAGTGGAGGACATGGAAGCTGAAGCCGAGGATGTGGAGGAAGCGGTGTCACCAGTGTCCTCGGACTGCTTTTTAATCCTCTGAAGCTGAGACTTGAGGGACGCAATGTCCACTTTACGAGGAGCCTGCTGAGCATTTAGAAACAGGGAAATGAACAAAGGGACCTTTCCAGTATGCTGTAAGGTAAAAAGGGGGCAGTAATTTTTCTATCTTATTTCAGGTCAGGCTTTGGAGCCAGGACAATGTAAAGCAAAAACCTGTCATGTTAGTTATCAAACTTTATGGTACAGATGGAAAAGCTGTGTGAAAAACCAAGTCCACCACATGATCTATCAGTTTGTAGAACTCCTTTTAGCAGCAGTAACTACATGACGTCATCAGTCTCTCACATGACTGAGGATGAATACTAATGTTGCTTCAGTTCATTGAGGTTTGCAACATGCATGTTGTTGGTCTCTGGGCTTCTGAGAAGCAGGTAAAGAAAACGGATGGATGTTGTAGATTAGCCAAAACCATCAGCCCTCCACCAGAGAGCTCCTGGGTTTTAATTTGTTCTCCGAGTGCTGCACTTGGGGGTGAATTTGCTGGGAAGATGGCAGCCATCTTCAATGTTTTCCACTTGTGAGAAATCTTTCCTTCTGTCTGAACGGACCCCATCCTGTTTGGAAACAACCTTTAAGCCTTCCCAGACTGATGAGCAGCAACATCTCAAGGTCATCGCTGATGTCTTTTCACACGAACCTGTTTGCCCCAGAGCAGCAAACTGATTAACCTCCTGCTTTTATAAAGTGATCACACAGAGGATGATCAAAATCAAATGTATCTGATTAGCAGACCTCGGCTGATACCGAACCTCTTGTGCAAACAGCGAGGGTGGATTATGTTTTTCACACACAGCATCTCCACCGCAGCTTCATTTATGTTTATAATGTTCAACAAGGTAAAGATCTGATCATTTTATTATGTCCTGAAATGTAAAACCTTTTCACTGAAAGACAGTAGGCCTTTTTTTCCCCTATGACTTTATCTTGAGAGTTATCATCTTTAACATGGTGCAGCTTAACTTTAAATATTGAAGAATTTAAACACACATACTGTTGATAACCATTTGCATTTATTAACACAGTCTGGGTTAAGAAGCCAGCTTGGGGTCAAACAAGCAAAAATAATAAAATAAAATAGAATTAGTGCACAAGAGAGACAAGAACAATGATTCTGAGCTCTGTTTACCTGAGTAGCATCCTCCTGAAGGAGAAGTTTCTTCCTGGCAGACCTCTTGGTTGTTTTCTCGCGGTTAGCCTTTCTGACCTCTGCGGCTTCCCGTCTCTTCTTCACCGATGAGTGCTCGGTGATCTCCGCCTCAGCCGAGCTCCTCTTCGGTGTCCGCGGACTGGAGATGACGACGGACTCCTTACCGGGCTCGGACTCGCCTCCATTATTTATATTATTATTATGATGATGATTAAGACCCGCTGCCTCGTCGATAACCCGCAGGAACTCCTTGTGAACGGAGGACGAACAGAGAACAGAGTCTTTGTTTTCGGCGGCTCTGCAGCCGGGAGGTTTATAACTGACCGTAGAAGAAGAAGCGATGCCGATGCGCCGCTTGGCTCCTTTCGCCGCTTCAGAGTTGACTTTCTTCCTCTGAGAAAAGAAATCCGTCACCCGAGCCTGAGACATGTCGTTTCCGCCGCTGCCGGACTTTAAAAACAAAAGGAAACCTCAGCAGAGTGTAACCGCGGAGCGGAGCGAAGCCCGTAAACAAACTCACAACAGCCGCCCCTCGCGTTCAGGATATGGTCACGCTTTACAGGAAGGAGAAAAGAAATTTCGCGCGAAAACAGCAAAAGCCACGCCTCTTCCGGTGCAGGAGTGGCAACTCTTTAAATGCGTGTTTTTTAAAGTCACAGCAAACAAACACAATTTCTGTTATAATAAAAAAGTACAAGAATAAAAACATACTAAAAGTAATTTTTGGATGTACATTTAAAACTGATGCCCTTTTTAACCCGACTCAAGACAACGCAACACAAATATGGCTGAAACTCTTTCAATTTCACATATATTGACCTAAAATCCAATAAATATTCTGAGGGGTAACTGATTGCACAAGATCTTTGTTTAAAGTTTTGCTATTAACCTTTGGGAGTCAATGTTCCCCTTCTGTTAGCAAAATATCTCACAAACCACTGGACAGATTTTAATGAAACCTTTATTAAAATAATTAGTGGACATAGTTCTGCAACTGATTAACTTCTGGAGCCAACCCAATTCAAGATGGCCACCACAGCTAATTCACTTTAGCCAACACAAACATGGCTATAACTCAGCAAATTGAACAGATATTGAGCTAAAATTTGATGTGGTCATCCTCAACACATACCTTGAGCGTCACATCTTGTGACAACACATGAGCTTGCACATAACTTTAAAAAATGGCTAAAACTATTGGACAGAACAGAAAATGAGCATCATAAATGAATAAGAGTGAGGAATTAGTTTGAAATAACTGACATAAAACAAAAATGCCATTTACGCTCTTCACAGAAAGTGTGATTGCCATTAATATCAACATTAAGTCTCTGAAGGTAGCGATTATACAACATTTTGAAGGAAACTTCTTTCAAGTTCAATAAAAATCCATGAGGTAATATAGCCACATTTTATTTTCAATATATTCTCAACAAACCTGGATGAATATGACAGAGATAGACACAGACCACTGTTGGATAAACCAATCACATTAAGAGGCAAAAATAAACCAGTTAGAGAACCTGATTAATTACATTTCATTGTCATCAGTCCCATGTGATGATCAAAAGCAAGAACATGAGTCTTAAGTGCTGAGAACGAGGAGTGCTTTATTCTCTGTTTTACTGTGATTGGGTTTCTGGTTAAACTATTGCCACCAGACATGCAAATAGCCACTGTTTAAAATGATTGTTTTATGTAAGACATTCCTTCGTACGCAACAATTGTATTTTAGTGAAATAAGTAGGAGATCCCAGCCCTTTTTTGGAGCTCTGAAGCTCAGACAGACTTCAAAGTAGAAACATCATTTAAAGAAAATTGGACTTTGATATATTAATCTACAGTAGCAGTTAAATTTTGTGGAGAATGTTCAACAAGAGTGTGTGATGACACTAACTTCCAAGTTGTCTGAATTTTCCAACATATTTTGCAAGCAAACGTGTTTTATTTCTACAAATTTTACACGTCTTATACAGTTTATACAACAAAAGGTAGGTATTTCTTGTCTTTTTTCACCCAGTGTGTCTCTAATTGCTGTAGGACATATGGATTTGTCTCAAAGTCCTTCAAAAAGCTAAAAGCAAAACTAGCAAAACTGTAACTAGAAACTAAAAGCTAAAACGAAAAGCTAAAACTAGTAAAACTGTTACACGAAGATAAAAGTAGCAAAGGGCTAACCTAAATGTAGCAGAAAAGAAGTCAAACTAGACCAAGTATGCTGAAGCAGATTCAAAGACAGCAATGTTTTTTTTTTTGTTGTTGTTGTTTTTGTTTTTTGAGATTTCATTGTATTGCTGTGGGGAAACTATTTGTAAAAGAAGTTAAATAGTTTGAAAAGTATAAACATGTCAAAACCCAAAAGTCATAGCACCAATCTCCTGAATGAACATTTTGCACAAAGTGTATGCAGAACTAGTTAGACTGGAAATCATACGGAAAAAAAATAATAAGGCATGTTAATGCTGAATCAGAAGTCAGAGAACATGGATGTTGTCATTTAGTCGCATTAGCACTTTCCAATATGGCGGACTCCTGACGCGGCGCCGCAGCCTGTATGACCGGGGTGTGTACGTGTGGGGGCGCTGCCGAGCCACACATGTCAGCATGTTTGACGTCAGGTGTGGCAGACTCTCAATGTGGCTTCAAGACAGATGTTTTTAGCACCAAGCAGTGAGCGGGGGAGATGCAAAAAAAAAAAAAAAAAGAAAAAGTCAGAAACGTCTGCGCCGCCAGCAGAAACCCGTGTTGCTTTCAGTTTTCGCTGCGGCCAAAACTTCGGCAGCGAGTTGTAAGGAAAAGCCTGGTTTCTCCAGCTGTGGCTGGCAGTTAGAGCAGAGGCATGTGTGGAACAGGGAGGTGACCAGCTGCATAAGCAGCGGCGGCGGCAGCAGAATAGCTCCTCTATGAACGCCCCTCACACTCAGGCGCTCTCATGTGAATCACATTTTCCACCTTCGGCTCGGCTCGCTCCCCGGGCCTGCGTGCGCCGAGAGGAGGAGGAGGAGGAGGAGGAGAAGGACGCGTGAACCGAAAAGTTTTTCTCCCTCGCAGCTCCGAACCGAGCCAGAGGATCAATAAACAGTCGACAGGAACGAAAACTTTCTACTTTTTATTATTATTTTTCTTTTAAGGAGGACCCTGAGAGCCGCGGACGAACTGCCATGTTTAATCAGCCCATCTTATCGGCGCGGCTAAAACGATCCAATCATCGCTGATTATCGGACACGGAGTAGATTATGGATCTCCAGGTGATTCTGTGGCTGGTTTACTGCTTCCTGCTGCCGGCCACCTTATTAACAGGTAAGCTCGTTATGGTCCCGTTGTCTCCGGGTTAACCAATTAATCACTTTGACGACACGGAGTGCCTTTTTTTTCCTTTTCGTTGTTGTTGACGTGAGTGCCGAAACTGGCGACGGGGTGGCGTCTAACTGCTGAAGAGGCAGCGGAGGAGCTGAACTGGACGAACTTTTTCAGCAACTTTTTTTTTTTTTTTTTTTTTTTTTTATAATTTTTTTTTTTTTTTTTTTTTCCGGCAGCTTTTGTTTCAACCAACACGGAAGCAGATGATGTCCCAGTCAGGATTTTAATGCCCACTCCTTTATGGAGACGTTGCGCAGAGAGCAGTAGTTTTTTTTTGACTCGTTGTTTGTGTCAGATTTGCCTTTCTGCGGTGAGACTGCGCAATTAAAGGGAAATATGCTGAAACTGGAAAATAAAGGAACAAAAATCGAGATTGAACTGGTTAATCAGGTGCGCACACCCTATAATAATAATAATAATAATAATAATAATAATAATAATAATAATAATAATGCAGGGAGCTGTAAAAGCCCCGCAGCCATTGTTGTTGGCGTTCAGAGTGCATGTTGGGGATGACTCTCAACTACTCCCTTACCAAGTTTTAGCCTAATTTCTGCAAAATTCGCCTCACGTACAGCCATTTTTATGACGGCTAATGTCACGTACAAACCCAATGTCGACTTTCTGAGAGTTTCATTCACCTCTGTCCACTTATTTATTAGATATTTTGCTAACACACACATAGACCCAGTTGACTCTAAAGGTTAATGGCAAAGTAATTCCAGAATGTTGTAGAGCTTGGATTATGTGCTGGGTGTGACTCTCAGCTACCGCCACCTTTAAGTTTTGGCTCCATATCTGTACATTTGGCTGAGTTATACTCGTTTTCGTCTTTGCGCTGTTCGATTAGCTGTGGCGGCCATCTTGAATTGGGTTGACTCCAAGAGTTAATCAGTTGCAGATGAGCATCCAGTGATTACATTCTGAGAGTTTCATTAATATGCGCCCCGTGGTTCAGGAGATATTTTGCTAACAGACAGACCAGGTTGACTCAAAACCTTAATACAGAAGTTTTAAGGAAAGGCGATGCGCAATGTGTAGCACTTGGAGTATGTGCTTGGGATGATGCTCAGCTACTACCACACTAAATCTTAGATGCCAGTATTTGTAAAATTGACTGAGTTATAGACATCTTTATGCTCCCTAAGTTCAGTTGGCTGTGGCAGCCATATTGAATTGGGTTGACTCCAAAAGTTAATCAGCTGTAGATTTTCCATCAGCGACTACTTTTTGAGAATTTCACTAAAATCAGCCCAGTGGTTCCATAGATATTTTGCTAACAGACAGACAGACAGGGTTGACTGTAGAAGTCAACATCAAACTGAAAACCAATTCCAGGTTGTAAGGCAGTAATCTAGGAAGAATACCAAAGGAGTGCGAACAGTTTTGCAAGCCTCTGTAATTGCGGGAGTCCCCGCGGCTGAGGGGAAGGTGCGGGCTGATCGGGTCCTGATCCGTGTGGGTCCGGGGAGGGCCGGAGTGAGCCAGCTGAAGTGACTCATGAAATTACGGCGAGGGGAACGACAGACCGGAGTGTTGCTCTAACTCCATGACAGACATTAAAACAACACTTAAGGAGAGGGGGTGTTTATTATCTTTTTGCTTTGCCCTGCCTGGATATTTTAGTCTGGCATAAAAGCGAATTTAGCTCGGCGGGTTTTAACACGTTCGTAATTTCAGGCCTGCTTGTTGTTACGATGTAGGGTGCGATAAAAGATGAAGGACAGATTCTGTGGACAGTTTGGGAAAACCCATGTAGAGATGTGACAGCCCCAATTCTAAACTAAGTTGGGATGTTGTTTAAAATGTAAATAAAAACAGAATGCAATGATTTGCAAATCTCATAAACCTGCAATTTATTCACAATGGAAGATGGCAAACATATCAAATGTTTAAACTAAGACTTTTTATGGCAGCAACACATCTTAAGACTTTGGGGACAGGGGCAACTAAAGCCTGTAAAGGTAATCGGTAACAATACGAAGCAGCTGGAGGAGCATTTAGCAGCTAATTAAGGTAATTGTCAACAGGTCAGTAAGAGGACTGCATTAAAAACAGGTCTGATTCTGTTCTAGTCATCGCTGCATGGACTCAGGAACACTTCCACAGATCACTGTCTGTAAACTCAGCTCACTGCACCGTCCACTAATGCTGCTTAAAACTCTAATGTGAGAAGAAGAAGAAGCCAGATATGAAGATCGTCAAGAAATGCCGCCATCGTCTTTGGACCAAAGCTCATTCCAAATGGACTGAGGCAAAGAGGAGAACTGTTTGGAGGTCAGATGAATGGAAATCTAAATTTCTGATTTGGAAACCACGGACGCCACAACCTAAAGAAGAAAGGGACCATCCAGCCTGTTATCATTGCACAGTTGAAAAGCCTGCCTCTCTGATGGTATGGGGGTGCATTAGTGCCTCTGAAAAGTACCATCACTGCAGAAAAGTATACAAAGAAATCCAGAGATCTTTCTCAGGGAAGGCCTTGCAGATTTCAGCAGACGATGTTAAACCTCAGACTGCATCATTCCAGCAGCAGGGCTTCATATAGACGAGTCCAGGAGCTGAACTGACCCGCCTGCAGTCCAGATCTTTCACCAGTTTAAAATGTTTGGTGCGTTATGAAACAAAAGACTCCAGCAGAGACCCAGTACTGTCGAACATCTAGAATCCTCCATCAGACAAGAACGGGGCAACAATCCCTCTAAACCCTCCAGCAGCTGCTCTCCTCGGCTCCTAGATGTTTACAGGCTGATGTTAGAAGAAGAAGAGATGCTTCACAGAGGGAAACCTGACATCATCCTAACTTTAATGAGATGTGTTGCTGCCATCAATATCAAAACTACCTCATTTTTTTCCCCCAAAAGGTATAATTTCTTAGTTTAAACATTTGATGTGTTTACTATGTTTCATTGTGAACAAAACACGAGTTAATGAGATTTGCAACTCATTGCGTTCTGCTTTTATTTCCATTTTACACAGCGTCCCAACTTTGTGGAATTAGAGTTGCATTATTATTACGGTGTTTTCTGGGGCGGCTCTTCAGCGTTCCTTTTTCTACAACATGACCGACCGGAGCGACGCCGTTGGCTTCCACCCCTCCGCAAACAGCAGCGCTTCCTGTGGTTGTGCGAGCTGGCACACCCGGCAGTAAAATGAGAGAAGTTGTGGAAAAACGCAGAGCCTTTTCTTTTCACTTCCTGTAAATGTGACATGCTGGGCCGTTTTTCTTTCTCAGCCCAGAGACCGTGGTTGTTCCTGTGTTCCACGGAAAGAAATCCTCTCGGGAGCGAAAAACTTTCCAAACATGAAATCATACATGTCCCTTATTCTAGTGGGTCCGGCTTTGTTTCACACACAGCAGATTATGTGAACAATAGGTCTTCCAAAAAACGATCCCATATCTAGTCTCGAACCTTGAATTCTGCAGAAATGAAGTGGATTTTTTTTGGTCACCTTTTGATTTACCTGATCAGTAACAAAATTATTGCCTTCTGTCGAAGGAAGAATGGCAATAGTTTTTGTTTTTTTTTGCCCATTTCAGTGTCTTGATTTGTCTGTCAGCAAAATATCTCATGAACCACTGTTCAGATTTTAGTGAAATAATCATTGGCTGTACATTTACAATCAATTAACTGTTTATTTTAATCCAATTTAAGATGGCTAATACAGTCAGCTAACTTAGGAAACACAAATGGCTCTAACTCCGTCAGTTTTACAGATATTAAGCTGCAATATGGAGTGGTAGTAGCTGAGAGTCATCCTCAACACATACTTTTAAGCGCTGATGCTTTTTGGCGAAATATCAAAATATCACATGCGCAACATAATTTGCCAGGCAAGGTTGGAGTAAAACTGATACACAGGAACTCCATCCCTCCTCAGCATGAGATGATCTTCAAAAGCTCCAAAGTCTGGCAAGAGTAGCAGCAGCGGCAGGCGACATGCATTCTTTCAAGGAATTTCATATCTGCGCTGCCTTGCTTTGTTTTGCAAAAAGGGAACGTTTGTGTGAAGCCGAAACAAGCGGTGGGTCTCACACTTTTTTTGGACGACCACACTGTTACGAACTTACAGAAGTTGTCGTTTTTGTTTACACGAGACGAGAAAAAAATCAAAAAGAACACAGCATGCTGGTGCCGTCCTCTGACGGGGTTTCGCATTGCTACGTTTCTTTTTCACACAGTTCATATTGTTGTACTGAGTCAGAGGAAGTCAAGTTGCCAAGATGTTGTCATGCCCTCAGTCATGTTTCCATCTGTTTAGACGACATTGTTTACATTTCCTGGAGACGGATGACTCAGTCCCCAACGCTATCCTGACTTGAGATGATGTCCTAATCTTAGACGTAATATTTTCTATAAGGCAAACTGGGCATTGTATGCTGAATCGGAGTAACGTTTCTTTGGGTTTTGGTGCTCATTTGGGTCCAAACCCCCAGTGATAAAACAACACTAGATGCTGGAAATGTATAAATCTCCAAACACCGGGAAGAGTTTAAAGCACCCCCATGTAGATATATTGTTCTGCCAAGATAAACCGCAACACTTGTGGTTACTAACTGAATCAACATTCAAAAGATAAAAATCTACTCTTGATACAAAGTCCCCCTCTTATATGGAGTCTATTGCACCAGAAGTAGAGTTCGACTTTCACTTTTGTGTAATTAAAGCTGACAATGCAAAAGCTTTGAAGGTCAGTTATTACTGTTCTGTTGGTTTTATCCTTTTTCTTTTTTTTTAAATTTTTGTTGCATTCTACTTTTTGAGGGGAAAAGGCAACAAACATTAAAACATGTAGGTGTAGGAGTACCGTGCTATGACTTTTGGTAGCAGTCCATTTTACGGGATAGATAAAAACTTGCAAAATGTTGTGAAAAGTTTCCTCGCGGGCAAGAATGGGAATTTGACAAACCAAGAGGGACAAGAACTCATCCCTCTAGCTCTGAAGCTCAGACATACCTCACAGCAGAAACATCTTTCAAAGTCTAAACGGGTCAAAATGTTCACCTTAGAGTATGTTGATGAACTCTGGTTTTTATTTTTAATCTCTCCCCAGCTCTCATTGACTTCCATTGTGTCTGAGCTCAGATTTTTCTCCTCAAAGTTAAAAGTGAAGGGTTGTATCTCCTAGATAAACCACTGTAGACACACAAAAAATGGTCATGTGGGGCCATTTTGCCACTCAGTGATGTGGATTACTTCCTAATTACACAAAGGACTCAAAGATTGACAGCTGGAAGATTTATTTGAACAATCATATAGAGATTCTCACGGTTTGGACACTCTTGCAAACTCAATTTCTCTCTCAGAGTAGCAGCAGCAACACTTACAGTATGTTGTCTAGTTATCTCTATGACAGTGTTAATACAAAAATTACACTCTTGTACAGTCGTTTTCTTTGCAGATGACCATATTTTTATCACACTGATGGACATTCTGACTCCTGATAGGTTGTTCTGGCCTTGACCGATCAAGACCCTGATCATCATGACACTTCTACGTGTTTCTCCCTGTCATCGTGAAATACTGAATTAAAGAAAGTTACAAATGATCTACGTCATTCATGGGCACAAACATAAAAGGTTAGAACGTAGTCATGTAACTACAAAACTCCCCGTCCACAGCTGTCGCTCGTCTTTCGTTGCTCCGTTCTGCAGTAAAAATTCCTCCAAGGACCCGAAAAAATTGTTTTTTTGTTTTTTTTTGTCTCAACAGTTTCAGAATTGCTTCGATGCGAGTTATACTTTTTGTAGATTCGATTTGAGGCATATGTTTGTAATCTGCATTTTCACTGCTTCAAGTGCTGCTGTGTGCACCCAAAAGGCGGGAATAACCGTGGCAACCAGGAACTCCAGAGATTCTGCGTTGCTGGTTCCTCTGACTTGAATGGACTTTTTTTTTTTTTTTTGCTGTAACATGCCCTAAGGTCACTTTTGCTGTGAATTGGCAATATATACACAACAGGCCTTTCTTTCTTGTACTTTTCCATCATGGCTGCCCCCGTCGATCCTGTGTAATGTCATGTCTTTTCTCATTACCCCTTTTATGTTGAGGAGAATGAATGTGTTGCAAGGTCAGGGTTTGACTGAAACAAATTTATTGAGGGGAAAATTAAGTATTAGCTTTGCAATTTAAACTTCAGGACTCTTCGGAAAGCATTAAGCCACTCACTTTGTGAAAGTGAGTGGCATGTCTAACAGTGGTTGTTGCAGCTTATTTCATTTCCACAGAGTGGTAGAGATGAGGGGGATAAACCAACAGTAGGAGCTCCGCCATGTCTCTGTACCGAGTAAGAAGAAAATATGTAAACCTAATGGCAGTGTCTCTTCACACCAGGCTCGTACTAAGGATATGATACAGGGGTAGTTGAAAAGTAGTCAGCAGATGGCAAAAATCGCCGTATAAAACCTTCATTCTGATGCATTTTTGCCAGCTGCTTTTCGTTGATTGACCAAAAAGAGTCCCTGATCTGCATAACGATGCAAAATGTAATTTTATTCACAACAAACGATGATTTTCTTCCTTCCGGAGTTTGTTTTCGATCATTTTTGTCACAAGCAAGAGCCATTTTTGTAACATCACCACTGACTGGACAAGAGTTTTCATTTATGTGCCGAGGCTTCTGACCGGTCGATGTCAGGGGTGTGGCACTGCGTCGTTTTCCAGGCAGTGGATGACAGACGCCGAAATGTCAGAGAAAAGAACAGACAAAAAGAGAAAAGCTGGCCCCCATTAGTTTAGTTGCATTCTAGGTTAAATACAGGTTTGTTTTCTTAGTAGTTCTTTGCACATCTGGTATACATCTCCTCTAACTTGAGTAAATTCTACCAATCAAAAAGAAGGCCAAGACGATCTATTTCAAATCTCTAGTCAATATGTTTTTATTCAAATCTATTTTACAAGATCACTTTCTTCAGGTTTACTGCCTTGAGAGATAGTTCCTTGCCTTGGCTAAATTAATTCTTCATCTGATTTTCTGAAAACTCTCCCAGTCCTTCCAAAAAGCCAACAATTCTCACAAATTGTCCTCAAAAACTGTTGGTTTTGGACAGCCTCCCTGCCTTGATCCAAATGCCAGAAAAAATGCATTTGTGATGTTCTAAATTTCAAAGACCCACTTGGTCAATCGCCCAGTGGACGGTTGGCCCCCTACTTTTTCTAAATAGCCTCGTACTCCTGAAACTTTTGAACCCCCTGTGACACACAACTTGATATTCACGGTATCAGTTCCTTCCGTTGTTTTTTTCCCCTCCAAACATCTGCCGGTAAATCCTGCAGTAAAACAAACCGAGTCAAAATCAAATTTCAGTTCATTAGTACGACGACACAAACGTACGATCACATAGAAAAGTAAAGATACTTTCCACAAGTGAAGCAGGAAAGGGGTTTAAGCAGTTCTAAAACCAAACAAAGGCTTTAAATTAAGTGTAAATTTTGGGGTTTTTAATAATGATTCAGAAAAATCCAAATATAGCTGTAAAACTGGTCCAGGCAGTACCCTGTTAGGCTAAGATGTAGCTCCCACGTGATCCTAAGAAAAACAAAGTGGGTACAGAAAACAGATAAATGTTTATGTGCTCTTCATATTACCCCTTGCCATGAAAGGCGAGCAACTATTTAATTGCCTCTATCTTTGTGTTTATGTGTGGTTTGTCTGTCTGTACCATTAGTAAAATATCTCCTGAACCACTGGACTCAGTTGATTTTACTGATAATAAGCCAAAATTTGGTGTGGTAGTAGCTGAAACTCACCTCTGACACGTACTCTGAGCCCAAACAGACACAGCTTTGACTTTTTTTCCGGTTTATTTCCAAAAGACAAACACGAACTGGGAACAGGGGAGACGTGAACACGGTGTTGGTTCACGCCCGTTTGATTTGCTGCGACGTTTGATGGAGAAAAGCTGGATTTCTGAGTTGCGAGGAGGTTGCCAATTCCTTTCAGAGACGCTCCTCGTGCTGCTCTCTGTGCGGCCTCCGAACCACCGAGGGGTATTTCTTTATACCCTTCACTGTGGAGAAGTCCTGAGTTATATCTTACCAGATGCCACGATTTAATTTACGCTCTAATTGGGCAGCAGACGCCACGTCCATTTAGGTTGGGTTGGTTGCGAAGGCGCCATGTGTTGTCTTTTTGAAAGGAAATAGATCGCCCTCTATTGCTTTAGGAGGACGCCTTGGTTGGCTGCGGTGATTCGATTAATCATCTCTTGTTAGAGATGGAAAAAAACATTCAGAAGGCCTTCAACCAACTCAAGAAGAGTTGTGTATTCAACAGTAATACATAACAAATACCTAACAGTAATAACTCTTTTCCAGAAGTACCTGTTACATAAACAGGAAAAAATACCTTCATGTAAATTATCTAATGTTCAAGTTGCCTAATAAGAAGAACAAAATGTTTCAGATCAAAAGTTATTTTGAGACCATGGGGTGAGAGAGTTTTGAAATGATGAATCCAATAATGTTCCCTTCTTAAGAGTAAAACATCTAAGTTGTCTCCTGGAGAAGAAAGGGAAAACTTTCTCAATCAATACAGCATATCTTAGAGAGGAAATGGGGATGGTTCATTTCAACCAAATGTGCCGCTACTGGATAATTCATGGTATCACATCCAACAGTACCTTTATGTTCAGCGATGCAGGTTTTCGGTGCTTGTTTTTGTATTCTGCTTGTTTTTCCCTACATGAGACAAACTATGGGATAAACTAGAACATGTCTGAGGAGATTCAGAAGGGTTCGAATCTGCCCAAAACTCAGCTTTTTCTTAAACTAAGGCAAGAAAAAAACGCCTACGTCCTAAGTGCAAAGAGAACCAAGAGCAAAAGAAATGTTAAAGCTGCTGCCATTGGTTCATTAGGGTCACCGTGGTAACCACACACCTGTGTTTGTCACGCCCTGACAGGAAATGTAAGGGAGACAGACAGAAACAGACTGAAAAGTAAGCCTAAAGGAATCGGTCACTGTACAAAAACTATTTCTGTTTAAGCCACATGTTTTGATGTATGCCTTGCATGTTTTTTATTCAAAGCTTAAACGAAGGCATAAAGAACGACAAAAATTGTGATTAAAAAAAAAATGGGGTTGCTTCAATACTTAAGCTTTGGCCTGCTTAATTACTGAAGTTGTTGGACATAATCTGATACATCTTTATGGGCTTCAACTTGCCTGAGGTTATTTGAAACTATGGAAAAGATAGGCATAGTAAGACTATAGCTTCTCATATACCACCAAAGGTTGCTCTCTTGGGCTCTCCAGACATTGCACAAAAACTAACAGTCCCAGATGAACAGCTGTAAGTACGAGCGCTCACACCTGGCAGTAAAATGTGTCTGGAACGATGAGATCTCAGTTACCTGCTCTACATGCAAATAAACGTGCAGCCAGACCACATGGCGAGCTGTCAGCGGATGTTTCCGTAAAATCACAAATACATTCAGACACCTGAACAGGTTACATGATTCAGAGTCACTCGAGCCGCTCTTGTCATGGAGTTATATGTTATATACGCAGCTCTTGGTAAACTTAGTTACCTAACAGATGACCAGAGAAGTAAATGAGCATAAAATGATATGTGACTTCACAGAGTTAAGAGTAAAAAAAGCCAACGTTTTAACCTGTAAAACTTCACTACAATCATACACCCATTAATACAAGCATACATGCTCCAAACATGTTCAAACATATAATCTACATGATAGTTTTCTTGTTTTCACAGATAAAATTTTGTTTTGTTTTGTTTTTTGAAATGGAAAGTCAATTTTTGTTTTGTCCCAAATCATGAAACATGCAAAACATGTTTCACTTCTTTCTCACACGTGTTCGCACATTTGTTTCACTTCTGTTTCACACGTGTCCTCCGGTTAATTTAAAATGTTTCCACGTGTGACGTTTATGCGGTTTCACGTGGAGGAGTTTTACTATATGATGACCACAGTGGGTCCAGTCAGCCATAAAAACAATCAGAACAAACTAAAGAGAAACTCAACACTCAGACAAAACAAACCTTTTTATTAAGAAAGATCACAACAAATGGTATTAAAACTTTGCGCCCCCAGCCCAAAAACTAAAAAAATAAAAAATCGAGAGCGTTCACACCTGTAGTAATGCTCCTTTTGAATAGTTTGTTGAAAAATAATAACAATCATTTGATTTTTATTTATTTATTTAGGTTTATTTTTTGGAAACATCAGATAGAACAGCCCTTTTATCTTCTCTGTTGGAAGGTATTTTTCATTCATGTTCCAATCAAAACCTTCTGGTTTCTGACTTTACAAATCTGACGGAAAGGGGGACAATTTTAATTTTTTTATTTACTTTTTTCCCATGAAAGGGGGTTTTTGGAGTCTACCCAAGTATTCCCCAAGGTTGATCTTTGAAAGAGATCTGTGAACATGAGTTAAGGTATGTAAAAAATGAGTCTAGTTTTCTTTTTGAACCTTTAACCATACAAAAACACCACTCAAATACCTCTTCCATAAGAACCGGTTGTATTTGAAGTTATAGCGGATGAAATGAACTCTTCCTCAGATAGCCACAAGTTGGAAAATAAAGGTGTAAAAGAGTTACCCATTGGTTTCTGGATATAGATCACGAAACAACCAATGGTTGTTCTAAAATCAACTTAGTCTATGTTATGTTTTGACAAAAGATAGTCCACGGTCTTAATGTCTCCATTGTGTGGTATGCTGTTTGTACATAGCCTTAACATCAAGTGGCACTAAAAATAACTGTTCTTTTAAATAAACATCAAAACATCAATGCATTGCAATGGGAAAATATGGAAATACCCTCTGTCCTCCGAGGGGACTTGAAAATACCCTCCGGCCTTCCGTTTGGTTCATCTTGGGAACTGGATAACTTGTAAAATAAGGCACGTACCGACTTCCATTTTGGTGTGTGGATGGGTCTAGGCATAAGTAAGGTCGCTATTGAAAATTGGGTTGCCACATCAAAATCCAAAATGGCCACTGCCACATGTATGTAAACCTTGTGAGCTGGATGACTTGAAAAGTAAGCAATGTACCAACTTCCATTTTGGTTCATGGACGCGTCTAGGCATAAGTAAGGTTGCTATCAATTTATTTGGGGAAACTGTACTTTTAAGCAAAATAAAAACTAGAAAAGATAGTTTCCTGAAATGATTGGGGTGGCTGGAAATTAATCTATGGTGGCCAACGCCACTATAGGCCACCCTCTGGCTCTGCCATTACACCTGGTGGATTTCCCAAAACACAGAAGTTGCAAAAAAAATTTTTTTTTTACCAGTTTTAGACGGTTATGCTTCTCATACAGTTGATTAGCTCAGCCTGAAAGACAGTCCTAAATATACTCCTCTTCACTGAAGCAAAAACAAACAAAAAACTGCCTCAGTTCTTATCCACATTGTTACTCCTAACCATTTGAATATGGTGCCCCAAAATCGTTAAGGTTTATTTGCATTCCCTGTTCAGTTCCAGTCCAGAAAAACGCTATTCTCAAGAACTAAAAACATTCTCTACTTAAGACCCTCCGCTACGGGGGACATCGTCGTACTACTTGTTCACTCTGATGTAAGGTTTGGGATAAAAATATCTAACTTTACACACAATGCAGGTTGTCTATACGAAAGGGTGATTTCTCTGCAGGACTGCCATCTTTATATGAAAGATGACGTGTCGATTTATTTGTGCTTGGATTCTAAAATAAGTTTAGATCAAATGAAACAAGTAAAAGCTTCATGAAATACCAGCCACTTTAGGGATCAACGGCATCACAAATGGAAGGTGGGAAACCAGGAACCATCTGGGAAACCTGCGGCTCTCCCAAGGTTTACAGCATAATTGGCCCAATGGAACAAAGACAGTTGGTCTAAATATTTGCTGTAAGGGTTGTGGCTCACTGAACTTTTGAGACTTTGTTCTGCTTTGACTGGTGGCACAGTTTGGGTTTCATACACAGAAGGAAAACGGTGATGTCAGGCACCTTCAAAGACAAAAAAAAAACCCATTGAAACGTGACATTTTTTGTTAGGTTAATAATTAAACAACACTGCAGCGGCTGCAAACAATTGGAAAAATTGTGGTTACAGCTGTTTCCGAAAGTTAACTCTCCTTGGTGCAATAACAGAATAAAGAACCAGACTAGAGGTCTTCTGAAACCAGCGATGTACTGATGACAATACATTTATATGAGACGAAAATGACAATACGCTCATCTCCCCAACTCTTCATTCACAGAAATATCCTCACACTTCATCTCTGTGTGCTTTAAAAATATTAAAACCTTAGCTTTAGTGGTGGAATTTGAATATTTCTTTGTTTGGAAGATGCATCAAATGACTCATGAAACTCCCTCTTTTGTGTGAACACTCACAAAATCAGTAGAGATAAGCCTTTGGTTTACAAAGCTAGAGCATTACCACTTCGGCTCCTTCCGTAGGTAAACAGATTTTGCTTGCATGTGCCGCTGCACATAAAATAACAAGCACTCCTTGAAGGAATGCTTATCTACTGCCGCCTTTCAGGCAAGAGTTGTAAATTAACATCACCTTATGTTGAGAAATGACAACGTTACAGCCGTTTGTGTTACGCAACATTGCAACACTTTGAATCAAAAACATATTTTTCACCATTTAAGTTAACTGTTCTTCAGTCTTTTGTGTAGGTGCATTAATTAGTCAAATTGAAAATCCATTTAAATTTCAGGTTGTGAGGCAACAAAATAGACAAAATACAGCCCACTCTAACGTTGGCGTGGAATGGTAATACACCCAGAATAAATGTGTTGTTCAAAAGTAAGCGCATATTAATACCTGCTGCTGATACATGTTGAATATTCAAAACAAAGAAAAGCAAACAGAAGACAAAGGCAAGTAAAGAAACCCACATTTTCTCTGAACGCTGATGGAATGCGCTGATTAGACCGTCTTAGTTTCAGGTTCAACACAGTTACTGGCAGATCAGTCGCTCCAAAATCCGCTGTCTTTCTGGTTTAGGGAACACATCATGCAGCAGTTCTCAAAAATCCTTTTTTTTACAGTTTAGTTTTCCAGTTCAGTGACGCATCGTAGTCAGAGTTCAGCTCTCCAGTCGGTCATGTTGCAATAAAACCTTCCCAGCTTGTTTGTTCATGCCTTAAATTCAATCATCTGAAGCCGGCAGAATTTCTAAATGTGCCAGAGTGACTGAGCAGGCGGTTCATTTGGCTAGCCTTTGATTCGTGGTATTAGTGACGACTCTGACCAGACTGGTTGATTCCTTATTGCCCGAAAGCCAAACAACAATACTGTTTTTGTCTGTCTTTTACCTGTAGAATTAGCAAAATATCTCACGAACCAGTGGACGAACTTTAATGAAACTCTCAGGGAGTAATCACTGGATGTACATCTACATCTGATTTCTTTTTGGAGTCACCCCTATTCAAGATGGCTGCCACAGCTAAGCAACATTGTCAAACACAAAAATGGCTACAACGCAGGCATTTTTACAGATATTGAGCTAAACTTTGGTGTGGCTGTAGCTGACAATGATCTACAACATATACTCCCAAGTGCTGACAGATTGGCCAAGATCTGTTTTTAAAACTTTTCCATTAAATATTGAAGTCAACTCTATCTGTCTGTTAGCAAAATATCTCATGAACCACTGGATGGAGATTAATGACGCTTTCAGAAATTATTCATTGGATGTATTTCTGAAACTCATTCCCTTCTGGAGTCAACCCAATTCAAGATGGCCATCGTAGCCAGCTAATATTTGAAACACAAAAAAGGCTATAGCTCAGCTAATTTTACAGCTACTGAGCTAGAATTTGTTGTGGTAGTAGCTGAGAGTTGTTCTCAACACATTGCTTGAGCTCTAACGCATCTCACGTCCGCTCACAATATCGCACAAGATCAAATATCGGGCACGAGAGGCGGCGGGCGATATTCATATGGATAGAGTATGTGAGGCCTTTAATTTAAACCTCTGTTGTCACAAAACTGTTCAGCAGCTTTCTTCTCGGACGCAGGAGTTTCGTTTGCGACTTTTGCCTGTGAATCACGGTAGAAAAATGTGAAATATGTGTGTGAGAGCACATGCACAGTGTGTGAGAAGTTCAAACAGGAGCAAGACCCGGACAGATTTTGCTTTTGTCGTCCTCGTGCTTGCACGCTGCCCTTCGCTCGTATCCCTCTGTCAAAAAGAGTTACCAGCACAAAAACAAAAAACAAAAACAAAAAAGGTACAAGCAGAGGGGATTTCCTTTGCAAAGAAACACCCCTCTATCCCTGTCATGAGACAAGAGTGTGATGTTACTGACTGTGAGCTTTGAAAACTTCCACTTTTAATGTTGAAAACATTCACATTTGACAGAGTGGTAGTCTCAGTGTGTGTTTGGCTAGTGAGTCATTTTCAGTCTGTAAGTCAGAGCAAGCAGCATACTTAACCTCTTACTTTACTTAAAAGGATAGTTCAGATGTTTTGATGTGGGCTTCTGTGGAATATAACAACTATTGGTATCTTATCTGCAGTCGAGCGGTTGGATTGATCTCAGTTCAGAGAATCAGAGAGAAGTTCTCATGGAAAAGCTCGTCAGGCTGGTGGCCTACACTGGAGTGGATTTCAACTGTCTGAATCGACTCAAATCTCAAGATTTAAGAAAAATAAATAAGAAATTGACTGGCTGAGAAACCGAAGCAGACATAGGTTCACATCCTGGTTACTGATAGGCGCAGCGGTGGTTAGTGAACAGGGGTTATCACGTTTGCACATAGGCATGGTTCTGAGCGTGAATCATGATTAGCTGGACGGCGGGGTGGAGCTCCTCCAGACTCCGCTCTTCTGTTTCTGATACAGGAGCGAGAGGCGGGAAACTGCTGCTCTGATGCGTGCACTGGCAAGGTGAATAAAGCCAATAATTAATACCGCTTATAGCTTTTAAAGTCTGCGGTTTTCACTGTAAACCTGTTTCTTAAGAAAGAATCAAATACTCAGAGGAGTTACTTTACTTTACTAATACAGATGTATTTCTACAAACATGTTTATGGATTTGTGTTGGGTAAAATTGTATTCCCAAAAATACAGTGATTTACACACATATATATATACCTTATTCTGTAAACTTGTTGTAAATGAAAATAAGGGTTTGTAAGAATTATAAAATATTTCCCTACCCAGAAACATATAAAACAAAATTAGCATTTTTCTGGATCTGTTTGTTCACCTACAACTGGTTTTGTGTGTTTGTAAATCATCTTTTGCTTTTGGGACAAAGTTTCTGCAAGTTTCAACTCTCCCCAACCCTTAACCTTAAAGCTGATTTCCAACATTTCGTCACCCACAATTTGCCAAACGTACAGTTGAATCAAGCAGTTTCTAAAACATTTACTAAGGGCAGTAAATGCTGTGTGTTCTGCTAAAGGATGCAGCAGTAACTGGAGGGAAACCCCCTGAAGCAGTCATTAATAAAACTTTAATAAACTATGTCTTGCAAAAAAGCTAAGTACTTCTGTTGATACTGTATTTAAAGATGGATGGTCCAATCAACAAATCCAATGCATAAGATAGGAATAAAATATACCATAAAACCTGTTATAGTTACGTGCTAAAATATTTATTTCTACATTAGATATCGATTGTTTTTTCTGTACGTGCGTGTTGTATTTTAGTGCTGTTTTTGCCAGGGTGCCCATAAAATAATTTTAATTTAAGTTTTTCTTTTTTTATTCTTTGGTTTAGTAAAATTTCAAGAAGTACAAGGTCACAGTTCTTTAAGTGAGGGCAATTATGGGTCATTTTCAGAAGAAATGAACTCCAAAATAGTTCTAGTAGAACCCGAATACAGACTCTGAATGAGTGAGGTGAAACCAGGAGTTTTAAGTACCGGCACGGGTGATTAGGAGATCAGTGAGCAAGACAACCAAAATGACTGTAAATGTCCCGAAACCAAAGAACAAGAACAAACTCAGAGTACAAAAACTAACCCGATAACTTTAAGTTAATGGCAAATACATTCATTAAAACTGGTGTCTGTGATTCTCTTAGTCAAAAAAAAGCAACTTTTACACATTTTGACACTACAGAAGGCTCTGAGGGTTGAACTACAAAGCAGGATTTACAGCTGCTGAGCTGAAAGTCAGTTTTCTTAACTATGAAGACCTAGCTGGATCTCCATGGTAACATTTAAGATATATTTAATATATACAGTAGCTTATGGATTCTAATCCACCATAAAATCCAGTTTGCTACACTACACTATCTCCACTATTCTTACTGCCATGTATCCCTCAGACTGCTCAGCCAAAACTCCCGGCTAGAACAGCTTCATCGTGTTTCAAGTTGCTGTTGTTTGACCGACATGCTTTTTGCTTTTTGTTTCTCTGCAGCTTGTCTTTTTCGGTTCAACTTGCTGTCACTGGTTTACTTTGTCTATCTTCTGCTGCTGCCATGGTTCCTGTTTCCCAACAAATACACAATCAAAGGTAAGGCCGCCCCTCCTTGAACGGCCGATCTGAAATAATGTCAAAGCCACCAACTTTGGTCGGTTCCTGAAAATTCAGAATGGAGTTTGCCCACATTTAATTTTGTGTTCAGCCATTTGTTATCATTTTTAACTCACGTAGGACACAAGAGTAGGACAGACAAACAAAAGGCAACTGCAGTATTTACCATAAATGCTCCATTTAGAGACTTTCTATCAGGTGGTATGTCTAAAATGGATGATTCCATTCACTCTTCAAATTCAAACAACTTCCAGAAGAAAAATATCCTTGTTAGTTGTGTTTGGAATTATACTTAAAATGATTAAATTAGGCATATTTGCTCAGTATTTTGAGTACTTACAAACTGGTGCAAGGTCACGTTTAATTTAGAGGATAAATGCAACAAAACAAGGGGTAAAAATGCCTCATTGTTTCTTAAATGTAAAGTCCCAGAAATAAAACCTTGCTGTTTTTATTTATTTTAAAACTATATGACGGTTTAACTTTGTTTTTTTTGTCCTTTTTTTTTTTTACAGGTCACACGGGTCGGTTTATCAAAACGGTATTCTGTACCAGTCTCCTGTTCGTACTGTCTCATATCTGCTTCCAGACAGTGCTGCATACCTATCCTCCCCTGGACGTCGCGATTGGCGACAATTGTTCACAATGGGACACAATAAGCAGACATATAGGATTATCCAGGTATGTATCTAGTAGGAGTGTAATGGTTCACCGAACTGTCACGATACAAGCCTTTGGCAAGGGTACATTGAAGCCACTACAGCAAAGAAGCTGAGCGAGATACTATTTAAATGCTCTAAATCAAGCAAAAATTGGATGATTAGAAATAACACAGAGAAGTTTGAAGACCTGCCTGATTTGTTGCAAATCAGCCGTGTGGAAAAGTTTCCTGTCATGATCCCCGCGGCAGCAGTGGAGGGAGACAAGATGTGCATGTACGGCAAGCAGTTGTGTCATATTATGCATGCTTTGAAATGTCCATTGGCAGGCCATTTGATATCTCTAACATCAAGAGTCCCCCCCCCCCACACACACACACGCACACACACCTGGCACTCAGTCACTGAGGAGGATCATCTCACATAGGTGGATGTTCAGGATGTTGTTTTGCTTTTTATATTTTGCATCAAGTTGAGGTTAAGTTTTTTATTTTTTTGTAATATTTTCTTAATTAAAAAAAGAAAGATACCTTTCTGGAGTTTTGACACTGTTTGTATTTTAGATCGAACTAAAAAGACACAATGTGACCTAGTTTTAGTTTAAAGTGAAGACGAAAGGTATGGCAAGCAGTTGTATTATATATGTAATGCACAGTTTGACCTGCTACTTTGTAGCCTCCTCACTAGCAAGGGTGTTTTTTTATTCTGTCTCTACTTATAGAAAAGTTATTGTCTGTTTAAAAAAGACTGTTTTATTTGTTTTTTTCTGTTGTACCGAACTGTGACTCTCAGACTTGAACTGAACCGTGACACACCTAGTATCTAATCTTGCAATCTACCGTACAATAATGTTAGAGATGTATTTCGCGCTCAAGAAAAATACAAAACCAATGGGTTTAGTCAGAGAATATCTGCCCAACCTTTAAGTCATCTGAAATGGCAGCATGAGGGTAAACTTGTTGGACGTCCCAGTGTGTTCACCTCAGCTGCACTTTGAGAAGCCGAAAGAGAAAGAGAAGACAGCTGGGTAGTCGTGCCCCTTTTCCTGTCCTCACACCCTGGTGCTGTGGTGTCATTTACTGGACATTCCACACTCACTGCCCAGAAATGACATTAATACAACAAATGGCTTAATCTTTGCATACAAACCTACAAACACATTTCTCATAAAAGTGAAATATGTTGTTTTTGGGACCTAACCCCCTCCGTGTGTGTTGTAGACTTCCCTTAGAGGATCCATGGAATGTCATTCGCCTCCTATGTCCAGACGTAGGTGTGTGTGTGGTGTCCCTGGTGACGATTGTCCTCTGCAGCAGACTGATCAGGAACAGAGAAATGGTGGCTGCTGCCAACATTACATCAGTAAGTTTCTGTGTTTATCTGTGTTGGTTTTTGTGTTTGCATTTGAGTATGTGTGAAGAACAGAGTAAAAAAAAAAAAAGCGAAGAGAGAGAATATATTCCATTTTCGCCGTGCTGCTTGCAGAACGTGAACACCACTTCAGATGGCTGCCACAGCTAATCCACCAAACTCAGACAATTTCGCAATTTTGCTTAAACCTTTGGCATCAACGCTGCGTGTCTGTTAGCAAGATATCTCATGAACCGCTGAACCGATTTCAGTGAAACTTTCAAAAAGCGGTAATGAAATCTGAAATTGATTACCATTTGGAGTCAGCCTAATTCAAGATGGCTGCCATAGTTTATTGACGTTAGCAAACAGAAAACGGCTATATCTGAATCAGCTTTATTGCTACTGAGCTAAAATTGGATTTGGTGAGAGTCGTCCCCAACACATTCTCTGAGCGCCGTCACGTCTCCTGAGATCTCACAATATTGCATGAGATCACACATAACATCCTTTACAAGGTTTAACTATAACAGCTACGAATCTGCCATTTTTCATCCATTTTAATCTAAACCTCTGGGATGAAAGGCGGCGGGCGATATGCATTATTTCAAGGAATGCTAGGCCTCTAATTTGTAGTAGTTATTGAAAAATATGTTGTTGGCAGTCATCGTTGAAGCAGGTTTGATTTCTGTAAATTATCTCAAGACCGCTCGCTTGGGGTTTTCAGACATAAAGTAGGTTCCAGACTCTAACTTCAGAATCCCGCCCGTGTCAGAAAACGATGCGTTTGTGGTCATTCTTACCTGAAACTGAAGAAAGCTCTCACAGGAGCTTTAGTAACCGTGAGTTTTTACATTTCTTCTCCCACACCAGCTAGAAGATTATTCTTTAGATAAAACGTCAGATGACGAGGATGACGAAGAGTCATCAGGCGAGGAGGCGGAGGAGGAAGAGGAGGAGGAGGAGGAAGAGGAGAGGTCAGTTCACGGTGACCCTGATGAGGTGTCCCCAGCATCCAGAGCCAAGCAGCTGGCTGAGCGTCTGAAGGCCACGGCCCGGAAGGTTCTCTGTGACCTGGGGAGGATCCTGGCTGTCAGCCTGCTGGGTTTGGCTGGTAAGAAAGTTAATAAGCTTCATCTTTTCAGGTCCCCTCACGGCTTCACAGCAACCCACCAAAGTTTTCACTTGGCTTGGCATCCAGACAGCGTTTTGCTCAAGTTCACTTTTTATTTTTTGTAAGAACCAGCTCAAAGCTCATTCATGATCAAAGTTCATGTTTGAAAAAACTCTGAACTCGGTTCACAGTTTTAAAAAGGAACTACCTTAGATTCTTTTTCATGAAATAAATTCTTGTTTGGGAATAATAGAGGAAGTTGTACTTTTAACTAGAGAAATTTGCAGTTTACAGCGTTCATGCTAAGTGCTAAACTTTGGCAAAATAGCGGCCAAAAGCTAAAATTATCAAAAGCTAAATGGAGCTTAAGAAGACAAGAACAGGGCGAGTATGCTTTGACTCACATTCCTGTTTTAGTTGTCAGAAAGCAAAAAACGTCTAATATTCTGACTTAAAGGTGGCCCATTAAGAGTATTAATTTAATCATGGTTGTTTTTCTATCTATTTAATAAAATCCTGATTTTATTTCAGCACAACATCATCTGACATAACTTTCATTCAAACACATTAAAGACAACGTCTGAGCTGTTATATTGGCTGAAAGTGTGTGTGCGTGTGCACATATTTGTCATTTTAACAAAGTATTTCATGAACCAGTGGATGAATGTTGATGGAATTTTCAGGAAGTTATCGTTTAATGTGTATCACCAAAGTATTATCTTTTAAAGTTGACCCAATTCAAGATGGCCGCCAGAGATCACGCGAGGTCACACATATCACAAGTTGATTTCAGTTTAAAAGTCTGGCATGAAAGAGGGAGACGTTCGGCATTCCCTCAAGGGCTGCTAGGCTTTTAATTACATGGGTGATGAGCAGCGAGGAAAAAAGTCAGAAAAGTTTACGTCCAGCTGCTACCAGAACCCTTTCCTCTTCCCCTGCCGCACCCCCGTAGGCTGGGATCAGGACTCGCTCTGTAGCTGCAGCACACTCTGCGGGCTTCTGCAGAACCTGGCATACGATAGAAACCATCTGTTTTATTTAGTAAAGCGCGAACCTTCAGCTTTTATCGCTGAGTTATATTAAAGTCTGAACTCAGAAGGAAAGGTAAACTGTTCGTTAGCAGTTTATTATTTCACTTATCAGCTTACAACAGCCGAGGACATGGAGGTGGTTGGAGTTAGATGGAGGAGGACGACTCGCTGTGTTGACCCCTGAAGAGAAGGCAGCAGCATGGATGGGTGTGTTAGCAAGATATCCGATGAACCGCTGGACAGATTTTACTGAAACCTTCAGGAAGTAAACATTGGATGAACATCTACAGCTGATTATGTTTTGGAGTCAGCCTGATTCAAGATGGCCGCCACAGCTAGTCAACGTTAGCCACCAAAACCTGGCTATAACTCAGTCAGTTTTACAAATATTGAGCTAAACGTTTGTGTGGTAGTAGCTGAGAGTCATCCCCGACACGTGCTTGGAGTGCCAACAGATCACACGAGCTCTCCGGCACGAAAAGGCGGTGAGCGATATAATGTTTAATGTGTGTAATCATTCATGTCAATAAACAACAAAACACTGCAGTTTTATTGAGAGCAACCCCAACAAAATCTAATTATCCTCCAGACTCCGGACCTAAGCAAAGCCAGATGCAGACAGGAGTAGCTCGGCTGCCCGCTGGCCTGTTAACTGGATCCAGAACCGAGCACCGCCGCAGCGGCCCACTAACGAGTGACGAGGCACGCTTTGAGGCCCGCAGTCGCCAACCAGTGAGCCGTGAACCCGAGACACCGAGGCACGGTGCCTAAATAAAAGCTGAGATCCGCTGACAGCTCGGCTGCACCTTTCAGCAGCAGGTGCGCCTAATTTGTACGAGCTTAAAAGGATCCCCGGGCTCGGGCTCCGGTCCAGTCGGGAATAGTGATAGGGGCGGATGAAAAGAGAGACGAGGACTTACGATTTATAAATGGCAGGTGTCCTGGAGTGTCCAGTACCAGGGACATTGGCGATACGCCCTTTGACACTTTGGGTTTTGGGGCTGGTGGTGGTGGGGGGATTGATTCAGATGCCGCTGAATTAGAGTTTGGGGAGTTTTTTTGTGACTGTAAAATGCTCTGAGCATGTGGGCTCAGAGGGGAGGGACAGGCTGTAACTGTAGGGGAGTGTGGTCCCTGCTGCCACGTGGGGGGTGTGACCGGTCTGCAGAAATGTTGAGATCATTTCCCAGAGTCACGTTAACAGCCAACTCTTACATAAACACAGCAGGAATCAACTCCTCCTCCTCTGACAACTTATATCTTTAAAACCACATCTTTCTGTAAACATTTAAAATATATTCTCTATTTCCCTTTTTCTTTTTTTTTTAATTCCAGGCATCACGCTGCCCTCTGCCTTCTCAGCCATCTACTTCCTCCTTTTTATCGGCATGTGCACGTGGTGGGCTTGCCATCTGCCCATCAGCCACCTGGGTTTCAATGCATTGTGTGTTATGGTGGGCTTTTTCACTGCCGGCCACATGATGTGCCTGTACCTGTACCAGAGCCTGCTGGCCCAGGCCCTGTTCCCCCCGCACAGCCTGTGGGCCAGGTGAGACTGCAGCACGTCGCACACCTGTCATCTGTCCACGTTTCTCGCTCAGTTGTCTTTGGCTAAAAACGGCTACAAATCAGTCAATTTTACATATACTGAGCTAAAATGTGGCGTGGCGGTAGCCGAGAGTCATTCCCAACACATATCCTGAGGGCTAACAGATTGTGCAAGATAGTCGTTTGAAATTTAGCCTTTACGTGTTTGGAGTCGAATTTTTCTGTCTGTTAGCGAAATATCTCATGAAGCACTGGACGGATTTTGATGAAACGTTCAGGAAATAATCTCTAGTTGTGCATCTACAAGTGATTAACTTTTGGAGTCAACCCAGTTCAAGATGGCTGCCACAGCCAACTGTTCCTTTAAAACACAAAAATAGCTGTAATTCAAGTAGTCTTACAGACCATGAACTAAAAATTTATGTGATGGTAGCTGAGAGTCGTTCACAACAGCGCGACCCATTGCAATATTGCGCGAGATAGTGCATAATGTTTTTTTTACATCATAAGGTGATTTAAGTTTAAAGCTCTGGCATGAAAGATGGCGGACAATATACATGCCATCAAAGAGTGCTAGGCTTTTAATTGTAAAATGGTTTATCGGTCCTAAACACATTCTTACGTGTCCCTGTTTTGAAGTATTTGGCTTCAGTAATTTTTGAATCATTTTATTAGCCTAAGATTGTATGGCCCATAAGAGCAGAGTTTTTATTGAAGGTACGGTTGCTGTGTTTTAAAAAAAAAACACCCCAGCCTAGTTCAGTGTATTGACACTTGGCGGGGCTGGAGATTGAACCCTCAGTTCTCTGTTCGACTGACTTGATCCACAGGTTCTGGGATAAAAAGCTGTCTCGGTTTATAAGATAAAAATGTGACAGTACTTTGTCTCCCTTTTATGTTTATGGGACAGTGTAAAACCATATCCTTCTTGTGGAAGCAGGGCTGCAGAGGATTTTGGTTTTGGGGGTTATTCTGACACTTCATCTCTGTTCTAACGAGCACTTCTGCCAACAGCGAAGCTGCTTACAGGTACAGATGATTTCTAAAATGCCACTGCTGCCCAACCTGAGACCCAGTTGGTTGAAAACAAAAAGTCCCCGGTATATGGGATGAGCTAAACTGAACGCAAGCGGGGAGGAAGTTTAAACGATTTCTTTCCTGTAATTGTCATGAGGGAAGTGAGTTGCACGGGATATGAAACGTCTTAAGCGCTGAAGGTGGAATCTTACAGCTGTATTATTGGGAAGGCAGCGTGCTGAGACTCCATTACTATTGTAAACATGGTTTTTGTACTATAAGGTTAGAGAAAAGCTGCAGACGGAGCAGCAAGAGGAAGGAAGGAAGAACCCAACAGATTGGTGTTTGATGGATATGCCCCTACATCCCCTCACACACTGTTTATACATTTCTTTGATCAGTTTTCACAAAGCTTTAATAACAACTCTAGTCAACCCTGAGCAGGTTTTTGCTCATGCTGATTAAATTTCTGCCTCCATCTTTCACGTATCCACTTCTTTTTTATGTTCTTACTGCCCCGTTTCTTGGATTACAGCTGTAAATTATTGCCTCCGTTCAATCGTTAAGTCACCAAACCTTCGTTTTTCTGTTCCTGCATAGACTTTTTGGTCTGAAAGACATCATCATACCTGGAAACTGCTCTTTACCTGACGACTTCAACGTGAACGCCGATCACACTTGGCCTGTTTACGTCAACCCGGGAATACTTCTCTTCCTCTATGTCACTGTGGCAGTTGTTCTCAAAACGGGATACCATGCAACACCCAACAAGGTACTTTTTTTATTCCATTAGTACTGAACGTGTCAACAACTGGTACTTATGTTTTAGTATTTTAATAAGTTGAATATAGATAAAACTTCCTTTTGCTTCTACTTTTTAAAATTTAGACAAAACTTCTTTAAAGCTGAATAGTCACAATTTCTACGACCATCTGGAATTTCTTCTTGCAAATTCTGAATTATACTCCTTGACAATATGTTCTAATATTTTCTTGCAGCACAGTTGGGGATATTTTCTTTCATCCGAACTCCTAAAGCTTCCTAAACCTGTTGTTCTGTTTCTTGGAATATGTTATCCCCACACAAGCAAGAGCAAAATTTAAGATGCAATTTATTTCCGGTGGTGCATAATTTGCATGCTGCAAACTTTAGCACATATGTGTTTGACTCTAGGATAATGTGATATGCAGAGGAGTGCACGGTCGACTCAATAATTCAATGACCAGATCCCGAGGCTGCAAAACAAGCCCAAATCATTAGCCCTCCACCACCGTGCTCACAGTTGGTACGAGGTGTGTGGGCTGATTAAGCTGTGTTTAATATTTTCCAAACATGGCCCTGTGCATTATGGCCAGACATAGTGTAGGACCTTAGTACTGAGGGTGGACTTTTCCCACTTTTGTACAGACAGTATGTGAGAAAGATCAGCTGTGGTCGCAGCAAAAAAAAAAAAAAAAAAATCAATTTCAGTGTATATCTTTTAAAAAAATACTGTGATTTTTCAAATGTTTTGTTCTTTTTTTCAGGCTGAGCAGGATTGTGAAAAAAGAGAAGAGTCGATGGAAGAATTGGTAGAGTTAAGGACATGGAATGAACAAAGAGACAATTGTGAAGACGACACACAGGTAGCTGTATTTCTACACAATAATAATACAATATTAGCTACTAGGTAATTATTAGTGTTTCATTTTCTCATTAAATTATCATATTTCATTATAGATTTGTTTTATTTTTTATCTTATCTTTCACCTTTCCTGACACCACAGTAAAATGTAGCAATGAATATCTATAAGGTTTTATCTTATATTAAAGTTCTTTCTCTATGACAGTGATAACCTTTTTCTGTGAATATAGTTATGTTGTGACCTGCTTTTACCTTTAGCCAGGTAATTGGAATAAAAGGGTCCCACAGCAGACCCTAATAAAGATACCAATACCTTGACTCTACAGGGAGCCAAATGTATAGGCCATCTAACTGGGTTATGACTTAGGTCAGTGGTGTCCAATCCCGGTCCTGGAGGGCCACTATCCTGCATGTTTTAGGTGTTTCTGTACTGTGACATACCTGATTTGAATGAAGGAGTGAGGCTTCTGCAGAAATTGGAAGACCTGCTGAAGAGCAGGGAAAGGACTAAAACATGCAGGTCCTTGGTCCTCCCGGACCAAGATTAGACACCACTGACTTAGGTTTATTAGAAACAAGATAAAAATACAAGTACACCACTGTATGGTGTCCTGAAACATCAAACAGTTTGCCAAAGTTTCTCTGAGACTGACTGAAAGTCCTGCTCTAAGCTCACCAAGCTTCCCCCCAATCCAGCTTTTTTCTTCCATAACTGCCCTAGCTTTGGTCCATCTGGCGTCCCAGCACCTGTCAGCTGCTTTCAGAGTCCCTAACCAAGCTTTGTGGGACTCCTTCAGCCAGACAGCTCATTTCATCTCAGGTGTCCACCACCAGGTTTGGGGGTTACAATCACAACAACCACCAGTGCAGTTCTGTGAAGGCCGATCTGCTTGGAACGGCAGCCAAACTCCTTGTTCCTTTGCTTCCCTCAGGATTCAGTAAAAGTTTTGTTGGAGATATACGTCGAAGAAATCCTGAACTGGGACTTTTGCCAGATCTTTCTAGCCAGACTCGCTTGGGAGTACTGTGTCTATCCAGCACTCTCAACAGCCACCTGATCCAACTTATGACCTGGCGGTAATCAGTTAACAGTTGACAGCTCAGCTCCTCTCTACACATGAGCGTCCAAGACATATGGCTTCAGATCTGATGACATGGAAACTGTTAATTGACCCAATGGTACCGCGTGCACCTCTGAACAACTTTAGGCTCAAAGAGGTGTTGGTTATGGACAGAGGTTCAAGAAGAAAACAACCCTCTGGTTCAGGTATTGCTGTCACCTCCTGCATGGGTGTTGAAGTCCCCCAAAGTGGAGAGGTTTGGGGGGGGGCACAAGCAAACCCACTTCTGCTCGCCTACTTTCACCATTCTGGAACCTGAACCTAAAGAGTTGATTATCTAGATCCAATCACCTCTGATTGGCCATTTTTGCCATGACTGCAAATAAAATAAGTCAACAATGCAGTATTTCTCAAAAGGGAAGCTTTGGCTACAAATAGTATGGTTGTAAAGGGCAAGGTTTTCTTAGAAAGATGCTGCAAAAATATAATGCATTTTCCGTAAACTTGTGGTTTGTTTTTTCTAGAACACCCCTCTGTCCACGGACTCTGTAAGTCAGGATGGAAATGTGGCTCAGGAAAGTCAGCCGGACACAGGTACCAAAGAGTCCTTTTATTCACATTCAAGTAATAACAGTTGTCACAAAAGTAGGGTGTGTAAAGGTGTAGGACCCAAATGCAGGTCAGGCCTCGATATATGGGCATCCAGACAGACAGAAGGAGACTTTAACCCAGAAACTGAACATGGGTGAAGCAACAAAAAGCCGGGTGCAGAAAAATGAAAGAGCTGGGACCAAGAAACCCAGGAGGTATAAATACTGTGGAGAATAATCCCCAAATAACATGCAGGTGGGTTGATTGGAGACAGGAAGTCATTTTAGCCCAGCCTAAGAAAATACACAACCAAACAAACCAGAAACAAATAACTAGAACTGAAGAAAGCGAAACATAAATACAGATACGTGTAAACAAAACCAGCCATATTTAAACAGCTTCTGTTTGGGATATCAGTGAAATGTTTTAATGACTTTTTACTGGGCAGAGAATCACAAAAAAACAACAACCTGTCTTTCTCTAACTTGGACTAAATTCAAGAGCTCAACAAGCTTTTATCAAAGTAGAAAAACTCTTGAAGTCTTGATCCGTGATCCTGAAGAGCACTCATAACTACTGATTTCAGTACTAGACTTTGTCCCAAACATTTTAGTTTCCTTTTAATAGTCATGGCTACCACAGGCCCCACCACAACTATGGTCACTTTAAAAACACAAGTTCAACTCCATCCTTAAAGACGTCCCAGATTTATATTACTGTCAGTTCACAGCCTTTAAAGTTTGATGTTTCTATAAAACAATAAATCAAATTGTGTATTATTTTCTTGTCTCAACTGTGAATAAAATATAAATGTATAAATTAACCATTTAATTTCAACCAAATAGGAGGATTGTGTTCTTCAACTGAGCAAAGTGATTGTATGTTTTGATCATGACACTGATGTTATAGCTTGAAAAACAAAGTTATTAGACATTTTTTGGAGACTTTTTGCAATCAGTGTTGAAATCCCAGTTGATTCTCCCAGTGATTTGTTTCCTTCAATGGCTTACTCTGGTTGTCTGTCTTTTTTATATTTTCAGTTGTTTGTGTGGTAAATAAATGAAATTAGAAGAACTAAACTACTTGGGCTGAATGGGGGTCTCAATTATCCGGAGGTATTCAGGGCTACAACTCCCCCCAGTGTCAGAATGCATATAAATGTAGCCGAAGCTCGCCAGCTCTCAGATTTTTATAGTTTCGGCTGTAATGTTGTCAGTGCCGATTGTGTTACTTTTATTGCAGGTGTTAATGAGACCCACTTCGGCCAGCTGAATGAAAGCCCATTTTCCCTGCTGGGGAGGGTGGTCATGCAGCAGAGTTACGTCTGCGCTCTCATAGCCATGATGGTAACCAACATTTTCTTCTAAAAGACATAAAGTCAGATCTGTACATCGACTGGTTTCAGCGGTTCTTATTTTGTGGCAGTTGCTCTGTGAGTGTTTAACGCTGCGTCTCACAGGGTGTTTCTTCTTGTTGGATGTTTTTTAGGTTTGGAGCATCACGTATCACAGCTGGCTGACTTTTGTTCTGCTGCTGTGGGCTTGTCTCATCTGGATCTTGCGTTCCAGGTACTGTTTAAACACGTAACCGAGGCAGATCAGGAGTCGGATTAAAACAGCTTTTTATCTTTGCATGTGAGAGACAACATTATCCAAAAACACCCCTCCACATAAAAGTCATATTTAATTATTGTGTTTGTGTTTCCTTTGTTCAACATACCTAATTTAACGTGCTTGGGGCTTAAAGGGATATTCCGGACACTTTCAAGTGGGGTTCTGTGGATGAAATATGAAGAATTAGTGTCTTACCTGTTGTAAATAGCTCATAGAACAACTTAATTTAGGAGAAAAAGAGTTTAATTCTGACAGACTGATGAGCAAACAGCTAGTCTGAACACAGCCAACAACTCCTGTCTCCAAAATTTTATAGCAGTTTATGCAAAAACAAATAAATATCTGCCTTTGCACCCCTGTCAGTTTGATATGACATTGTTATTTACATAGAAATCAGTGGTTCTTTGCAAATGACTGCAGTAACAGTGATTTGTGGCCCTTTCGGTGCAGCCTGCAGCATGTCCTGCAAAAATATTAATATTACTGATGGAAATATTATCCCACTTCAAAGTGACTGAAATGTCTCTTTAACAGTAGAAATCTGTTGTCACATCTTTGAGCTGAAAGTGAACATTTCCCTCGTGTTAGGTTTTCAGTGTCAAGATGTGCTGATGAAGCATTTTGGTGCGTTTCGTTGTTTCGCACATGGACCTGAAATCAATAAATGTCCTGTTTTGATTTAGGCGGCACGCGGCCACATTGTGTTCTCCGTTCATCCTGCTGTACGGCCTGGCTCTGTGCTGTCTTCAGTACGTCTGGGCCATGGAGCTAGAACCTGAGCTGCCCACCATGGTGGGAACCATGAGCCTTAGACAGCTGGGACTGGACAAAGCCCAGTACCCCTGCCTGAGACTTGGAGCTATGGTAAGATTTGAGCTTCACTTCCAAGACGTGGTCAGTAGCTCAGCTGTGATAACCTGAGTTTGACAGAGAAAGCAGAAGTAGAGCGGTACGAATCAGCTTCACAATTCAATGTGTTTTTGTAAATTGTACAGTGATTGCAGCTAGGTTCCTGGTTAAATAGTATAAATATTTAATTTCTAAATCAAGTTGCCTTGTATAATGGGCTAAAAGGAACAGCATTTTGCTCGTTAAGGGGGCTAATCCATAAGCACTGAAGCACCCTTAAACTGTTCGATCGGTATTCTTTGTTTCTGTCACAATTTTTGGATTCACCATTACTACGGCAGCTTTCTGCAAACAACATAATACATCAAAACATGCAGCTTCAGAGTTTAGATGGGTCACAGAAAGTTATTTTTTATCTTTAAGGTTGTTGGTTTTTTTTTTTTTTTTTGCAAATAGAGTTAAAGTGTTAGGATTTTGGGATATTTTACCACAGAGACTCATTGATTTCCATTATAACTGAGCTCAGAATTCTCTCCACAAACTGAAAATCTTTTTCAGCTTTCTGTGTCTCGTACATAAAACACAAAATCTTACACGGGTTACAATTTTCTTGTCTCTTTTTCCTTCTTTCCAGCTTTTGTTTACCCTAACCTTCTGGCTGCTGGTACGCCAGTCCGTGAAGGAAAATTTCAAGAGGAAGAGCAAAATGGCCATACCTCTGCAGGAAGTCTCAACAAAAGGTCATTATTCTGCACAGATTCCTCTAATTTGATGTTACAGTAGTTATTATTCATATGAAACATGACCTTAACTTTAAACCAACTCATGCTTAACCATAATCCTGACAAGACCTCCCTTCACTCTGTAAGCCTCATTCTAGTCAGGACCACAGAAATAACATTTTGCTTCACTTGGACTGGAGTTTGTGTTCTCATAAGTACTGCTAGTCCAATCGGGAATCATTATATCAGGAAATGTGGAATGAGGTAACAAGAACAACATCCTGGAGTGTTATCAGGATTACCTTTATTGTCTTTATCCAGACATCCTGGTTCTTATAAGAAAGTTGGAGGGAAGACCAGCAGTAAACCAATAAACAATAAACATGATGCTTGTCAAACTTAGAAAACCTGACTTTAAAGTGATAGTCTGGTTGTTTTTGAAATGTTCTGTCTAATAGTTATCAGCTGTGACATCAGTTACAGAGAATGGAGAAAGGGACAATAGTCTTCATCCAGGCTAGGCCGAAAACGGGGACGTTTCTCAGGCTTATAAAACAAGTCTTTCCCAGAAACAACATGGCGGCGAGAAGGAACTACATGGGCTAATATTAAACATCTCCGCTTTGCGTGACACCGTTTGTTTGGTTTGTTGCCGTTTCCTCAGCCGAGCGTCGACCGTGTCACCACCCCAGTTCATGCGTGCTGAGAAAGCGGCGACGAACTAAACAAAAACGCCTCGACACGCAGAAGTTACAGAGATTCAATATTAGCTGATCTAGCGCTCTTTTATATCGGTATGCCATTCTTTAGAAAGACTTGTTTTATCAGCTTGAAAACTGATTTTGGCGAGCCAAAAATCAGGTTAGAATTAGGCATAAAATATGCTCCTATATGAATTAAGTTTACCAGGTTTAGAAAACAAACTGCTGTTAGTTTCCTGTATTATTGGTCACTTGCCAGATGAACAGAATGTGGATGGGTAGATCTTGGCTTTTAGTTTCCTTTAACATCACTTTTGCTTTGTACCACTTATGTTTTGGGCAGTTCGGCTGCTGTCAGTTTTTGAAAATAACTCCTTCAGGACTTTCTTGTTTTATAATGATAATACCCTGGATCACAAACAAACTAACAAACTGATAGATGATCACTGGATGTCTTCTGTAGCCCCGTCTTCTCTCTTGCCACAGATGCACATAAGTTATGGGGACTGATTTGTACCCGTTTTACCATTTAACTCCTTTTGTCAGAAGAAGGGCCTGGAAATGAATCGGTGCTGAAGGTTCTGGGAAGAATAGTGATGAGCTCCTACGCCAAATACTGGATCTATGTGTGTGGAGGGATGTTCATCATGGTCTCCTTTGCTGGAAAACTTGTTGCGTACAAGATCATCTACATGTTGCTCTTCCTGATCTGCCTCTGCCTCTATCAGGTAGGAACAAACATTTTTGTTTTAATCTGGTTCTCTTATTAAAAGAAAACAACCTGCAGGCATATTTTTTTAAAATCAGGTGGGCTTTAATAGCTTGGCCTCCCAGTGGGGAGAAGACAGCTGGCAGATGGGGGATTACAGGCAGTGAAGGAGGAATGATCTAAATCTGATCCGAGTCAGCTGTGAATAAGTCTGTCGGCATTCACAAATATATTTGGATCATACAGGGATCGTTAGAAACCTTTAGCCTTTCACCCACATGTAAACACAGTTGTTGGTCAATAGAAGCAGATCTTGTGAAACACTAATTCCAGAGTGAAAGAGTCGAAAACTTTTGACAAGAAAAACAAAGACTGTTTTCCCTACATTTAATCCTCTGAACAATATTGAGTCTCTACAAATAAAAAAGGACATAAAACCAGATAATAAATATCTACATGCAGTGGCATAGTACTTCACCTGTCATATTCTTTTTCTGTTTATTATACAACTTTAAACTGTGTAATTTAACTGGATTATATTTGAGCTTTTATTTGGATGTACACAAGAAAGGCTAAATTGTTCATGTTATTTGTGAAAAACATGAATAAATAAATAAAATCTTGCATGTTCACCCATACTCTCATCTGATACGGGTCCTTTAATTACAACAGCTGGCTTCCAATGCCATGTAATTCACTTTAAAGGCCCCAGAATTTGGAAAATTCAAACAGATTTGAGTTGAGTTATAAAAAAGTTACCAAACGCTCTGAATATTCCCCGGAGCACCATATTTCAAGGAAAAAGCTGGCATGCCGGTCAGATAAAATTACAACATTGTCTCCATGTTGTTAGTTGTATTGAATCATAAGTTATTACCGTGTTTTTATTTTGTGGAAAGATGAAGCCAGTGTCTCACTGGGCTCCGACTGCTGGCGCCCAAGTAGTTTGGCAGAGAAAGCAGACGAGGGAATCTACAAAATGTCTCCAGACGTTTCACAGTTTTCTCACATGAATCACAGAGACTGCACTCTTGTCACTTGAATTCTGAACATGCTCAAAAAAATGAGTCGCTTCCTCTGTCCCTTCAGGTGTACTACTCTCTTTGGAGGCATCTGTTGAAGCTCTTCTGGTGGCTCGTTGTGGCCTACACCATGCTGGTGCTCATCACCATCTACACGTACCAGTTTGAAGACTTCCCCGGATACTGGAAAAATCTAACTGGTTTTACAGACGGACAGTACGTGCTTCAATAGTGGCTTCAAGTTCTCATTTCATAGCATTCGTTCAGTGCCTTGCGTTGGGAACACCTTCGGCGTGACCTCATCAGGAGCTCCTATTACGTTACGCCAGCCAGGATTGGCTGGAAATATGCCTGTCAGTGTCATAGAGGGCAGCGTCACTGCTCTTATTTGTACAGTTTATTTAATAACCTTTTCTCGCAACAACCAGAGGTTCCAACCAGGCGTTCCCAGTGTGAGACACTCACTCGTGCTACTCAGAGAACGCCTACACATATCTCTTCAACAAGGCCAAAGCAAATTGTTCCGTAAAGGTGAACTAATGAGACTGTCTTTTCGCTCTTCTTGTCAACTTCAGGCTTGCAGCAATTGGTCTGGAGACATTTGCTCTGTCTGAACTCTTCACCAGTATTGTGATCCCGGGTTTTTTCCTGCTCGCCTGTATTCTGCAGCTGCACTACTTCCACAAGCCCTTCATGAAAATCACTGACCTGGACCATGTAATTCCAATCTGCAAGTAATATAACCTGAACACTTCTGCTGTTTCTGTTGCTCTTCCCTACTGAGATGAAATTAAATTAATTTAAAATGTGTTTGTAGCTGTATCTGTGCCCTTTCTTCACCGCTCTGAAGAAACCACATGATGATTTGTGATTTGTGACACAAAAGATTGCTTCAAAGGTTGGGTTTCAACCATGAACTGGATGTATTAGTACTAGCCAACAGAACCTGGTTCAAGGGAGCTGTCCTGTTGTGGTTTTGAAATCAGACACACGATCATGGTGTCACGTGACCTTAAGAGTGAGACTTAAAACTTGAACTGGTACCAGCTGACAGTCTGGCTTCAGCTTCCAGGAGGGACAGTAGATATATTGGACAAAGGATGGAGCTGCCAGGGAGGACAGGTAGAGGACCACAGAGGAGGTTCATGGATGTAGTGAAGGTGGATATGCCGAGGAGGATGCTGGGACAGAGAGATGGAGGCAGATGATCTGCTGTGGGAACACCTAAAGGGAGCAGCTAAAAGAGGATTTGTGCCCTTCTCCTAGACCAGTGTCAGCAACCTTTATCTTTAAAACGATCGTTGCATAATCTCTTCTGCTTAACAAAGTTTGTAAAAAGCCACAAATCCAGTCCTCCTTGGTGCTCTGTATTTAAACTTTTCAACATTTTTGCATAAGTCAATACATGGAAATTGTATCAGCTTAGAAACTTAATTAAGCTCCACATTACTGTTGGGCTTTATGGAAGAAATAGGACAGATGTTGGCATTTCAGGCATCCTGTATAGTTTCTTCAGAAATGTTGTGGTTTTAAAAATAATTCTAGCACAATAAATTGACTTGAAATAAAAAAAAAAAAAAAAAGCAGACACGTTAGCATTTTCTTTATTTAAGATGAAACGTGATATATTGCAGCCTTTCGTTCCATAAAAAAATCTTGATTATTTAGCTATTTATAAGAGCTAACCTCTTTTTTTGTCTCCAGGAGGAAGAATAAAGAAAGAGCTGGACAAGTTAGCTCTGATAATGAACGGTTGAACGCTGAAGAAGAAGAAGAAGAAGAAGAAGACCTGTTAACAAACACTGATGACAAATCTGAAGATGAAGGTAAATTAAAGGACAATTGAAAACAAATTGTTTATCGGCTAACAAACTGGTGATTTTACCTTTTATGTGTAACCTGTAAGTTTTCTGAATATTGTTTTTTCTAATAATTGATCCATTCCTTCTCTCTTCCCTGGTTCAGTGGCGTTGATGCCCAGTAAATGGGGCCTGGTGATGGACAGGTTACTGGTCCTGTCCAGGAAGTTCTCCGACACCCTCACCAAAGTTCAAGGGTTCCTCTGGAGGCTTTTGGAGCTTCACATCCTCAAGATTGTGGCCTTTTTCACTGTGTGGGTGGCGCTTGCAGAGGTAAAGGCAGAGTATTGCTTCTGTGAAAGGACTGGAGGGAGATAAAGAAGGACTAAAACCCGACAAAGTGATCAGATGTTTTATTATTATTACTCAGCTTGTGCAGCTTGGATAGGTGTCATGAATAAAAACTGACCCTGTGGTTTATTTCTTTATGCTGGAATACAACTTATATTTACATTATGTGACCAATAGCAGTAGCTTCTTTACATTTCTCCTAGGCAGCTAAATAAATGGAGTACTGTAATGTAGTAAAAGGGTTGGAGAAGTAAACATTTTTAGCATCTTAATCTATTTCAAACTCTTAACAAGGCAGTTTAGATATACGCTCCATAAATGAGTAGTTTTAGCTGTCATAATCAACTGTAATCAAGTTACAAACATTCAGAAGTTGAAATATAAACGCGGACGAAAAAAGGCTCCTTCGTACTCCATGAGAAGTCACAAAGTCTGTTCTCGGTCACGTGGTTGCGAGACGTTCGATTTCGCACACACCTTTCATAGTTCATGAGACACTCGGCCCAGAACTCCCGGGAAGCTCCTCCCTCCTCCTGAGAGCCGACTTCGTGGAAAGGCAATCATAGGACTACGATAAATGAAAGTTTGTGGTTTTAAACGGGACTTCCACGGTTTGAAGTTGACTTCAAAAACGCTGATCCGAGTGATATTTCAGGTCACAAACATCATGTATGGTTGTGTAGCTCCAAGATGGGACTTACAGTATTTTCTGTTAAAGGGATATTTCTGATGTACTGGATTTATACCACATAGGTCCTGGGTACTTATTAGGTGTACACCCTGTAGGTACTGGTCTGTATTATTTATTGTACCCAGAAATGTTATGATACTCCTGCTGGATTTGACGCCAGGCTGCACAGAAAGTGATACAGCTGGTTTCTGCTGACGCTATTTGTGCTATTCCTCTAAACTGAGTTTGTTTAAGGAGCGATCTACAACACGTTAGATATTATTTAAAATCTTTCCACAGAAACACATTTGAAATGGCTCGGATGTGAAAAGTCTCTGTTGGGTTGTATTTAACAACATTATCAAACGATCTCGAATCAACGGCGTAAACGCTGTCCTCTGTTCTCGTTTTTCTGTAGCCGTCAGTGATGAACCTGGTCCTGGTGGTGCTGTGGTCTCTGGCGATGCCGTTTTGTCGCTTCAGGCACATGGCGTCTTGCCTGTCGACAGTCTGGGTGTGCGTCATCATCGTCTGCAAAATGCTTTACCAGCTCAGTGTCGTCAACCCTGTTGAGTACTCCCGCAACTGCAGCGTGGTAAGACGCACCAGGAATCCACCAGTTAGTCGCTGTCATGTTTTAGATGTGTAAGTAGGTGTTGCTTAAAAAAAAAAAAAAAACAACTCATCTATTCTTTTAAACTTTAGACCAATTGGTAAACCTTAGTTTCTTTCAAAGATATTAAAAAGGGTGTTTTATTCAGTCTGATTTTAAAGTTTTTCATGTCTCTTAAACTGCACTTTTAAAGGTTTTTAATGATCTTTTATTAGGCATTTAGTTTTTTCTTTGGTAGCTGTAGGTCTTATGGGCAGAGGGACACTCTGAACATGCAGTTTTTTCTCATGGACCTTTCCAGGATGTATTCCAGACCCTGATGGCCCTCTACTAAAGGCTACAGAAACGAAACGTAGTTATTAATTGTTTTATCTTCACAGCCTCTAGCAAATGAAACCAGCATGCTACCAGAGGAGGTTATGAACTCCACCCTGTATAAGGAACCAGTGGATCCAGCCAAGTGGTTTGGGATCCGGAAAGATCCCACCGCATTGGGATATAGCAAGGTAAATAATAAATGTAAAATATGGATAATATCAACCCCCCCCCAAAAAATGCTCCCAAAGGTGCTTCAGCTCAGTACCACGTAATGAGTCTTAATATTTCCAGAAACGTGATATTTTAGTTTTTATTTATAAAATGAACAAAATTTGATTTAAAAAAGTGAGAATTTGAAATGGTTGTATCATTAGCCTGCAACGTAACAAGTGACAGAAGTATAATGTAGATCGAACTTAGTCTGACTGTTAACCTTTGACCTCTGTCATTGAGAAGGTGTCACCAGGCAGTGACATTTAGATTCTGTCACGTAAGAAAATCAGACATTTCAGATACTTCAGCACATTTTCCTGCACCAGTAAAGATTATTAGATGATTTAAACTGTAGAATAAAGGCGTCTTAAATATTTTGATTTAGATTTTTAAAGGCCGTCTGTTGTAACAGGAAGTCTTCAGCAGACAAAACAAAAACTAAAACACGGATAAGTTAACACGATGCATCCTGAACCCTGCTCGTGAGGTCTTTGTTGTTGCTGCGGGGAGTCAGAAACCCTCCACATGTTTACCTCCTGTTGGTTGAACGTGTGTCTTGTGTGTTTTGTCGCAGAACCATTTGATAGTGCTGCTGTTGCTGGTGTTCGAGGCAACCGTGTACCGCCACCAGGCTCACCATTACCGTCAGATCCAGCGCTCCCCCCCGCCTGTGCCGGCGCTCTTCCCTTTGGCAACTAGAGACACGTTAGACGACGGCCTCATTCCCTGCTTCAAGTATCTGCTCAATTATACCTTTTACAAGTTTGGACTGGAGGTGGGTGATCACTTCATTTGGTTTATTTATTTTGGACCTGAAAATGGTAAAACATATATTTAATACCTATTTTCTTTTAATATTTGGGTGGTTAAAAAGACAACGCAAATGTTGTTGAATCTTTTAAACATTTCAAATCAGTTTCACTGACTTTTTTATGCTTTTAATCTTCAATCTCTTTATTTACTTATTTTTTTAAAGATCTGCTTCCTGATGACGGTGAATGTGATCGGTCAGCGGATGAACTTTTTAGTGATTATCCACGGTTGCTGGTTGGTGGCCATCTTGGTGAGGCGCCGACGTGCTGCTATCGCTAAGATCTGGCCCAAATACTGTCTGTTCCTGTCTATCTTCATGATCTACCAGTATCTGCTGTGTGTGGGCATACCTCCTGCTCTCTGCATCGGTGAGCATTAGTTTATTCATTTTGTCACGGCACAGATAAGCTTTAGTAAGTTCTCACTCGGTGCAGCAGAATGGTCGCGTAGGGCAGGTCTGATAATAAACGCTGGTGACTTGTCGGTATCTTCCTGTGTGTCTGATTTCTGCAGACTACCCGTGGAGGTGGAACACTCAGGTTCTGATGAACTCTGCTCTCATCAAATGGATCTACTTGCCGGACTTCTACACTGTGCCCAACTCCAAAAACCTCATGGGTCCGTTTCTGTGGAAATGTTCCTGCTTGTGCATCAAACAGTTCATTTCTCGAGCCTCCTGAACTACTCTCACTTTGTTTACATTGAAGAGTTGTAGTTTTTAGCTAGGCTTTCGCTACATTTACTTTTAGCCGATGTGCCGCTTCTTTCAGCTGGTGTTCTGCATGTTTAAGCTCGTGTCTTTTAGCTTTAATAATTCAGAAGAAGAAATGCTTCCTAAATGTAAACAATCCAGTGTTTCGAGCTGACGGAGGTGATGATGATGATGATGATGAGGATCTGTTGTTGTTTTCGTCCACAGCGGACTTTGTGCTGCTGATGTGTGTGTCCCAGCAGTGGAAGGTGTTCGAGTGTGAACAGGTCGAGGAGTGGATGGTCCTGGCAGGGGAGAACACAGACGAGCCCGATCCGATGGAGGGGCGGCTCTTTAACCCGGCGCCGAACTTCATCAACTGCCGGTGAAGCTCAAACCCCCTTTTTACCCTGTAACAGTAGTTTTTTTGGTACTTAATCTAAAGTCACAAGGCGTTAAAATGAATAATACAGCCTTAAATATCAGTTTAATTATGCTCATAAATAGAACAGATTTACTGTATTTATTTTTCTTTTCCGTTCAGCTGCGGAATATTTGCAGATTAAATGTAATTAAGCTCATTTCTCTCCCTCGGTCCTCCTCTAGGAGTTATCTGGACATGGCCAAAGTGTTGGTGTTCCGTTACTTCTTCTGGTTCGTGCTCTCGGTGGTCTTCATCACAGGGGCCACGAGGATCTCAGTGTTCGGCCTGGGCTACCTGCTCGCTTCCTTCTTTTTTCTGTCGCTTGGGACCCAACTGTTGGTCAAATCATCGAGGACTCGCCTCATCCTGTGGGACTGCCTCATCATCTACACTGTGGCAGTGATCATATCGAAGAATGTGCTGTCTGTGAGTACGAGGCGAGGCTGACCCCTCTGGCCTTCACTTTTGCACTTTGAAATACAGTAAAAAAAAAAAAAAGAAGCTAAATAGAAACAAAACCAAAGTGGCCTTTTTCTCCAAAACTTTGGAGTTCTCTAAGGATTAAAGTAACATGCTGTGTCCTGTGTTGAGGAGAAAATGCTTTGGAGGATTTTCAATTCTGTATCTGTGTGTGTGTGTGTTTCAGATCCTGGCATGTGTTTTTGTGGTTCAAATGCAGAACGGATTCTGTTGGGTAATTCAACTCTTCAGCTTGGTTTGCACAGTTAAAGGATATTATGACCGTAAGTATCCAACATATAACTCCTGATTGTACTTTATCACCTATGATCAAATGCAGTGGTGGCAGGTGGTGATATTTGTAGGGTGGGCTAACAGATATATAATAAAACACTTCAGACTGGATTCCAACAACAGAGCACAAACCACCACCAAAAACCAACCTTACACAGAGCCTCTGTCAGTTGTCCAGTACTTCATTCCCTTCATTAAGAGTTTCAACTATAATCATTTCAGAAGATTTTTCCCAGTCAAACAGCTTTGAATAACACCACACTCCTTGACACAATTACTAATCACACCGATAAAATCAAATCAAACAAGACATGGCATATTGGAAAGTGCAATTTATTTATTTTTCCTACGAACCGCAAACACGGAAAGCAGAAAAGAGATTTGTTAGCTCCACTTGCCGTTAGCCGGTCCTTTTGCTGAAACCGGGTCACAGAAAAACTTTGGTTTTGCCGCTTTTCCTTTTGCTGGATTTAAACGTCCTTTTGTCCGTTCGCCCCGAACCTCTTCACTTCCAGTTTTTCCCCCAAAGACATAAAGGAAAACGGGTGAGAAATTAAATCATCCACCTCCTTTATGTTTATCTCGCTCGCCCATCGTAACTACTCAGTCTACTCCAAACCACGCCCACACACATTCGCAATCGAGGCCCGTTATTGAACGTCCACCCTGATTGGCTAAAGCCCGTGGCAGCAAACCGAGGGGGCGTGGCAAAACACCCTTCAATCATTCTGTACCACAAAAGACATTAAATGATCGGGGTTGTGAAAAGTTAGCCCTTTGGAAAAACTCTGGGATTTTCTCGAGACTGTTTGGCACCAGTTTTGTTGTAAATTTCATAAAATGTGATACAATATTTTTAATTTGTGTTTATTAGGCATTTTAACGTTTTTATTGTAAACACCAGTGAGGGCTTAGCCGTCCCCGATCAAATGTAATTTATTGTGTTTAATGTTTAGTACTCATAATGCTTGGTTAGTTGTTTTCTGCCTTTCCCCAAACTACATTTTTGATCTGGTTTGGTCTAAAGTAACTGAGACAGACGCTCGTGTTCTGCTTTAACCTTTTTCTTTTTTCTTTTTCCTGTCAGCTAACACTGTGAGCTCTGAGCCCTGCAGCCTTCCAGTGGAGGAAGCAGGCATTCTGTGGGACAGTTTATGTTTCCTCTGCCTGCTGCTGCAGAGGAGGGTCTTCCTCAGTTTCTACTTCCTGCACGTGACGGCAGAGCTGCAGGCGTTTGCCAAACAGGCATCAAGGTAAAACACAACAAGAAACTGAAACGGTCCTTTTTAAAGCGTCGCAAGCCACAGTTTCAGGACAAAAATGAGCAGAAGCCCCTGATTTGTTCTTACAGAACTCCAAACTTCAAGTTATTTCAAAGCAAACCTGTAGTTTTAGCGACATGCTGTTGAACGATGGTAGTTTTTGTAGCTAATCAGAAATAACTTACAAAAAGTGAATGCTAGGAGTTGGGAAAGGTGATGTTTGAGACTTCATGGTTTCTGTAGTTCCTCTGTAGCAGAGCGAGTTTGCAGCAAACACAAATGTCTTTCAACACTTGAACAAAATGAAGCCGTTGGGAAAACGGACAACAATCAGGAAACTCAGCTCAGTCACTGATTAAGCCAATTAAAGTGAAAGTCACCCGATTCCGAGCTTTGTTTTCCTGTGCTAAATGAGACTTGTTTGACAATTTTAGTTGCCCCATTGATGGATTAATATAACAGACTCCGCAGATTAACCCATTACTAATAAACTTTAATTTAGGATCGCTTTATGCTGAGAAATGAGGCGTTTTGGGTAAAACCTGAAAATAACATGAAGCCATAATTCAATGATGATGATGTTGTGCAAACTTTCAAGACCTGTAAGCACTCAGAGTATGTGTTACAAATGACCAAACCATAATTTAATTCAATATTTGTAAAACTGACTGAGTTACAGCCGTTTTGTATTTACAAAGGTTAATTAGTTGTGGCATCCGGCTTGAATTAAAGTGACTCCAAAAGGTAAATCAGTTGTAGATGCACATCCTATGATTACTTTCTGAAAGTTTCATTAAAATCCGTCCAGTGGTTCATGAGATATTTTGCTAACAGACAGACAGACACGCCTTTGAGAGGCAGGCGATATTGAAGCTGCTGCAGAGATGGATCTCGAATGGAGCTGGTAGTGTTTTAATGCTGATAGTTGCACCAACAGCTGCTTGTTTCTTTCAGAGGGTTTGAGCTTTTTAGAGCCAGCATCATGAAGAACCTGAGGGCCCACCAGCAGACTGAGAAGAAGTCGCTGTCAAATCTGAAGAAATCGTAAGTTTTCACATCGGGAGTGAAATTGAGCTCATGAAAGTGAAATTGAGAATGAACAGGTCGGATCAGCAGATCTTTACAGACAGATTAAGTGTTCGATGTGGAAATGAGATTTAAGCAGATTTTGTTTTTTTCTGCTCTCTTCTCTCAGGATGCAGAGAATTTGCTCCAAGCAGCAGAAGTACAAAGAAGGGAAGAAAACACGTGGAAGTTCCACTGAAAGTCCAGATTCTGGTAGGAGCAGAACCGATCCTTCTCTTTGTCTCCTCTGTGTTCAGTTTTATAAAACACGGCAGTTCGGCCTGAACTATATCTCCTCCGATTTAAAAACTTGTGCCGTTTTGCTCTAGAAACTCCAACGGACAAGACGAAGTCCAAGAACTGGTACCAGCCGTGGATTGATCACGCTACAGGTATGAAGACGAGACCAAACCACCAACAGCTGACAGATTATCTGTTGTCTGACGTTTAGATAATCTCCATAGATAAATAATTCGAATCAAAGTCTGTAAGCTTTCAGTAAAACTCTGAGCTATTAGGGGCGTATTATTGGTCCTCTTGTTACCAGGATCGGTTACTCTGACTCAGTGCCCTCTAGAAAAATATAAAAATTCCTGCTGTTTAATCAAAAAAACGAAGAACATCTGAGCGCATCATACTCACCAAACTGTGCGTTCGTTTTAATTTCCACAAAGGTCTTGTATATAATATTTGAAAGCCTAAAGTCCCTTTTACTGAAACGTTATAGTAGTTGACAGAAAACTGAACCTTGGTTGTAGTTTTCCTCCCTTCATATACCGTACACACTCCTTTAGTTGCACCTCATCTTGATTTTTAAATCACTTGCTACAGCAACAGATTTAGTTTGTTCTTTATAAGTAAAAAAAAAGTCATATTTGCAGGTCACCCTGCTGCCCCTGGCTTTTGCATTAGAATCAGAACTGCTTTTGTATGTTCTGGAAAAAAGGAAACTTGAGACCTCCTCCTCCTGTTCAGCATTTTTTCAACCCAAACATCTGTTTTGAACATCTTTCCTTTGAGAGTTCTCTCTTCTCCCCTAATTGCCGACGTCTTTTCTGGTCTGAAGATGCTGAAAATGAAGCTTAGACTTATGTGGCTTTTACAAAGGAGCGCCATTTGCACGGGGACTTTATAAATCCTATCAAAAATATGTGTGAACATATGAGGTTATAGCAAATGGGTGTATTTTGTGAAGGAGATGCATCAAATGACATAAAATAGCATATTTTCTTATGTGAGATCACACCAAAATGCTGCTTCTGTACTGTTTCTTTAATCTGCAGTCATCCACTCAGGAGAGTACTACCTGTTTGAATCCGACAGTGAGGATGAGGAGGACATGACTTCTGAAGACAAGAAACTTAAAGAACAAACTGCTTGTCAGGTCAGATACGCGGCTAACTCACAGAGCGTGTTCAGTGACCTCGGTTTGCACACGGTGATACGTTTGCAGCTGTTATACGAAAAGTCTCTCCCAGTTAGCGTACCAGGCGTGGGTGACCAGCGTGAAAACGGCTCTGAGGGAACGTCAGAAACGCCAGAGGCACCTGAAGAAGCTTCAGAAGAAGGAGGACCAAGAGAGAATGGTTTTACAACAGGAAGCTTCCTCTCTGAGAGGTAACGTTCTTGCTTTTGGTTTCACAGTAATTTGCCTTTCAGACAAAAGTAACTAATATGAACCGGAAACACTCACCCAGAGTTTTATACATGAGTTTTATATCGGGTCAAATAATGGAGCTGGCAGTACGGACACACTGTTGGTCACAAAATGGTAAACAATAAATGGAGCCATTTTATATAGTTATTTTCAAGTCTTACTGACCGCTCAAAGTGCTTTTACACTACAAGGTCACATTCAAACCGGGGAAACTTGAGATTCAGCATCTTGTCCAGTGACTCTACAACATGTGGCGGGGCAACCGAGATCAACTGCTCGGGCCAGCTGCGTGAGTTTTAAACAAAGTCATACAGCCACGTGCTTCAAGTCAGCCCACAGCTGTCACAACTGGCCCTCAAAATCCAGCTGGTCAGCGCTGGGTCAGAGTTCATCTTTAAGCTAATCCCAAATGTTTGATTAGAGGAACTGAAGCAGGTAGTCTATAGAATCATGTGCTGTATGTGGACGAGTGTTGTTCCGTTGAAAGACTACCAGGGTTCTGCCTCGGGAGGGGTGAGACGAGCACACAAAGGATGCCCATCACTACCAGAAGTGAGCTGAAGTCAGATCTCATGATCCCATGATCCCAGGAGTAATGCTGGTGTGTCCCTCCACAACAGAGACAGGATTGGTCCTGTCCTCGTTTCCTCGCCATACGCATGATGGCGATCCGTGGCAATGCAGAACTGAGAGTCGTTGCTGAACATGGTCCTAAGCTGTTTGTCATCCGTTGGTTGTGGCGCCACTCCAAACTCGGCAGTCTCTGCTCTGGGGTTAACGGCCACCTTCACGTAGGGACGGCAACCCACAGTCAGGCTGATGCCAGTTGTTGAGACACAATATAACAACTCTCCCCTGGTGTGGTTTGTCTCGGGTGACTGGAAACCATTCTAATAATGTACACGCCCATCACTAGTCTGCATGTGGACCAAATTAAGTTCAAACCAAACCATTCCCTCTGGATGTTTTTTTTTTTTTTTTTTTGTCTGAGCGTCTACAAAAAGACACTGCTTTAAATTTGAAACCATCATGTTTTTAATAAAGAAGTCTGAACATCTCAGAGGGACAAATGTTAATCCAATTTGTGTCTTATTATGCAGCTTCAAAGCCGTCACATTCGGTTTTATTTTACATTTCAATCAAAGCCCCACACAACACAGTTTGATGTTAGTTCATACTGAAGCGCTAACTGGAGCAAGATAAACAGAACTGAACCATAAATGATCGTGTTTCAAATTCTTATCCGGCTGTATTAAATTGAAGTGGATTTTATTGAACTTGAGTTGGACTCTTTTGAAATGGACATATGTGCATCAAATGGATCCTTACATGCTGTAACCTTGGTTGAATTCCACCTTTTTTCTTCATAACGACTTGAAGTGACCTTTGAGGTGAGTTGGGGTTGTAGAAATAAACAGAATAAAACTTGAACATAAATTGAACAGTAATAGGCAATTTTGTTGTTTTGTGTTTTTGGTCATGTCTGTGTGTAGGTTGCGAGGATGATATTTTGGAGGAGGATGAGGAGGAGCCTGAGGACCAAGAGTCTGGTAAGAACATTTCCACTATAAGTGTCCTACTTTATTCACAGATTGTGCCTGTTGTCACTCCACTCTGCACCGCTCACTAATTCACCAGCCTCCGTCCTCTCTTTCTTGGCGCGCTGTGTGCTGCAGTCCATGGTGAGATGGTTCAGAAGATCTTGGATATTCTGCGCTTCTTGTGGGCCATCATTTTGGCTATGGTGGACGGGCTGACTCAGTGGCTCAATCTGCTCACCAAACAGTACAGTGATGTTTCCACGGTTCTGTGCAACGAACGCTACTTCAGCATACACAAAATAGAGCAGGTAAATACAACGATCTGTAAGACTGAACACCAGGTTCACACACAGATGTGTGTATTTTTATAATGTATCATTCAGCGTCCTCCGTATAAACGTGGTCTCTGTGTCTCTGTGCTCCATGGCAGTGTAACGCAGCAGCAGGGTTCAGAGATGACCAGGCGTCTCAGACCAGCGAAATGTCCACACTCGACACATTTTTGGATGAAACGGACGCAGAAAGCTCCATCAGAAACAGGTTGGTGTGAAAGTGGCCTTTTGCTAAAAGTAACAATAAAATAAACAGTCAGACTTTGCTGACTCATGGCCCAGGAGTGTCAAATGAAGTGGCTTTATTTCGAAGGTAAAAAATAAAACGGAGCTTTTGACCTGATTATTGAGTCCCAGGTTTTGAAAAGAGACTGCATGTCTCCTTTCCGGCGATGATTCTGCTTTCAGCAGATTGGGATGTTCTCTGGTGATGGGTGAGAACGCCTTTAACAGTTCAGAAGGATAGCTGATAGATTAGAGGCTCCGCTCAGAAACCACAAATAGTCTTTAGACACGTTTTCTGTTGATACCACCAGTTTATTTCTCATTTTGTCCTCATTTTTTTATGCATCTGAGTTGTGCTGTGTATGTGTGTCCTAGCTCCACACAAACCAGAGGTCTGTCAGACCTCTCGACTCCTGGACAAAACAGCAGTGCGAATCTCCTGACTGTAGAATCCCAGTCCAGCAGTACTGGATTACATCTGTTCAAATCACACAGATACTCCAGGACAGCCAGTGAGATCCTGTCAGACAGGTGAGACTGACAACACGATAGTTTATTACAATTTCTTAGTTAATGAAGTGATGGATGAAATAGCAACCAAAACCCCAGATTTCTAGCTTTTTTTTTCTTTTAATTCATCAGGCATTTTTTCATCGAGGAGCTGGATCAAAGCAGAAAGTTCTTCAACAACCAGAACCGTCTGCTGAAGCTGCTGCTGTCCATGTTCACGGTGCTGTCAGCCAACTCTGAGCTCGTCTGTTACTTCATCATCGTGTTGAACAACGTGGTCAGTGCCTCCGTCATATCGCTGGTCCTGCCCATGCTGGTCTTCCTCTGGGCTATGCTGTCTGTTCCAAGACCAACCAAGAGGTTTTGGATGACCGCCATCGTGTACACGGAGGTATGAACACGCACTTAATTACATTTCTCTTTTTATTTAGCTCTCCAGGTCAAAAAAATCTAATATTGCCAGATTAAGTAGTTGTTGTTGGGTTTTTTTATTTCACTAATAAAAATCTGAAATTTGAAAACAAAAAAATAAATAAATCTAATGCCGCAGTTGTATAGTCCGAGTATGTGACCAGTGCTGGCAAAATGGGTCAGAACGAGGAATTTTTCAATATTGAGTTATTATTTTCAAATTCTTCATCTCAAAAGCTTTAAAATGATACGTACATCATCAGGCCAGTTTGAAAACTTTTGTTTTAAACTCAATGTTTATTGATTTGTAGTTATGTCATGAGGAATTCCAGCTGCATATGTTTTAAAAGGCAATCCAAAGGCTTCACAATGATACCAAACATTATACGAAGGGATTTCTCAGTGTTATGGCAGCCGACAGAGAAAAATGGTCAATTTCAAAGGAAAGTAAAAGGATTGAAATTAAAAGGATTATTTATGAAGGCATAAGTGTTAGAAAACTCAGTTTTAAAGGTCAATTAAGACAATTATTGGTCCAAACTGCCCCATCTGATTTGATTCAGAGAAGCTGCAACTCTATACTAAACTCCTCTGCTCCAGTCGTGCCTAATTTAAAAATATATCAAAAGATTATAATCATATGTTCCAGTGAAGTGTGAGAGCAGCTGTTTTCACTATGGTGCATTTATTAGCTTGTCAGGCATAGAACAGCATTAACTTAACATTATTTAATTACAAAAGTTTAATATAAAGGTCACAAGAACTTTATGTAGTTACTGACTGATAGGAATGAATTGACTGTTTTGCCTCTCCCCAGGTGATGGTGGTTCTGAAATACATCTTCCAGTTTGGATTTTTCCCTTGGAACAGTGTGTACGAGATGACCCTTAATAAAGACAAGCCTTTCTTCCCGCCACGCATCTTCGGCCTGGAGAAGACCGACAATTACATCAGATACGATCTGCTCCAGCTGCTGGTTCTGTTCTTCCACAGATCTCTTCTGATGGTCAGTTTATATTGACAGAGAGAAGACCCCCAACTCTTTCGCAAATATAAATTCTAATTTTCTTTATTTTTTGTCAGCGTATGTAACGCAAAGTGTGCCGACAGAGGAAAAGTTAAAATCACGCTAATGAGCACCTGAAGCAAAGAGGCGATGTTGGGTTTATTGTCCTGTCCGGTGGCACAACAGATCAACCCATTTTTAAAAGAGTCTGTGTGCTTTAGGACTGCGCGGTGGTTTGAGGTTAGCACTTCTCTTAGCAAGAAGGTCTCTGGCTTGAATAACAGCTGTGTGGAGTTTGCATTTTCTCCTCCTGTATGTGCGAGTTTCCTTCAGGTGCTCCAGTTTCCTCCCACGGTCCAAAAACATGCATGTTGGCTTAATTGGTGGTTCTAAATGAACTGTAGGCACGAGTGTGAGCAAGCATGGTTGTTCGTCTTGTGTGTCTGTTTTGGCACTGTAATAGACAGCTGTCCACTGACCCTGGACAGGATGGGACTTGAGATTGCTGGACTGAAGCACATCATGGAGGCACAACAAGAACATAAGAGCAGTGTGCAAAGAGCCCAAGACGGTCCACCTCTCGACAGCAGGGTGAAGGTTGCAAGCGGGTTCCATGTTCATGAAATAATAATTTAGTGGCCGGAATAGTGTACCGGAACATGTGTGTCTCATTGTGAAAGGGAAGACATGCATCTCCAAAGGTGGTGAGAAGGACAGGGGCTAAGATCTGGTGAGTCCAGAATCACAGGTGATGGTTGACAAACCTGACACTGTAGTCAGCAAACTACAGAAGTCAGACGATCCTAATACTTTGTCACACTTTAGCGTATCTAGATTGCATTTCTATGGCTTAGTGAGATACAGTATGTGGCTGTAAAGAAATAAAATCACCTGTTTATGTATCTGATACTCTAGCAAATGTAACTCCAGAGATGCCACTAATTTATTGATCACGTAAAAAAAAAAATTCATAACATGAACGTAGCATCTTTGAAACGTCACATGTACCTCACAAATATGCTACAGTAACAAAAGTTACGTAGCAGTGACACAACAACGTTATGCGGTCTCATGCTGTGCTAACGCTCTGTCTGCTCTGCCGTGGTATTGTTGCACACTTTTGGTGCTTTTATTGGTAATAGGTGTTGCCATTGCTTGTCTGTCTGATCTCATTAGAGTTGTGTATCAGTCGAGTATTCCTTTGTGTTCTTGGCATATGTACCGCATAAATATTTCATAGTTCATGATGTCAAGTGGTTTTTGTTGCGCTGTAGTAGTATATGTGCCGTTGTAACAGTATCAACTTTGTCTATATGTTGTTTTCTCCTTTGGTTGCGTACTGTTCTGTATGGAATGACAACTGCACCTGCATTGGGTGAACTAATGCATTACTACGCAAGGTATTACTCTGGCACCGGTGTCAAGACAACAGTTGGACTTGCACATCTTCTTTCAGTCCTTCACAAGTAGTCTTCAGCACGTGCAGTATGCCGAGTGTCGCTCTCAAAACGGGCGTTGTGTCAAAAAAGCCCCCGACTGGAAATGCAGTAAGAGTCGTGATGGTTGCATTCATTCTTTGATTTTGCCCATTTTAACTAGATTTCACATAATCAAAAATCATTGCCCATCCCTAATACGCGCACAAATATATGCAACAGGAATGCGATGTGAACGCAACATCATCTATGCAACAGAGCGTGACATTTCACAAAATGTGCTTCATTGCTTTGTGTTTGGATCCGCTTAACAGGCGTTTCTGGTTACACCAGCATATGTGGCAAAATGAGAAGCTGCGTGACAGCAGTTTTAAGGGGGCAAGAAGAAGAAGAAGAAGCTTGATAGGCTGTAAGATGCAATAGAGAAGGTGAGGACAGCCAAGGCCTCCGAGGTGCCGGTGGTCACCGGAGCACTCAGTGCTGTGACCCCAAAACTGGGAAAATGGCTCCAGCAGATCCCAGGAAGAACCTTAGAGTCCAGGAGAGCACAGTCCTTAAGTATCCTTAATAAGATGACGCTGAAATGGGATGTTTCTAACAGAGAAAAGCAGGCTTCATATGGAAATGTTCAGGAAACTTAAACATAACTTCAAGGTTTCATCACAGTTAGGAACTGTTATTCACAAGAAATCAGTGTCTTGATGATGACTAGACAGGAACTCTGGAATGTGTTGGGTAAGCGTGCATGAAGAGGTCCCAGTGTTTCCTAATGATGAGGCCTGATGCTGACATGGCTATATTAAGGTTTGTAACAGAGAGGTAAGAGTGTGACACGGAGGCTGAGGGTTCATGCTGGGAGGGAAGGACAGGAGAATGCTGAGCATTCTCTGCAGATAGACCTGTTGAAAAACATGTTCAGCTCATCTTTCCTGGCTTTCATCAGTTTGAAAGCCCCCTGACCTCAAAGCCTGTGATCTTCCTCATCCCTGACCGCCGTCCCTGTTCTGCTGTGTTTCCACCCCCTTTAGTATGTTGCTCCTTCAGAATTTAAAATAAAATGAAACTTGACAGATACTGTCACCGCATTCTTTAGCCAAATAAAACCTTAACAAGTTGGTTTGGATCAGAGAAGCAGACTCTTCTCTCACTCATTCGCTGTACCTGCTGTTCAGGGTCACGGGGTGAACCCCATCCCAGAGGTGGGGCCAACACTGAGACACACATTCACACCTAGGGTCCATTTACTCATCAGTCATCCCCTGTGATCACTCACTCCTGTTCAGGGTCGCAGGAGAGCCAGCGCCTCCTCCAGCAGGCAGGGAGCGAGAGGCGGGGTTTGCAGTTCATCACAGGGTCACATAGACATGAACGAATGAGGCAAACAGGCATGTCTATAGACTGTAGGAGGAAACTGGAGTACCTGGAGAAAACATGGAGAACATCCAACCTCTAAATACAGAACCGCTGACAAGACTTGAACCTGTGAGGCGACAGCAGTAACCACTGTTCAGCTACAAGGAAAAAAAAACTAAGAACTCAGGATGTTTTTGCTTGTGTGTCTGTCTCATATCTCATGAACCACCAGATAGATTTTAATGAAACTCTCAGGAAAAGGCTGAGGGCAATAATTAAATAATAAGTTAAACAAATGCAACCTTAGAAGGATATTTTGGCCATTTAGAAGTGCAGTTTTCTGCAAAAGGTAATATCTTACCTGCTGTAGAAAGCTTTTTTAATGGCCTTAGTTTGGATAAACAGAGTTTAATACTAACAGGACTGACAAGTTAAAGGCTAGTCTGAACTCAGCCAAGACCAAAGCAGAGTGCTGTCATTTTAAAACAACTACAATGTAAAGAAAAAAAAAAGGAATAATTCCTGCAGATGTTTTTTCAGACCGCTACAGTGAGTCAGTTTCTCATTACTGAGTTATTTCCACAGTTTTCTTTGAGCAAATAGCAGCAGCAGCTAGCTGTATCACTTCAGGTGCAGCCAAAAAACATCTACTGTGAAATTGATGACAATGTAAAGCTTTAAATAATAGTGTTTATATGAACTGCTCTGAAATGTTGAGAGTGGAATGGTTTTAAGAGAGCAAAATTATCTTTGAAAGTGGTATAAAACCTCTGCTAGAAGTGACCCCCAGGCTGCACTGGAAGTGCTACAGTTAGCTGCTGCTGCTGCTCTTTGTGTTTGTAAATAACCATGTAATGTCAAAGTGGTAGAGGTGGAATGTTCTAAAAAAAACAAAAAACCCAGCGTTCACATAAACCGCTATGAAGTTTTGGAGATTAGAGCCGCTTTAAACAAGCAACAGTCCACTTTGGTTTTGACCACATTCAGATTAGTCTTTAGCTCATCTGTCTGGTCAGAATTAAACTTTATTTCCCCAAACTGAGGTCATTCAAAGAGCTATCTACAACAGGTAAAATATTATTGCTCATATTCTGTCCACAGAACCCCACTTCAGAAAGTCCAGATTATCCCTTAACACCCATCTCAACACATGAGCTCAACCTTGTCAACAATTTATCAAAAAACAAAAACAAACTGTATTTGACATTACTGTTTGATCTTAGTGATGCTGATGTGATCTGTGAACAGCTCACTGATACGTTCCAATATTAAGAAAAGTGTAAAGATCTATGAACCCCACCTCCAAATGGCCAGAATATCCCTTTGACCCTCCCGTCCTTGTGAGAAGAGCAGAGCGTTTAAAACGGCGTGGTTACATCATCTTTATTTTTTTCATCAGGGTTCCTGAGTTGAATGAAACAGCGTTTTGTTTTGTTTGTGTGCAGCAATACGGTCTGTGGGACCACGAGGGCCCCCTGGATGAGAAAAGCTCCTCGAAGGAACCTGGAGAAAACATTAAAGAGGGAGGTGAAAATGGAAGGAAGAAGAAGGGCAAAGAAGTAAAGGGGGAGGATTACACATTCAGTACTTCATCCACCCTGGAAAACCTGGACAAGATCGAAAAGAACCCGTTTGAGCAGGTCGGTGCAGATATTTAATAGTTTCTACTTAAAAATGAGCCCTTTTAAGTAAAATATTTCAGTCCTGACAACTGGCCTTGTCGGGGCTTTGTTCTTTGTTCTCGCTGTTTGAGTTCTTTGTTCTCAAATACAGGATGATGACGACTGCCTTGAGCCGAGTACCAGCTCAGTTGCTGCATCAGCGCAGCCCCTTGAAGTGGATCCGGAGAACCCGGAGTCAAAGGATGAGGAGGAAACGCATCCCGGGAGGAAGGGTGGTGATTCTGTGAACAAGGAGGAAAAAGACAGCGAGCAAGGGACCGAGGAGAGCCCAAAGAGAGGCACCAGCATCAGAATCCGTAAAAGAACTAAGAAATCGAAGGAAAAGCCCAACAAAGGTTTGTGTCTTTATTAAAACGTGCTTTAAAATCCAAATAGTCAAGTGAAGCAACAGATGCGCACAAACCTTTCTTTTTGTCTGTTGCAGTCTGATTGAATTGATGTTATTTTTCTTTGTTGTTTTTTTTTTTCCTCCCCCACCCCAGTAGACCCTCCAGCTGAATCTGCAGAGACCGGTGAGGAGCTGGAGAAGAAAAACCTGAAAGGCAGGGGTGCGGAGGCCAAGCTCAGAATCCTGGCAGTGGGACAGAAGATTAAACACATCTTGACATCAGGGTGAGACGGACAGAGGAACTTGACTAAACCCACACGTTACCACAAATTAAACATTTCAGACTTCTTACTTGGACGTGATTATTAAATGAAAAGGAGCGATGCAGTCATTTTAGCTCCAGTCTTAAGAGAGCTGTAGTAAATTAAGGATAACGTGATTACTTTTTTAATGGTTATTGTATGTTTTTTGTTTGTTTGTTTTGTTTTCCTGCAGCGCCCAGTGTGTAAAGAGGCCAGCTCAGGGATTCTTCAAAAATATTTTCCGGTCTGAGTTTCGGGCGTCCACAGATGTTTATGCACTGATGTTCCTGACTGATGTCATTGATTTCGTCATCATCATCTTCGGTTTCTGGGCTTTCGGGGTAAGAGATTAATTGATGTGTGGTGAAAAAAATAAAGTTATCAATCTTCTCTGGTATACAGTAAGGACATTCTTGGTCACTTCTTTGTATTTATGTAAAAGAAGAAAAGAGTTAGGACATGTCCTCTTAAGACAACTTTAACCTTTGTGTACGGGTCCCGGTGTTTCCTAACGATGAGGCTTGATTTTGACATTCCAAGGGATGTCATAAAGGTTTACAGTTTGTGCTGTTAGCTCTGCCGGCACCAGTGCCTTCATCTTTCTGCAGATTATTGTCATTTCTCAACACTCATTTTATACTCATGTAAGGTGTTACAAAGTGTGCTTTAATTACCCAAACACAGCACACAAACATTCATACAGCAGAAAATGTTTAATTGGCAAAAACTTAAAGGGTCAACCTACAACAGGAATGTAGATGTGTTTAAATACTTTGTAGGGTTAGAAGCAACAGACAAATGAGCATTCTGAATGAACGTTAGGTTCTTGTGATGGTAACAAGATGGTAAAATACTGATGAATAGCAAAAAAGCATGAAACTCATAATCTTGTTTCTGCTTTTGCGACTGTACTACAAGGATTCCAGTATCATATTGAATGGATAACAGTATGTCCGACGGGTGGGGCCCCACCTCCCCGCGGGACTGCAAACAAGTGGTGATTCTGTGCAGAGCGGAGTCACACACGCAGATGTTGTAGCTCGTCCTCTAGATGCAGCAGATCAGGGAACTGGGTCAGAATTCATGTCCGAGCTGATTTCACGCGTGTTTGGTTGGGGAAAGGTCGAGGACGTGCCTGACCACAGGAGTACCTCAACATGATGCAGACAGTCCACAGACATACGTCGAGTGTGGACGGGCGGTGTCTTGTTGAAAGACCATACCACCTCAGGAGGGGTAAGACATATTGACACAAGATGCCATTGCTTGTGTGGGTTCAGGTCAGTTCAGAAGGTGGTTCGAGGCTCAGGACGGATTGTGTTCAGACTACCAGATGAATAGAAGGTAGTGTGGGTGTAGACATTTTCAATGCGCATTAAAGCAGTTCACTTCTGTATTTAGTACTATCGAAATACAATTCAAGATGGATGTTAGGGCCGGGTGTAAAGGAGGTCGTTGATGCAGAGCTGTGCCATCATGGCCACCTGAATCGGTGTTACTCCTGGGGCTCCCCACACCATGACGCCGGGAGTAACACCGGTGTGTCTCTCCACAACATTGGCGCAGTACTCTCCCCTCGGCTCCACCATACGCTTGCACGATGGTCGACTGTCATAATGCAGAAGATGAGATTCTTCACTGAACATCTTACGAACACCGCTCTTCATCGGTCCGTGTCTCCTGGTTACGGCACATCTCTAAACCCCGCCGTCTCTGCTCTGGTGTTAATGGCAGCCGAGGCACGGGACAGTGAACCGGTCGTTAAAGCGCACGATAGCCCAGGGTGTGGTAAAGAGTCCAGTCCCTGGGTCTGGATGTCATGAGGTTCTGTAATGTTTAGGGGCACAGTTCTACAATTCTTTCTTGGTCTCGTCTGTCTTGGGTGACTGGAATCATCACTCTGTGTGGCTGCTCTCACGTATCAACTGGTTAATCTTGTAGTGAACCATGCTAATGTAGCCGCTCTTAATTTAGATCAAACTGCTGTAAATTTCACAACTAAACAGCTGCGTTTAACTTTGATGCCACATTGTTTGCTGCCGTGCCGTCACTCCTCATCATTACGTTTATTAATCGTTTAAAGTGGAAATCACTGACGTCTCCCGTCTTTCCCTCAGAAACACAGCGCAGCAGCTGATATCGCCTCCACCCTCTCCGAAGACCAGGTCCCCGAGGCCTTCCTGGTCATGCTGCTGATCCAGTTCAGCACCATGATCATTGACAGAGCCCTGTACCTGCGCAAGGCTGTGCTGGGAAAACTCATTTTTCAGGTCGGTTTTACCCGTTCAACCCATTACTCTTCATCCACAGTGTCCAATATATCGTTAGGTTCCTGACACGAGAGAGTTTTCACAGCTCTGTTCTGCCATTACAGGAAACTGATTTACTATGAAGTTTAAACTAAATGAAGCTGGCTTTTGTTATATTTCTTTGGTTAATTTTATTGTCTTCTTTTCTTTTCTGGGATATTCTCTGTTTTACTGTAAGCCTTCTTTACCTCCAGGTGATTCTTGTTCTGGGGATTCACCTGTGGATGTTCTTCATCCTGCCTGCTGTCACTGAAAGGTGATGTCAGATGAAAATATTCGCTAACGCAGCTGCAGTTTCGGTGGCCAAACATCTGTCCATTCTTTGTTGGATTTTTGTAAACCTCACAATCTAACTCCCAAGGCTGAGGCGCACCAACAATGACTTCCAAACGATATGAAAGGAATAAATCAGATCTTTTAAGTGTACAGTGTGTCCTGCCTGTTGTGGATAGCTATTTGGAGGAATGGCATTTAATTCGGACTGAACTGACAAGCTAAAGGCTAGACTGAACAATGCCCTTTTCAAAATCGCTGATTCATAAAACTTTACACTAAGCTTAATTTTGCATTACACTGTTATTTCAGTAAAAATATTGAAAAATTTCTGCCAGATTTGGCCCTTGTCGGCACTAAAAATGCTACAACTAGCTGCTACTGCCTCTACCTGTGCAAATAACCACACACAAATGAAACTAACCATGTTATAGATAAATACATCACCATGATCATTTTTTCCCCTCCTTTTTATTCGCAGGATGTTTAATCAGAACTTTGTGGCCCAGCTCTGGTACTTTGTAAAGTGCATTTACTTCGGCCTGTCAGCCTATCAGATCCGCTGTGGTTACCCCACTCGTATCCTCGGCAACTTCCTCACCAAGAAATACAACCACCTCAACCTGTTTCTCTTCCAAGGGTATGGCTATAGTTTGCACTTATCTCTACCTAAGTGGTGTGTGTGTCTGGTCATATCGCTGTTTTGGGCTAAATGTGAAAAAAATTACTTGTAGTTTCAAGAAAATCCACTTTTTGAATATGTTTAATGTCTTTAAATAGCCCAATAAGTACCAGTCTGATATGGTTCCGGCCATGCGCTTGTGTGTTGCTGTGCGTGTAGGTTTCGTCTGGTGCCGTTTTTGGTGGAGCTTCGAGCAGTTATGGACTGGGTTTGGACCGATACCACTCTGTCTCTGTCAGACTGGATGTGTGTCGAGGACATCTATGCCAACATCTTCATCATAAAATGCAGCCGTGAGACAGAAAAGGTGTGACATGCGTGGGTTACATGTCGCTAACTGGCTGGGGTAGTTTGTCAGAAGGCTTGAGCGAGTTTTGTCTCTGCTTTCCCCAATTTAAAAACAAAACAAAACTGTTATTTTAAAAGCATTTCTAAAGTACAAGGGACAAATCTACCCAATGGAAAGATGAAAACACAACAAAGACAGGCCAGTCTTGTTTTAACAAAAAGTCATTATCTTGTGTTTTAAATAAAGCGAGGGTCCAGGCCCCAGCAAAGGTTCAAACCACAATAATTTAGAGCAGGTAGAGTTTCCATAGTGGGGCTGTGGTGGTTTATCATTGTTTTGGCAGCATGTCAGGGTCCTGGGTGGGGACATCATCCAAAGTACAAAGGGACTAATGGAATAATACCTAAAGGTCATAACTAATAGTGATATACTATGAACTATGAATACAGGAACCAACATAAACTGTAAAAAAAAAAACTAAGAAAAAATTGTACACTATGACATTTGTTGTTTGTTTTTTTTTTCTTTTTGAAAAGGTCGGTCCAACATACTTTCTGCTGCAGAATATGAAAAAGTTAATCCCCTTTAGTCAACACATGAGGAGCAATTGAGAAATATTTTTACGTGTTTGAGAACTTTACTAAGCAAAAAAAAAAAAAAAAAAAAGAAGACTTGTGTTGACAAACTCTGAGGTTTTGACCTCCAATTTTTGTGCTCCACTCTTTTCAAATAAAACTTGTTTTAAGCCTTATCATCTGATGAAAGAGTTGATGCAAATAAAGAATGTCTAAAGGCCTTTTTTAAGTCCGAACACAAAAACAAAAGGGTCAGACTAATCCGTGTTGGATTTAAAGAGTGAAAAAAAAAACAAATTCAAGCCATCACACAGTGTTATAGTTCAAAAGCCATAATCCTAAATAACTTGTTTTATATTATCTTGGTTCTGTTTTTCAGAAATACCCCCAACCTAAAGGGCAGAAGAAGAAGAAGATTGTAAAATACGGCATGGGTGGTCTCATCATTTTCTTCCTAATCTGCATCATCTGGTTTCCCCTTCTTTTCATTTCATTGGTCAGATCGGTGGTGGGCGTGGTCAACCACCCCATCGACGTCACAGTCACTGTGAAACTGGGAGGCTACGAGGTAATTTAACAACTTACTGGGGATTAGAAATCAATAGCTGTAAAGTTGCACAGTCTTACGTCTATTTTCATACGGATAGCTTAGTGCACTTTATTGGTTTTGCTTTTATCTATGTCTTTGTAAACCTTAAATTCCAAACAACAGCAATAATGCTAACTTTAAAATGTGCATATTCCTGTAACATTTCTGTCTGTGTGTGTTCCAGCCCCTGTTCACAATGAGTGTGCAGCAGCAGTCGATCAAACCCTTTACAGATGCTAACTTCGACAAACTCACCAAAGACTTTGGAGACAATGCCGTACGTCCTGATGTCTCTGATTTAATGCTTAAATGTACACCTATGCTGTGAGTTTCTTTCTGTTGGGATGCTGCACGCAGCTGGTAGTCCTGGGCTTTTCCCAAGTCCATCTCCCGGTGGGACATGTCCAAAACACGTTCTTTGGAGGGTGTCCGTAAAGCACCTTTATCTGACACCACTGGTTGTAGGCTGATTGTTCATTTTGTGACCGTGTCACAATAAAAGTAATACCAGGGCGCGTCACAGAGAAAGCAAACAAACGGACAAGCTGAATACGGTTTGGTTTGTGTCTCATGATGGCACCTAGGCTTGAAGAAACTCTGAAGACCCATCAGATGTCTCAGGAAGGTCAAACAGTATTTTGATAACACTGTTTACAGTAATATCCTAGTGCTGTTGGTGTCAAACACGGATTTGGAATTGTCAGGCAGGGAGGGGAACTTGCTTTTCACTGGGGCTTGGGGCTTTTTTACGACTCCAAAAAAGTGAATTGCCAAAATGTCACTGAGATGCTGGGAACAGCACCTCCTAACTGTTGGTCTGGGACTGATGAATCCCAGCGTTTAAACGGGGTATAAAAGGATGTCTTCCAGTTGTAGAGAGGTTACATTTCCCAGCCTTCAGTGGAATGTGTAGCCGACAGAAAGACAGTCCAACCTCAAACACAATTATACCAATAATACTGGAGAGTGTGTGATAGTTTGACTGAATCAGTCTATATCAGTCTACAACAGGGGTAGACAACCCTGGTCCCGGAGGGCCACTATCCTGCATGTTTTCCTTGTTTCCCTGCTCCAACACACCTGATTCAGTGGATGAATCACCTCTTCATGTTCTGCAGAAGCCTGTTAATCACCCATTGATTCAAATCAGGTGTGTTGGAGAGATTAACAGATTAACTGGCTATCTTCTGGGGATGAAGAAGATGCTGAGCCAAAAGGTGAGGCTGTTGACCTTCCAACAGTCACTTTTGAACTCAGGTGGTGTGTAATGACTGAAACGACAATCTAGCACATAATAGAGTCCAAATGAACTTCCCCCTTTGATTGCTCCGAACAGCCAGCCCCACTAAAAAGCAATCAGTCATCGTATCACAACGAGATGAGCTACGCAGACCTGCTTAAAACTCCCTCAAAGGTTTGCCAACTTGGGTTTCGTGTGTGCGTACAATTAGGTGGCCATGCAGTTCATCACCCTCTACAGCTGCGAAGACATCGTCACGGCTGAGATCGAAGGCAGCTCCGGATCCGTTTGGAGGATCAGTCCACCCAGCAGGCAGGACGTCATTACAGAGCTACACGAAAGTCGTGCTAACGTCACACTCCGCCTTGCCTGGAATTTCCAGCGGTATGGCTTCCACTGTCTTCAAAAGTTATGTTGTTGTAAATAAACGCCATGTGTGTCCTGTTCATTAGAGCCGAACTTTAAATGTTTGGCTCTTATTTGTGATAGGCTTTACCTTTTATTCTGTGTTTTATGTTCCTTTTATGAGTATATAACAAGAAGGTCTGGGTGTTTGTGTTTTGTGATAGGGACCTGGGTAAAGGCGGAACAGTTGAACACACCTTCGGGAAGCATTCGATAAACCTGGAACCTGGGGACCCAGTCAGAGCAGATCTGGCATCTTTACTGATTGGCAATCGCACTGATCCTGTGTAGGTTCACTAAATGGAAGCATGTTTATGTAAATGAAATAAAATTGTTACACATATCTTTGTTGGGCTTCATTTTGCATCCAGCAGGTATTTATTTCTTTTTTTTCCCCCCAGGCTTGTCCCTGGCATGTTCCCTAACTACATCCGTGCCCCCAATGGAGCAGAGGCCAAACCAGTCAGTCAGCTGTATAAAGGTCAAAGTTCACAGGATTCCTCTTGTTTACAGTGCAAAATGTTATGAGCTGAAAAGAAAATCAAAATGATCAGAAGTCCATTTAAACATTACTGCCTTACTGCTCGTGAACCCACTGATCTGCTGAAATCTGTGGGGGGGAGAGAAAATAGACTGTTGTCTTTTTCTGGGCAGAATCAGTTATTTATTTATTTATTTATTTATTTTGTTGTCTAACTTGTGCTCTTGCAGATGATGAAAATGATTACCAGAACATAACGCTGTCCCTGAAGAGCGACCGGTCTCCGAACAGCACGGGGAACCAGGAGTGGTGGAACATTGCAATTGCGAAATGTGCGCCCCCGTGTAAAGTGCTGCCGATGGTCATATTCAACGACAAAGTCAGTCCGCCGAGCCTGGGGTTCCTGGCTGGATACGGGTGAGAAACGCAGGAACACAAACAGGCCCAGAGTGGCAGAAAACTGTAAATTATCACATATAAACTAATGTTGCCATTTATTTGAATATATTTGCTTTTTATATATGATTTGAAAGTGGTCTTGACCAATAGTTGTGCAGGCTTTCTGAAGGGTTTATTTTTTTTATTTATTTGCTGCTTGTAACTAAGTGGGATGTTTTTGCTGACCTACCAAACACTGATCTATGAATTTTGCAAACATTAAAAAGGCATCTAAGCTAAAAGGAAGATATATGCTTTGTTCCCAGCAGCCTGTAAAAAAAGCCTGTCTTCACTTTTATTTAAATATGTTGGAAAACCGACTGGTGACCAAGGACTACGGGCTCAAGGATGTTTACTTTAGAACATTAGATACTCATCTGGTGCTTACAAGCCTGAACGAATTTCTAGTTCTTCCTCATTTCTTCTATTTATATTTGTTTTCTGGCCGCTCCAGTCAATGTTCATGCAACATTAACACTCGCTGGCAAGAAAGGGTTAAGAAATGGTCAGATCTGGACCTAGCTGGAACCCTACTGTCATGGGATAAGCAGTGTGCCTGTAATTACTGCGATGAGGTCACATGACCTTTCAACACGCGCAGTTTCATTTCAACAAATTTAAACTCGCTGAAAAAGTAGCTTGCGTTTAGTTTGCTTGACTTGATGATAACCTACTTGACATAATACCGTATTTGTTTCCACTATAGAGTACACTGGATTATAAGACGCACTATCAATGAATGGTCGATTTTTAAACTTTTGTCATTTATAAAGCATACAGGATTATAGATCGGAAAATACGGTAGTACAAAAAAGCAACTGCTTCTCACAGAGTTTGTGGCAGAGATATTTCACACAACGTAAGCTTCAACTACCACAAGTGGTTTGCAGAAAGTGGCCAAATAGTCCTGAACAAACCTTAATTGCTTCTGGAAACAAAATAATTCAGCTCCCCCACCTGAACGTTGATGAGCAGAGGCGGGGTCCGGGCGAAGCTTGTAGGAGACTCTAATTGGTTCACAGCAACTCGTCTTGAATCCAGTCTGTCCTTGCAGCATCATGGGTCTGTACGTGTCCGTGGTCCTGGTCATTGGGAAGTTTGTGCGCGGCTTCTTCAGTGAGATTTCCCACTCCATCATGTTTGAGGAGCTGCCCTGCGTGGACCGCATCCTGAAGCTTTGCACTGATATCTTCCTGGTTGGTGTCTAAAATGTCTACATTAACACACACACACACACACACACACTTGAAATGCTATTTATCACAAGGTGTTTTTCTTTACGATGCACTTACCTTTTGACCATGACTGTTAATAAACAAAATATGAAAACGTACACAGATCTGTTTAGTCCTTAGAAGTCTTCCAGATTGTCCATTCTCTCACGTCCTGTGTGTTTTCTGAAGGTGCGAGAAACCGGAGAGCTGGAGTTGGAGGAGGAGCTGTACTCCAAACTGATCTTCCTCTATCGATCTCCGGAGACGATGATCAAATGGACTCGAGACTTCCACATTAGAGAGCAGGACTGATCCGGACAGGCCTGAGAGATTATGTTTACTCGTGGTGTGAAACATGATGGGGGAGGGAAAAAAAAGGCCCAGTGGACGGCAGATGACGGGCCTCGGGAGAATGTTTCATTCACAGCCGATATAGCCACAGAGACATTCATGGAGATGTGGCAAACATGCAATGTGAAACACCTGGTCTTATTGGACTAATGCTGTTAACTTAGTAGCTGCTTGGCCTCTTTGATCAAACCAAACTCAGAACACTATTGAAATGGGATCGGCAGCAGCTGTATGTCTGTTGTCCTGCAGGAGACACAACAATCAGGGAGAACAAACTCAGCTCTCACATCCGGCTGTTCGCATTGGTCGATGGTCGAAGGCCAAACAATAGATCCAACTTGTTTTCAACTTTATTAGAACCACCCAGGAGTGAGTGACCCTCACCGGTGGTTGGAGTAGCAGCGGTAGCTTCAGGTCACTTTGTCTTTCTGCCAAGTCGTACTTTTGTAGCTTCGGTCACTCTGTTTGTGTGTTTTCTTCAAAGCGGTTGCAGCAGTTTGAGACGTTTCTCCTTTTGCTGCAGGAGGAGGAGCAATCTTTACTCGGCTGTCAGCAAAGACGAACAAAATATGCGCCCCGTGCTAGCAAAATGAGTCGCAATGAGCACAGGCTGCAGTGCAACAGAAGTGAAATGAAGTCGCTTTTCCATTGTCCAGTCTCAGCGCGACACGCTTCGTCCTAATTCGACCAGACTGGGTTCTACACGGTCTCGATGTGGGCGGGGTCGTCATAAAACGGTGGCCAGTATCTTGCCACCAACGGTCACAAAACACTCACCACCCTTGGTCGCGGGTTCCATAAATGCCGTAGGCGAGTCGAGGCCCTCCGCCGGTCGGAGACGGTGAATGGAGTCCATTGGTTTGGGTCCCTCTGAATTCTGAAATCAGCCAAAATGTCTGCACCTCCTCATAGTACTGCAGTGTTGGTTTACTTGTTACCATTTTAATGATTGTATTTTTAAAAAAAGTAAATAACAAGAACAAATGCTACAGTTGTGAGGTTTCTAAAATGGTGGGTTCCTTGTGAAGGAGACGCTCATGGTTGACGTCGCTCTCTGGCCAATCAGTGACCTGCAGTCTGCTGACCTCTGACCTTCAGCTCCAACCGGCTCCCTTGGAACCCCAGCCGAGGAGGTTATAAGATGCGAGCTGAAAGTGGCGAGGACCGCCGAATGCAAAGACTCTGAACCCACGCCAAGTCGAACCCTCGGAAAAAGGCCAATTTAGATTTTTGCCATAAGTAAAAATGAGCCCACAAAGACACCAACTAGTGATCCAAGTAACTAAAATGCCAAAAAATCGTCCTAATCAACCTTAAAATCAAAGTTTTCTGATAGTTATGTCTTCAGAAATAATCCTTTGTCTTATAATTATGTTATTAAATTGACCATGTGCCAGGAAATCCCTTCGTATAATGTTTGGCCTCATTGTGAAGCCTGGGGATTTGCCTTTTTAAATATAGGGCTGGACTTCCAGATGAAATCATTCCAGACCAATAAAAATCCAGTTTTCAAACCGGCGCACTCGTAGACAAAACCAGCTTGTTGCCAGGTGATAAATCGTCAAATTTCAACAAACTCTGCATCATTTAGAAGCTTTTGAAATGGAGAATTAGAAGATGATATCTCTAAAATTGAAAAACTTCTCATCGTGACTCAATTTGCCAGCACGGGTCACATTTCTTAATGCGTATGAAAACACATCAGGTTTGCAGTTGTGCCATACTTGCATACCATTTTCAGATGATGGCTCAGAGCTTTCTGAGATGTTCAAAGCCTGGGATACTGTTTTATAACCTAACCCTGCTTTAAAACTTCTCGACTTTATCCCCGACCTGTCTGGTGTGTTTCCTTGGTCTTCATGATTCTGTAACAATCGTCTGAAGCCTTCACCGAACAGCTGGATTTATACGGAGTTGAAACTGCACACACGTTGCCCTGAATTTTAGCTCAGGGTGTCAAAGGGAGCTGAATGGAAATGCACGCCACACTTTTCAGATTTTTATTTGTAAACAAAGAAACGAAAGAAAACCTTGTATCATGTTTCTTTTCCTTTCTTAATTAGTGTTGGTCTGTCACATCAAAATCCTAGTAAAACAGTTTGACGTTTGTGGTTGGAACATGACAAAACGTGGAAAAGTTGGAGATGTGTGAATACCTTTTCAAGACACCGTCCGTCTTCTATACCTGCTTGATCCTGTGTAGAGTCAGGGGGAGCTACGTGCATGAGGTAAGCACATGGGTGAGAAATGGAAATCTGTTTGTTTCCTGTTGGTATAAAACAGCAACTGCTACAAAATGGGGGTGAGATTTCTCCCTGGAGGGATTCTGTATCCTCTCTGGCCTGGGAACTCCTTGGGATCCCCCAGGAGGAGCTGGAGACTGTCGCTGGGGAGAGGTGTGTCTGGGTTTCCCTCCTGGACCTGCTGCCTCTGCGACCCCACCACAGATAAGCGACAAGATGGAAAGATATTCATATTTTATTAGTTTTGTTAATTTTGCACTCAGACGACAGACAGGACTGATACCTCTTCAGTACATGTTGTAATAATCTTGAGTCGTGTCTCATTTTCTTACATTTTGCTTCTGAGAAGCCGAGCATTTTTGTGTCATTTTGGAGGTGGGTCTTCAGCAGTAGTTCATTGATATTTCTGGGGGGGTGGTGAGCTTTTCTTTGGACATGTATTTTTCCACTCCCTTGCAGTCCCAGAAACACCAGCAGTTGTGACACCTCAAATTTCCATGTCTCACAATAAAACACAAAATTATCCATTTTTATTCTCTTATTTGTGGCGGGGGTGGAGGTATAGCATGACAAGGATGGAAACCCGAACAACCCTCTTTCAGTTCTAGGGGTTTATATGTAGAGACAAAATAAATGGATCAGGTCTTTTACCGGTTTCAAAGATGAATCCACTCAAACCTGAAGTGTACAAAAACACACGACTGATTCCACCAGGTCATCGTTTATTAAACAAAAACAAAGCCAAGATGGAAAAACTGTGGAAAACTTACTGCTTCTATACAATTTAAGAGTGAAAGTAGCAGCCAGGAGCTGCTGATCAAATGTATTGATTAACTGATCATCATGAGTGTGACCGGCTCTAAAAAAAGCAGGAGTTTGGGCCGTTTGCTGCTCTGAAACATACAGGTGTGTGTTAAAACAATGTCAGGGAGGAAAGACATCAGCAATAACCTTTGAGATGCATCTGTTGCTGCACATCAGTCTGGGAAGGGTTGAAGGTCAGTTCTAGAGCCATGGTTCTCAAACTGTGATACAAGTACCACCGATGGTACTCAGAAGAAAAATTTGGCACCAGCTTATTCTGAAAATAAGCTGAACTAGAATACAAATCTAAAGAGTGGAACTATCCCCCCCCACCAAAAATGAGTAGTTTAGACAAATTACAATACTCCCACCAAATGGAAACCACTTAAATAATGAAATAAAATAAAATGCAATGGAGACCATTTTAGGAACCCTTGAGGAAACTGTAGTGGACGATGATTTACCAATGAGAGTGCTAGCAACAAAAGGTGCAAAACGGCAAGAAAATTTGATAACTTCCCTTTAATTTGTGTTAAATTGTGGGGGAAAAAAGGCCAGGACTTTACGTTCTCAGCAAGGAACCATTACATCTTAAACTGTACGCTTTGATTAGAGGTTAGGTTATTTTACTCAGACATGAGTTTTAAGGTCTATTACAGCAGGCAGGCAGCACATGGACAGCTTAGGAGTTTCTGACGTTATACTGGTTCTGAAACGTATGGAGAACCATTGTTCTGGAGTCAGATGTGAAGCCATCAGTCAGAAGGGTAAAGTTCGGTCCAAACTGGGTCATGATGAAACGACTCAGTGATCCCAAACACAGCAGCTAACCCACAACAAAACAAGTGTGTAATGATCCAGTCTAAGTCCAGACCTCAGTCTGACTAAATTGCTGCGGTGGGAACTTAAAAAAAAAAAAGAAGCTGTGCAGAATCTTTAATAAACTGAGGCAACCACGTGAGACTCATAACTGGATATACTTTTGTTTGCTGTTTTTCAAAAGTGCTATATAAATGAAGCAGAGCTGAGGTAATGCTCTCTTTTTTTTTTTAAACCAGACCTCCTTCATAAATATCTCTCCATCCATTTTCTTTCCCTGCTCGATCGTATTCAGGGTCTCAGGGAGCTGCTGCCTATCTCCAGTGGTCGTTGGGTGAAAGACAGAGTACACCCTGGACAGGTCCTTAGCAAATCCTGACAACCGTTTACGGATACCTACATGGAAACCATCGTAAATCTGTCCCTGTGCACTTCAGACCACGGTAGTTTCCTTCTTATTCAACCTTGATAAGTAGATCTGGTAGAAAATTACTTCAAGAGCACACATGCTCCCTTTTTTTCCTGTTTTCTTTACTCAAATAACAGTTCTGATCCATGAGTCGTCTGAAAACCTGATGTGTTTTAAACCAAGGCTAAGAGCAAGTGCCAAAAAAAAAATCAAAATATGTATTTTGCCAATGATTGTGAAGGGACTTCCTAATAAAACTAAAAGAGCAGAACAGAAAGACGACAAAGACACATTAGGGCGTCTGAGACGCGGAGAGCACAGTCCAGCACTGTTGATACATCTTTGCTTTGAGTCACCGTCGCTGAAATGCCTAAAAACTGTCAAGAAAAGTTCAGTCTGTTGATTTGAGCAGCTCCTCAGTCCCGTGGAGCTGAAGTCGCGCGTTGACGCTCGCAGTTGGGGTTTCATTCCAGCTCCACCAGCAGGTCTCCCTCCCCCACCGTCTCCCCGGGCTTACAGTGGACACACTTAACCTGGGAGAAAACAGGACAAACAAACAAGGTTTGCAACTCGTACACTCTAATTATTATTAATCCTCTGTGACAAATGATGGGATTTTTCAGCAGTTCTTTTAAACTTGACAAACATCAGCTTTATTAGTAAAACAAGCTTCTTTAAATCAAACCAGAGATCTGGGCTCTGACCGGACCATTCCAGGACATTTAGCTGGTCCTCCTTAAACCAGTGGGGCGTTGCTTCAGCGGTGTGTTTAGGCTCGTTGTCTTCCTGGAAAGACTCATCAATAATGTGTAGTTCCTGCTCATGGAAAGCAGCCCCTCAGCATGATGCTGCCACCACCATGTTTCACTGCAGGTGACAGTCTCATCTGATCACAGCACCTTTGCCCACATGTTTGGGGAAATCTCTGATCTGCCTTTTAGCAAATGTCAATCTCTTTTTGTTTCCCTCTGTCTCTCTATCATGAAGTCCAGCTGTGTTCAGCTCATAGCGGTCTGACAGACAGCTCCTCCCCTCTCTGCTGAAAAGCTGCCCAGCTCCATCAGGGTTATCTTTGGCCTCCTGGATGTTTCTCTGGTTAACGCCCTCCCTGCCCAGTTCATGAGTTTTGATGGAATACTTGTGCAACGCGTTGTCTTGGCCTCACTTCCTGTTTGCTACAGGATTAGCTTTATGATTTTATCAATCTAACTTATGAGGTTTTACACATACTTTACACTCCTGACTACCAGAGGAAAAAGGTCCAATCCTAATTTTTTTTTTTAATTCCTCTGTCTTTGTAGGGTAATCAGCCTCACCTCTTCACATTTAGTATCACTGAAAAGCCCTAAATGTCCTCTGTAGAAGCAAAAGGAGTTAAATCAGGAGTATGCAGTGGGTGGGAGGTATTCAGCTTTTCAAATGTCCTCCACAGACGACAAATTGGAACTGCTGGTAGTCTGGAGGTTATAAATAAACCTATACTGACACACAGTATAATGCCTACAGTTTAAATAAAGGTCAGAGAATGAGGTTCAATCTGGGACAAAGAGGAGTAACGATCTGCTGCGGATAATCAAAACTGATATATTCTAATGTTTCTGTAAAATATAAATTTGCTCCCAAACTGCAAATATCAGCTTCTTCATATGGGGTGGGTGGGTAGATAAGCATTCATCCCAACACACACTGACATCTATTAACCAGACATTATTAGTTACAGTTAATAAGAAGTGACATATTTCATCCGGTTACCTTTGCTTGTCTGACAGCCGTTAAACTGTTCTGCATCTTCATGGCTTCAATCACACAGATCTCCTGACCTTCTGCAACCTGCAGCCACATGACCAGAGGGCACCAGATCAGTGGCTGAGCCAGAGGTAAACTTAAAAACATTTTTTTTTGTACAAGAAAGCAGATGTGGTTAATGAAAAAAAAAAAAAATATATATATATATATATATAGAACTTCACAGCCTGTTTATATCCCCAGGATCTGTCTCACTTCTGTTTTAAACTCATTATGTGGCTAATTTATTCAGAGCAGAATGGATTCTGTGCTGAATAAATGTCTGTATTACAGCACATGAGCTACATGGTGAGGGAGACATAAAAAGCTAACACAAGCCACCCATAAACCTGCTTCTTTAAAAACACAACAATAACTGACTAAAGATTTTTATACTGCTCTCAACACTGGAACATATATGTGAGGTGTTAATCTTACATACATACTAAGTTTGATGATAACGTGGCAGAACTACTGGCTTTTACCTGGAATGTTCTTCACCTAGAAATTAAACCCTGCGAGGCAGAAATGAAGAACTACAGCAGGTTTGTTCGGATACATTACCGTATCCCCAGGCTTTACGGACACAGCCACGACCGTCCCTGGCATGGGAGATCGCAGGATGCTGCTGGTGTCTTCTGCAACTTTCTCCGGCATGTAGGAGTTCAACTCTGAAGCCCGCTTGGACAACACGCGAACCTTAAACTGTAGAAACAACAACACGAAAATCATAGAGATACGTATTGTTTATACATGCATACAAATATATGTGTACTAGATCCAGGTTTCAATATATATGTAATCCAAGTTTTGGACATATAAACTAAATCTAAATATTAGTACATTTTGCTTATTACTCATATTTATACATTTTCATGTTTTTATTATTTTCTCTCCCTTAGGTAATATTTGCCCGTATACTCCATGCCTGTTTGAAAAAAAAAATCAAATTGACGTTTTTCACTATCTTTAGGCCGTGTCTACTCAACACGCACAAAGGGAGACTTCTGTGAGAAAAATTGAGATTTTTAAAAACTGTTTTTGATGTTATGTGGAAATAGGACCAAAACGTAGTCCAATTTGTGCATGGTCACCATCATCAAGCTACAACTGCTGTGGAAAAACCTTAAACCAAGCTAAGAAAAGTTTTTCTCTATATTTAGGGACATTAATGTGGATGTTTTCGCCATCTAGTGGTGTGCATGGGTATTTCAGCTGTACTGAATATAAACTTGGAAGTAAATGTGTCTTTAAACAAATATCCAGAGTGGTGTCAACATAACGTTAGAGCCTTAAAAGCAGAAATAAAGACATGGCTGACACAAAGTTACAGTGCAGCTGGCTCAAATAGTTAAAACAAGACAGAAGCAACCTACAGGTTTCAGTGAAGGTACACTATAATGTAAAAAAACTGTTTGATTTGTTGGATTACAGCATTTACTATGAGGCACTAGGAAAATTCCTGTGCATTTGATGAAAGCTGCCATGTGTAATCTAACATCTAATTAGGTTTAGTTAGTTGTTGTTAGTCATGTTTTAATGATATGAAACTGAACTCAGTGAATCATTTCCTGTTCCTGATTTGTGAGCTGGGAGTGAAGTGTCAATATATAAATCAGATCAACAGTAAACAGCATAAAGCCTGAGTGTAAACCTCCAGTCTTACCAATGTGCCCATGTACTGCAGAACAATCAGGCCTGAAGCCTCTCTGGACAGACACTAAACAAAAAGACAAAAGATTTTTTAAACTCATTTTTGTTTTTGATCTGGTCGCATTTATCAGCTCTTATAACAGCCCGGATGTATTTATTACCTGCAGCATCTTCTCTGTCCCATTGATAGTTAGCGGCAGCAGAGGGGACGCCAGGTTCCACTGTCCACTCACTTCAACTTTCTCTCCATCCACCTCCACCTGCAGACACGAGCATATTCCATCCCATAATGTTATTATTATTGATATTTAATTCTGTTACATCATCTTCAGCGCACTGCTTTAACTTGGAGTTATCAATTTTGTTTCATTTCATACCAAAGAATGGGACAAAATGTGTGAATATTTTTACAAAATACATTTTGAACCGTAAAAAAAAGGGACCAAATCTAGTTAAATGTGAATTTTTTCTACAAGAAAATAAATCTGTATGAACAAATCTAATATACTGTACAAAAAAATATTTAAAAATCTGACTTTGCACTTTAGGAAATGAAATGAAAGCTCACAGTGTAAGTGTTTCCTGCTTTGGTAATGTCCACATCATGGTGTCCGTCTCCCAGCTCCACACACAGCTGCCAGCAGCTACACTCCACATGAGCCAGAGACACCCTGCAACACAACTTCATGACATCAGCAGCAGCCACCTTCAGCCGATGGTTGATTGAAAAACAGGCCGTGCGGTGAGGACGCCAGCCCGACGCCAGCCCGACGCCAGCGGGGCATCTTTACCTCAGGTTGCCCAGGATCTTCTGTGAGCGGAGCTGAGAAGTGATGTAGAGCGCTGCTGCTGAGGCCAGCAGCTCCCTGCGTTCGCCTGCGTCCAGCTGGTGACCCTTAAAGCCATCGGGGTAAACCTCAGGCAGGAAGTTGGTGCTGATGTCGCCGGAGACAAACCGAGGATGGGTGATGATTTCCCGCAGAAGCGGAATGTTGTGGGTTACACCTGAGGAGAAGGAGCCCAAACTGCTTTGTAGAGAGAAAACCTAAAATGGCCGCGTGTCGTCCTGAAGTTCACTGCAAGTCTCTGCTGATCTACCTCTGATCACATAATTATCCAGAGCATCCTCCATCCTGGCAAGAGCTTCGGCTCGTGTAGCTCCGTAGGTCACCAACTAAAAACAAACCAGATCAAAATGAATGCAGAACAGACAGAATAAAATCAGATATCCCAAAATCTAGTTTCTTGCCATTACCAAAGTACATTTAAGTTAAAATAAACAAAAGTAAAAGTCAATTCTCTATTTATCATCTCGCTCACCTTAGAGATCATGGGATCGTAGTAGATACTGATGTCACTTCCTTCCTCGATGCCACTGTCCACACGGACCTGAGTGGGTGGGGTTCAAATTGACAGGTTAAACATAGAAATGGCCCCTTGAGCCATCTGAACAGCTTGAAATGCATAAAAATCAGGATAATAGTATTGACTCTTGAGGAACATTAACACAAGGTTCACACAGTCTTCCTACCAGTTCACAAAAGAGAGTGCTTTTTAACTTAAATAGGCTGAAACATTCCTTTGACTGTTTGTTCTGATGCCATTTAGAAGTATGTCATGTTCATTTTGCCAAAACGTAAGACTTTCAGAAGACTTTCTGAATCTCCCTCTAACACACACACTTACATCGCTGAGGTCAAGCGGCTCGTGGTACTGGGACAACCGTCCAATGGAGGGAAGACCAAAAGACTTGTAAGGATCCTAACAAGAAAGACAACGACGACAAACTATGAAAAACTTGTTACCAGCAGAGTGAGTACAACAACTTCTTAATGGTTTAAATTTATTCTACTTAGTACTTGTACTAAGTTCGGTCCATTTAATGGTCTTTTTCTGATATTGATACAGAGTTGTGTTGGTGCTTCTAGTTATTAAATGTAGTTGCAAGGCCTCAAAAATCACTCCAGGATGTTTCTAAATGGTCACAATGTAAAGCCCCGAATTGTTGGAGAGATCTGAAGTTCATCACAGAAGATAAAACGTTCAGATTTAAGCTAAAAATTTAACACCTGGTTCCTTCTGAGACATGAAAGCAACAAGAATTAAATGATAAAATTAGAGATAATAGGAAAACATAGGAGTTAGTTGTATCAAAAAGTATAAGTAAATTAAAATTTAATTAGTTTACAGCTTGATGACATCAGCCGGGATCTGATGAAAACATGACTTGAATTCATCACTGAACAAAAGAAAAGGAGTCCATCATTGATATAAAACAGATAAATGACAACTATTTCTCTATATGCATTTCTGTCATTAAAAGAAGAATGATGTAAAACAATGTTTCTGTCCAAACTTTTGTGACTGCATTCCTCTACATTTGAATTATAATTACCTAAAAGTAGATAAGATTGCATAAATAACACTAAAACGTCCCACTAAGACTACAGGAGTAAGACAAGGAGCTTGTAAGAACTTTCACTCATTTTAGCTAATCTCTCCAAACGACCCCCAAATTGTTGGTTCTGGACCAATTTATTGGTCATTGTGTTCAATAAGTGCATTAATCTGGAGTTTTTTTTCTGCTGCTTTGCTTTTTGTCACAAATCCTCTCAGATGCCGTACGAGCCATCGCGCACTCACAAACCTCTGCATAGACGCGACTCTCGATGGCCCAGCCGTTTATTGGGATGTCTTTCTGTGCGTGCTGCAGCTGGTAACCCTTGGCAACCCTGATCATCTGCTCCACTAAATCCAGGCCAGTAATGCACTCAGTGATTGGATGCTCCACCTAGGGTTCAAATTTAAACAGAAAAAACAAAACAAAAAACAAGTTCTGTTTGTGTGGAATGAAAAGAGTGTGCGTGGTTGAGCACTGTCAGGAGTGGTAAGACATGCAAACAGAGAATGTAATTGATGTAGCACTGTGCCACCAGGGTCCCCTGAATCCCTAGCAGAGCTGACCAGATGTAACACACAGCCCTCCACCACATTGGCAGGTTTGGTCCTCTCGCCTCAGCGCTGCCGTTCAATCACACAATGGTCATCAGTGCAAATGCAGAACAGAGATTCATCACTGAATATGATACGACACCATTCAGCATCAGTTCATGACTCTCAGTACAGCACCACTCCAAACAGATGTCTCAGAATCAAAGACTCCACACAAAAAGAATGATACAGTCAGTGTATGTAATTGCCACATGCAAAAGAGGCAAAAAGATATATAAAACCTGCACATCTGTTTGTTTCTGTTCCGGTGTTAAAGGCAGCTGACACATGTAGCAGTAAACCTGTAGTCCGGCTGATGCCAGCTGTTGAGACCCAATGCAGGACAGCACAGGATGTTGTGAAGCGTCCAATGCCTGTGTCAGATGTCATGGGGCTTTAAATACAATATGATAACCCTGCTTTGGTGTGGTCTCTCTTGGATGACTGGAACCTTCACTACATGTGTGGGTGCCCTCACGTTGGAACCACTGGTTCACATCTGTACGCCCCACATGCCGAGCAATGGAGCGATACGACCACCAGCCTCATGCAAACCCACAACGCAACCCCTACCGAACTTCATCAAGTGCTTGTAATGTTCTCTAATGAGTCTACAAGGCGTCCAATTCAACTACCTGATAACACTACCCCAACTTGCGATGCAACCACCGATGCCCTCTGGTGCCTGTTGTAGATGCGTCAGGTCCTTGTAAATTTAATCATTCACATTCCCATCTCTGATCTGCATGTGGTCAAAATAACCTCCCAGTCAGACCATTCCTGCTGGGTGATAACGGTACACCTTTTGTTCTGTGTCCAATCACTAAATTAAAGGAACAAATTACCCCAACTCAAATGCTGTATAAGAAAATATTAATTGCTATTGTGGATTTCCAAAATGTCACATATAACTTCTACTATCAATATATGCATACATTCATAGTTCAAAATGATTTTTTCATTGATATGCCTTTGTGACTGCCATGTCAAATGTTTAAGAACTCAAAGTATTGGTGAAAAGGGTGTGTGAGAATTTGTTTCCTTTTGATTGGAAAGCTTTTTAATATGTTATATTCTGCACAAAGTAAGAGTTAAATCAAGCTTTTTCTTCTCATAGTAAGTCTCTCCCAAAGCAGACCTGTTTCAATTTTGCTGAACTTCAATAAACTCAATGAAGAGCTCACAAAGATCATTTAATGTTAGGCACTGAAAAAGATAAACATAAATAGAAATGGTTGAAAAACTGAGCATATTCATTCATATAAAACACTTTGTAGCCCCTTACTCTAACCTTAGGCATCACAACTAAAACTTAGAGTGTAACTTTAACCCTGACCTGAACCTACATCCCCCCTGAAACCAAAGTACCAGTCTCAACCTGGATAAACCTTCCGCACCCACCTGAAGGCGTGTGTTCATTTCCAGGAAGTAGAAGTTTTTCTTAGAATCCACCAGAAACTCCACTGTGCCGGCAGAGGAGTATTTCACAGCTTTGGCCAGCTGCACTGCCTGCTCCCCCATGGCCCGCCGTGTGTCTGGATCAAGAAAAGTACTGTATAAAAAAAAACAAAAAACAACGCAAACAGTCAGGCTGATGTCTTAGGTGAATTTCAATAGAACAACAGAAGAAAGAAACACATAAATGTTCAGTAACTTTAGTTATAGTACAGATGTTCTTTTTAAAACCATACATTGAAGCACTGCTGAGTAACCACAGTGCCCTGTCTGAACCAGCAGTCATGGACTTCAAAAATAAAATAAAACAAAAAACGACTGCATCTCACATACCTGGGAGCTTCCTCCACAACCTTCTGGTTCCTCCTCTGGATGGAGCACTCCCTCTCATTAAGCCACAGAGCATTACCATGTTTGTCAGCCAACACCTACAACAGATTGTGTTTTATTCTTTGTGTCTTAATAAATAGAAACAGATTCTGAAGACATAAACAATATTTTTTATCTTGTTTGATAAGCTACAGAGTTGCCATACCATGCCTAGCTTTCTTTTGCTCTTTCTTATCAGCAAAGTGTTTAATTGGCATTTGTGGGCAGAGTGATGAGGAGATATCATTAAAAATGAGCCGTATAGTAAAGTTGGTTGGTCTTGTCCTCTGTTTAACAAGGGGAGATCAAACTTGCAGGACATTGTGCCCAGAGGACTGGAGAGAACTCTAAAACACTAAATCTTAAAACAAAAATACAGCAGTGGATGAAAGCCTGAAACTGTTTCAATGTTGAGATGTGATTCTTAAATTGTTGACAATCTTTTGTAGATGGGATGATCAGAGAAGATTTCATTTGAAACAACAAAGATTAGGTTTTCTGCTTCACTGGTTTCCTACACATCCTGATCTGGAAATCATTTGACAGGTGTGAGTAACGATGGCCTACCTGAATCTCTATGTGTCTGGGGTTGTCTATGTACTTCTCAATTAACAGCCGATCGTCTCCAAAACTGGATGCTGCTTCTTGGGAAGAGAAACGGAAACCTTCCCTGAAAGAAAACATACAATTTAACTATAGTTTTCCTTTCGTTGCTGCTTCTCTGAGACAGGATTGTGAAGCAACAGCTTATGCAGAGAACCCCAGACATCCCTTTGCCCAGCTACCACCTCCATCCAGTGCCTCCAGAGGAACTCCAAGGTGTTCCCAGGAAAGCTGTGAGGAGGAGCAGCAGCAACTCAACGCTGAGCACCTCACCCTATCCCAGTTCATTTCAGCCACTTTTACTCTCATTCTTTTGGTCCTCACCCAGAGCTCGTGACAAAAGGTGAGAGTTGGAACGTAGATAAACTGAGAACTTTGCTTTTCAGCTCAGCTCTGTCTTCATCACAATAGACGAGTCCAGTGCCTGCATCACTTCAAACACCATCCCAATCCACCCATCATTCCCCTGCTCCAGTCTAGCCCGAATTGTAAACAAAACCGTGAGACACTCCTCCACTTGGTGCAGTGGCTCATTCCCAACCCCAAACTTGGCAATCCATCTTTTTTTTGCATCCGAGGACCACGGTTTCAGACTTGGAGGTGCTGATCTTTGTCTCAGTTGGTTTACACTCAACTGCTAACAGTTCCGGTGCTAGCTGCACGTCCCGGCTTGATGAGGCCAACAGGACGACATGATCTACAAAAATCAGAAGCCCCTCCAAACTGGAGAGCCTTTGCCCCTTGGTACAAATTTCTGTTCATCAAAGGTCTGAACAGAACGGTGACAGACAAAAGGCAACCCTGACATAATCCAACACTTATTGGAAACAAGTCTGACCTATTATCAGCAATGTGAACCAAACTCTCACAATGGTTGTACAGGGAACAAATGGCCATATAGCTAGGGGCCCGAAACCCAATATACCATAAGGATGCAGCCATAACTGTCCTATTACACAACAAAATTAAAAAAATAGTTATGCAAACTTTCTCGCATCCTTATGGAGGGTAAAAATCTAGTCCAGTGTTCAGAGATCAGGACAAAATCTACATCATTCCTCCTGAATCTAAAAGGTTTATGCAAGTTGTGTCCAATCCTGGTCCTGGAGGGCCACTTTTCCGCATGTTTTAGTTGTTTCTCTGCTCCAACACAACCCAATTCAATGATTAAATGACCGCTTCATGTTCTGCAGAAGCCTTTTAATCCCCCATTAATTCAACATAGGTGTGTTGGAGCAGGGAAACAAGTAAAACATGCAGGATAGTAGCGCTCAAGGACATTTTAAAATGAAGATTTGTGAGTGTTTGTACCCACAAACACAAAGGTTTCAGCTGTTTTAACTGCAGCAAACACACACATTCTTTCCAGCAGAGAGTAAGAAGTCAAATGGGACCTTGACAACACAAAACCCATTTGTTTTAATTGTCTTTTTGGATTAGCTGAGTCACAGCGTTTAACTCAAGCTTCTTCAGTTTTACACTCCAGTCCAACAGGTGGGGATGATGCCCTGGTTCATCCATTAGAAAGACAGTTTACATTTTTTTTCTATACAAAATGATACCTATTATCTAACAAAGAAATAAAGATGCATAATACCTCGTCTCCTCATCATTCCAGGCGATCCTCATCCCTTTCCCTCCTCCTCCTGCAGATGCTTTGATCATCACTGGATAGCCTGAAACGGTCACAAATAAAAACGGCCTTTTGTAACAACAATAAAGTGCTGCACACACAACTAGAAAAGAAAAGTTCTGGTGCAGTCTAAAGGGTTACATAAACAAGTAAGAAAATTTTTGAGGGAATTTTCAAAATGCTCTTTGTCTGTGGTTTATCTTTCTTTCTTGAGTTCTTACCTATTTGTTGTGCAATCTTCACAGCATCTTCTGCAGTCTGATACAAAAACATGTGATAGTTACCAATGATAAATCAAAACAAAGTTTATGATAAATGTTTACTCATGGTTTGACCCCACCCGAAAGTGTTTGCCCAAACTTTAAAAACTTGGTAATAGGTTTGGTCCTAAAGTCTGTTTTTTATTAGTAATACCTGACTATTTTCATGTGCACCGGCTCTTGTGCTCTTGTTCTGTGAATCCATTTTGTTCAGAGTGTGAGACAATATTTAGTTTTCACAAATTCTACATTAACTCGTTGAATGCTTTCAGCAGTAAAATCCTAAATATCTGGTTACAGATGCCATTAGGTTCACATGCTAAATAAACATTACACCAAACTGCTGCAAAGTCCTCCTTTTTATTTTCTCTCAAACTCTAAAGATAATTCTAGGAGATTATTCAATCCAAAATTGAAAACCAGTAATCTATTTATAGTAAACTAAAGATATTTGGGTTGAACCTTACAGCTTTCCATCTTTAGTTCAGTTCCTCACAAACCTGCGTCTGAACTTCCCTGTAATAGTTTTATATCATCCCTCCTCATTTTATACTTTGTTTCCAAAGAGTCCAACTCTGGAATATTCTATTTTATTTTTATTTGGAATATTTTAAAGCACTCTTGATCTGTAGTTCCCCAGGTTTTCAGAGGTTTTTTTGCACTTTGCCTGTTTTTTTTCTACAACTAAGTCCGTTCCTTGTGCCACGACCGTGCCAGCGTACTGTGGAGTTTGTACTTAAAAATGAGGAAAGTGGTTGAGTGGAGGGCAAAAGAAAAGAAGTGACAGGCATAAAAAAACTATCTACATCAGATGAACATCAGTATCTGAAAGACATTTCTTTAAGAAATAAAAAATATTCTAGCAAAGACCAGAAAAACTTCAGAGCATAATTTGTTTACTGTATGCTAAGTTTATTTTAGCTAACAGCTCTTTAGGAATCATCTTCTTGGTACTAAAATACTATTTTATGAGAATTCAATTCAGCTAAAGGAATGGGAACCAATTGTGTCTCTGTGGAAGGCTGCTGGCAACAAAGAGCCTCAAGATCAAGTTTAAGACTTGATCTCTGTTAGGTTGTCTGTTACTGTCTGTGTTGACATGTTGCTGGTTCATCCCTTGGAAAATAAACTGTTTGAAAATAACTGGACTAAAATGAGTTACAAAGCAGCAAATGTCCAAAGCAGCACTTTTAAAGGCCTTCAAAAAGGTTGAAAAAAAAAGTATTAATCAAAAACAATGATAAAAGATTGTTAGCTCCGGCTAATTGGAAGCAAAGTAAAAAGAGATGAAGGATGACTCAAGACTTTTGCCCAGTACTATCCATCTGAGTTGTTCAGTATTATGGACTGTAAATGAAGAAATTCCTAAATAAGTTGCAATTTCAAATTTAGATATATTGTTTAATTGCTTTTGTTTGGCCATAGAAAAAGTAGTTAAATAACAAACTTTACTTCCCAAGTTCTCTTCTAGTAATTATACAAATAATTACTCTCAGCCATTTATAACCCAATGAAAGGTTTACCTGTGACCACAGAACCACTGACAGAATCATGAAACAGTTTTCTTTTCAGAACTACGTTCACATGTTGTCACTTTAATGCACTGCTGTGTACGTGCGTCTGTACCTTGACAACCCCATCGAATCCTGGGATAGTGTTGACCTTAGCAGCCTTAGCAATCAGCTTGCTCTCTATTTTATCCCCCATCGCCTGGATGGCATGAGTGTCAGGGCCGATGAATGTCACTCCCTCTGCAGCCTGGCAACAAAATGATAAAACCGTGATATTTACAGCAACCAATGAGAGACAAAGCTCCTTTGTTCTGCATCTGTGTCTCATAAGTACAGATGCAGTCATGAGAACAAGAAAGTCCACCGGTTTTCAATTATGGGTTGGTAAACGGCAACAATTGCTGATGTCTTTCCTCCCTGGCATTGTGTTAACACAGCTGTCTGCTCCTGCTTTAATAGAGGTGCTCACAGTGATGATGATCAGTTAATAAACAGATATAATCAGCAGCATCTGGAAGATACTTTCCCTCTCATTTTTAATATATGTAAACGCCCAGAAATGAAAGATGATGGACTTTCTTTTTCCCTTATGACTGAACACGATGCAGGTCAAATATAAACTAAAATACAGCTTTAAATACTTTATGAAAGGTTTAATTGTAGGAGAAACAAGTGCAAGAGCATGTAAATGTAGGCTTAAAATGAGTATGAAAGTCTTTATGTGTTACTCACGAGGCGCTTTGCAAACTCTTTATTTTCAGAAAGAAACCCATATCCAGGATGGACCTTAAAGAAGAACAAAGTACCCATTTAAAATCCCGTCTAAGCAAAACTACAGCTTTGACATTTAGTAAAATGAAATATAAAAGTTTATACGTAATAGTCTTAATTGATTATTGAACTGTGCACAGACTTTTATGAATAGAGACACATCCGGCGCGCAAAAAACATCACAAAATGTAATAAAAGTTACAGTAACTCCTCACAGCTTGAGCTCCAGTCCGTCTGATGGCATCCATGATGGCGTCCATATTCAGGTAGCTCTTATTGGTGGGGGCGGGGCCAACACAGACTGCTTCGTCTGCCATTTTTACATGAACCTTGACACACACAGAGTAAAGTTGTAACTCAAAATCATTCTATTTGGATGTAATACATCAATGTAATCATGCTGAGATTTAAAAAAAAAAACCTCTCTCCCACTCATTTTTTATAGGCGTTTATTTACCCTTCCTAAATCTTACTGTCTGAGATAGTCAACCTTTGACTTGTCAGTGTGTGAGGAGTGTTGTCATGGCATCTGTTGAGTATGAGCCTCATATAAAAATCAAGGTAAAAGAAGACATTAGAGTTGAGCCATTTGTTTTTTTTTTTTAACCATGATTCAGTCTGTTACATATCCAGTAAAAAGCAGACCATATCTAATTTGGCAGTATGTTGATTTAATTTCAGATACAGGTGCTTCCTTGGTCACCTAAATGTTTAAAATCAGTATAAAATTCATGTCCATCTGAATCCTAAAGGTGGAGTTTCGCCGACTAGTGCATTTCAGATATCAAAGTTTAGGATTTTATTTTGGATTTGTGAACGCAGAAGAATCAGAGGCATTAAATCCTAATGAAAAAGAAACTAAATGATATGAATAAAGTCACTTTCAATGCTAAAAGGTTTATAGGAGTCATATTTCAAAACAAGTTCATTTTGATGCCGATCAACTCAGCCCAGCAAATCGACTCGGAGATGAAACCTCCTTTGCTTCATGGGTATTTTTTTTTTTCAGTAAAATGCATTTTTGAAAACTTTGGACTAATTTGCAGTCCACAAAATTGTTTTTTTTTGGCAAATGCAGCTGAGGACTCACAGCGCTGGAGTCAACATCGCTGTGCACAGCAACAGTCTGGATGCCCATCTTCCTACATGTTTTCATCACCTGAGAGGGGAAATAAAGAACACAAAATTAACTCTGATAGTTTATGGTGTCACTGCACTATTTATGCATGAAAACAATAACAAGCGAGCCTCAGAGATCATGCACCTCTACGACGAAGAGTGAGCTCAAGTTTCAGAGATGAACAGATTCTTCAACAGTAATAGTAAGAGTCAGCGAGTGGGAAGTCTTACCCTGCAAGCAATTTCTCCTCTGTTGGCGATAAGGATCTTCTCAAAGGTCTGTGGAGGGAAAAGTCAACAAGTGAGCGTGCCTAATATGTGGCTCTTAACACGACTATTACAGTCCTGACTTTGTGGGCCTTCACGCTTGCTGTGTGGATGTATAGAGCCGTAACCAGCTCATCTCGACAGTAAAGAGTCACACTGGACAATGTCAGATTTATAAAGATGCTGGACTGTATGTTTCCTTGCTCTTACTTTTAGTTTTGAACTCTGATAAGAGCAAAGGAAACTGCTGTCAGAGGTCGTCTTTGGTTCTGAATGAATTCAACTGGCTGTCTGTGATCTTGTCGCAATGCAAGCGACCAAAAGTGTCCCTACGATTCTTCCACAGGGAAAGAGTTTGTCTACGACGGACAACACAGATCACACATGGTCGAAACAGGTTCACGTGTGAACGGCTGATAGCGGTTCAAAGAGGGGCTCGAACCTGCCGCCACACTGTGAAAGCATGATGTGATTCTTGTTGGGAGAGCGCACGGATTAAACCACAGAGCCACCTTTTGTTTGCTTTGCATATAAAACCAAAAGCGGTAAAGAGATGGCAATGATAAAGTTTGTCTCCAGAAAGCTTGACTGATCTGTGAAAAAAGGGTTTTCATTTTCACAAGGAGGTACAATGTAGCTCAATTGTTCCGGTCAGACTGGAAGAAAGAAAAAGACAAATAGTTCTACTTTACCTTTTCTTCGGGATTGCTAACAGTGGAATACAGAGCTCTGCTATTCACTGCACAGCATCTGGACTGGCATGGAGCAAACTGCAAAGATACGAGATTTAAACACGTCAAATCGGCACCGATCGCACTTTATTTAGTCAGCCTTTTTATGAAGCTTCCTCCACTTGTAGGAAGGAAATCTGCCAAATGTCAGTAAGTATACACAATATTAAAATTTGTAAAGCCCCATTAATGACCCCAAACATTTTTTATCTTCCTTAGATTTGTCCCAAAAGTGTCAAATTGGTTCAGTGATTTCTGAACTGGCTAAATTATACCACAGCAGCAGTTCAGTCATAGAAGAACAGGGATTTAATCCTCACCTCTACAGCCCGCCGGAGTGTCTTTAGGCAAGACAATGTTCGCCCTCACATTGGCCCCCCAAATATTTATTAGTGTAAGAATAACAAACTGCTGTATCTTTAAAGTCCAAATATATTGCATGCTGATGCAGTGGTTTGTGTATGTAAACGGGTGGAAAAAATATCATTATAAAGTGTTTTGAAGGACTATTTAAAAGGCTCAGGTTAAGTAGAATTGCTGACAAACGTTTCTAACTAGGTTTATGTTAAAACTTTTAAATGACACCAAAATCCGGCTTCGGGGTTGGGGGAAAAAATAGGAAAGTTGCAGCATTTGCAGCATTTTAAAATTCTAAACCTGGTGATAAATATGTGCCGGATTTTCATCGAACAAAGTGAAAAGTTGTCCCCTGTCACAAAAATTGGCATGATTTCTACATATTTTTCAAAAACTGCTATAAAACTTCCAGCAAATGCTCTTTGGTGAATGTTAAGAAGCTTCTGCAGCGGTTAGGATAACATAAATCAGATCATTTTGTTATTAAATAACTTTTAATAAACCTTTATTCATATATTCATAATGATGTTACTATTTTCACATTATGCAGGCAAAAGAAATGTACAGGTGCTGGTCATAAAATTAGAATATCATGAAAAAGTAGATTGATTTCAGTAATTCCATTTAAAAAGTGAAACTTGTATATTATATTCATACATTACATACAAACTCATATATTTCA
>NC_051451.1:12201888-12236658 GCF_001649575.2 Kryptolebias marmoratus
TGTCATTTGTAATCATCAAAATTAAACGAAATAAACATTTGAAATATATGAGTTTGTATGTAATGTATGAATATAATATACAAGTTTTACTTTTTAAATGGAATTACTGAAATCAATCTACTTTTTCATGATATTCTAATTTTATGACCAGCACCTGTATGTACTGATAAACCAAACTGGATGATTTTTGGAATATAGGTGGTTAAAAACCATGAACTGCTGCTTGGTAGGTTAGGTTGTTGAGAAAGTCATTTTGCACCTTCAAGGAAATTAAGCAGCTTTGATAATAAAACAAAGTAAACAACTAGATGAGAAAATGGAGTTCAGGGTATGTTTTTCTTTTTAAGATCAATGCAGATTCCCCATAATTTCAACCCACTAACAAAGAAAGAAAAAAGAAGATTATGTTTTATGGGGATGTCCGTGCCAGGTAAGAAAAATCACAAACTCAGCACTCCTGAAGTTTAACTGTGAATCATTTTTAACAAAGTTTTAGCCTAACAGATAGTTGCATTTGCCTATTTCTTCTGCTTCCAACACATCATCATTAATGACAAAATCAAAACTTGTGGAGTAATTTACTTCATCCACAGCCAGGTGCTCCTGGAGCTATTAAAGGCGTTCAGTGGTCATAATGTTGTGGCTCATCACTCCATGGACCTCTGGAGGGCAACTAACTTCGTTCAGTTTAAGCACCACGCCGTTAATTACGTGTTACTTTATTTTTTTATCATTTTAAAACAAACATTCCTATAATTTCCCAAAACTGTTGCACTTTTCCTCCTGTCGGAAAAGGTAACATTTATTGTCTTTCTCGACTCTCGCTCCGACACAAACCGAGCAGTGCCGCCCCGCATGACTCAGAAACACGGCGTCATTTGGACGCCACAAGCCGCCGGATGGTTGTTTCTCTGGTTTTAGTGCTTTTTGACACCATAGAGTGCAGGGTGAGCTCACCTTCACAGCCAGCGGCAACCCGTCCAGGAGCAGAGACAGTCTGTGGAGCGCCGCCATGTTGCCCAACTTCTTCTTCTTCTGCGGTTTCTTTAACAGCAGCTGTGGAGCTGCTTTGCTGCCACCTTCTGGAGCCACCCTGCACTGTCACCGAAACACCTTTAAATAGTGCAGATTTTATTCATATAAAACTGTATTTACCCTTCATTAGTGCAGATTTTTTATTTAGTTATCATCCAACATTATTATTATTATTATTATTATTATTATTAATAATAATAATAATAATAATAATAATAATAATAATGTTAACCCCAATGTCAATAAAGTTGGGACGTTGCAATGTTTTGCTAATCTCACAAACCTATATTTTATTCACAATGGAACATAGTAAACATAGCAAATGCTTAAATTAAAAGATTGCAACTTTTTTGGGGGGAAAGGAGGTAAATTTGAATCTTATGGCAGCTACTCTAAAAACATGTGGCTATGTTTCCCTCTGTGAAGCATAAACATCAGCCTGTAAACATGTAGGAGCTGAGGAGAGCAGCTGCTGGAGGGTTTGGAGGAATTGTTGTCCCATTCTGGTCTGATGGACGATTCCAGCTGGGTCACGCTGCTATAATGATGCAGTCTGAGGTTTAACATCGCCTGCTGAAATATGGAAGGCCTTCCCTGAAAAAGACATCTGGATGAGACCATATGTTGCTCTAAAACCTGTGTATACTTTTCTGCAGTGATGTTACTTTCCCAGATGTGTAAGCCGCCCATGCCAGAGGCACTAATGCACCCCCATACAATCAGAGAGGCAGGCTTTTCAAGTAGGTGCTGATAACTGGCCGGATGCTCCCTTTCTTCTTTAGTACGGAGGACCTGGCATCCGTGGTTTCCAAAACAAATTTCACATTTTGATTCGTCTGACTACAGCCCAGATTTCCATTTGACCAAGGATGGCAGTATTTCTGGATAATGTTTACATATGGTATTTGGGGGTTAGGGGTGGCACTTAAGGAGGTTTCCCAAATTTGCTGCCCCCTCCAGAAAGACCAGTCACATATACATAATACTTATTTATTCAAATCGCCATTTTACAACAGCAAAATAAAATTTCTAAAATTGTTTTATGGCTTTTGGTTTTGGTGTGCCACCCCACCCCATAAAATGTTTTTTTGCAGGCACCACTTATCCTTTGCAGGATAGAGCTTTAAGCAGCATTTGTAGATGGTACAGTGAGTTGTGTTTACAGATAATGAAAAAAAATCAGACCTGTTTTGTTGTGTATGAGTTGCGTGTTTTCGTAGGGGTGTAGATTTGCAAATCTTTGCACGTTTTTATTTACATTTTACCAATCTTACATTGTATCATAAAATTACCTTTTTTCCTAATAACTGTGCAGTTTTTTAGCTTCAACACTTGATGTGTTTACAACGTTCCGATGTGAATAAAATACTGTGTTGTACTTGTTATACTGGGTTTATGAGATTTGCAAAATACTGCAAATATATTTTTATTCTTATTTGCTTTTACATTTACACAACACCTGGAGTTGTATGACTGAGCAGTAATATCTTAAGATGATTGTTTTTACTAAATTGAGTCAGAACACCAAACTGCTGCTTTGACCAATCACTGCCCGCCATCTCAGAAAAGGGCATCATGTGGGGGCTTATTTATAGGATAGCAGCGCGTTACATAAATATATAAACATATTTATTTGACAAATCCAAACGTCAGTCTGATTAGAAAGCTGTTCAGAAGACTTTATTCCTTGCTTTCATTAGTGGAGCAACTCCGAGGTCCTGATGTCACAAAGTAAACATGTTTTCTGTGGCCGAACGTCATTTCAAAAAGGCAGCATTAGCACAACATCATCTCATATAACCGTTTCACAACGGTTCGGCGAACGCAGTCATTTCTGTGCATTAGACGTGGGGGAAATTTTCTCGAGGGCTTGACAAAATCGTTAACCTGGATGGAGACGGGACACGAGGAGTGAACGCACTTTAAAGTCCACTGCAGAAGTAAAGGAGAGGCTTGAACGGTACAATGAAGGGTTGGACAAACGCTTCAAACTGCAGTCAAACCACTGAACGCTGTGTTGGAGCCGTCTGCGATCACAGTGACGGCACCCCCGCCCCCCGGCCCGCTTCCCGCTGGATGATGACCACGTGAACTACATGACCCGTTAGGACGCTGCTGGACTGCAGCGAATTCGGGATACCCCCTTACAGTGCGAATCAAAATGCTGCTCCGCTCTTAGTGCTCACCAAATTGGTTTTTCCTAGCAATCTCAAAACCGCTCTGTACCAATCGGGCTCCATCACATGCAACGGGGACCCCGCAGACACCCTGCACAGACCATCCATGTTCCGTCTCATAGCTTACGTCGTAACAGGTTCGTCGCCCAGCGCGAATGGGGCCCTAATACTTGGAGCAACAGTTTGTTTCTCAAGGCTTCAGTCGCTTCTACAAAGTGCTCATCAGATCATCAGCTTGTACCTTGTCTCGTCAGATCATCTAACAGTGCCCCAAACGTACACCAACCGACGGCAAAAGTCAGCCGTGTCTGATTATTTTAGCCTTTTTTTTTTTAGAAAAAAAAAAAAAACATTATACACAGAAATGCATGTTGAAACCTTAACAATAAGGTGCCCCCACCGCACCGCCGAGGGCCTGCCGCTCTGCTCGTGTGTCGCTCCACCAGCACTGATCTATCCCTTGAGAACGCTTCACCAAGGTACAGCCCTTTACGCCGGCCCGTACTCCGTTTCTCTGGAGGCGCCGTCACGCTCACACTGCCTTTACACACGTTCAGAGCGAGCGAAGCGGAAACCAGCGGCCCTCGATCGGCTCGTACGGATTAAACCCCTTCGTTAGTCCAGGTTAGCTCTCCATCTTTGAAAAATTCTCAATGGATTATTTTGTTTGTTTGTTTGTTTGTTTCATAAACAAACGGATGAAACTCTTCGCGACACTTCGGCATGATTTCGAACATTGCTTTAGTCCACACGTAAGAACAGTCTCAGAGCTGATTTTCTAAGGTGAGCTGGTAAAAATCTTCATGTTTGATGAGAACCTTTTTGCCAGGGGCCACCGATGATAAAAACATACAGCTGCTTGTTCAGGCCTGCCCTGGTTCGGAATATATGAAATGTGTTTTGTTTTTGTTTGTTTCTTTTTAGGTCCAAAGTCACCGCCATCGCCTTACGTAACATACTCCTCCTCGTCGCTGCGTTCCGACTTGATGTGGTCCGGATGGAGGAGCGGGAAATGTGGCGCTGTAGTCCTAGTGCACACATACCACTCCTTAATGTTAGACAGCTGCGTTAAGGCTGGGTTGACCGACCGCTGGCTCCGCCGAGGGGTCCTGCCGCCCTGCTGCTTCTGAGTTAGCTGGTTCTTCAGGCCCGACAGAGACAGATCGAGAGGCATCGCCACGGGAGACGAACTCCTCAGCAACACCTTACCGCCCACGTCGCTGGCAGAGCCGAGGCTTAGCTCGTGAGTCGACAGGAGGGGGAAGTGAGCGGTTCTGCCGGCGAGCGACGGCGAGAAGTGGTTCGTTTTAAGGTCCAGGGGTTCGAGGACGGGCTGCTGGAGCTGGTGACGGCCGAAGCCGTACAGGTCCTGGGGGTAGGAGGTGGGCGACGACTTGACGTGGATCTTCATGTGTTTCCTCAGGGAGCTGGGGTGGGTGTAGGATTTGGTGCAGCCCAGGGCCTTGCAGTCGTAAGGCTTCGAGGCCGTGTGAACCTGAGAGTGCTTCTTCCGGTCGCTGCTGTTGGCGAAGCGGCGCTCGCAGAACTCACACTGGAATGGCTTCTCACCTGGAAAACAAACAAAAACAGGTAAAAAACAAGCATGCCTCACCAAGGTTCGCTGTGTCACTAAACATGTATTTAACGTTTGCATAACTGGATAAACCTAGATTAATTACGTATATGAAAATCTGAATGGGAATTTGATTTACTGTCATGAATAATGTTGTGTAAAAAGTTCATAAGAAGACTAAGTATTGGGATTAGTCTTCTAGAATCTTTAAAAAATAATAGTTTACTAACAATTCAGCAAACAATTTTAGATTAAAATGAGACTTTTTACAGCCTAACAAATGGACTTTAACAACTAGAAACAAGTGAAGTAAAAAAAATCTGTTAATTGGAGCTGAATGAATGAATGAATGAATGAATGAATGAATTGCATAGTAACATAAAATGCTCGCTGAATGATAGGTATTATAAAAAACTTTTTACTGTCATTCGGACAAATTTGGTCATTTGGACACGTTTTGAGAAAACCACACAACATCCCAGCCGTCAGCACGGTGGTGGAGGGGTGATGATTTGGGCTCGTTTTGCAGCCACGGGGCCCGTGCCGCTTGTAGGGGATTCATTCAACCACGAACTCCTCTGTTTACTAAAGTATTCTAGAGTCAAACGTGAGGCCGTCTATCCGACAGCTGAAGCTCGGACCAGAGCGGGTCACGACGCAAGCAAGATTCCAAACACAGCAGCTGATCTACAACAGAACGGCTAAAAACAAAACAAAAAAAATAGTAAAGAATCAAAGTGGCTCAACCTGATTGAAATGTCGTAGCGGGACCTTGAGTTTGTAGACGTAAATGTCTGCAAATTTCAATGAACTGGAGTAACATAGTTAAAAAAAATTTAAAAAAGACTGGGCCAAAATTCCTCCACAACCATGTGAGAGACTGACAGTCACGCAGAAAACGGCTCTTTGAGGGTGACAGCGGCTAAAGATGGTTCTACCAGCTGTTGGAACCTTAGGCTTTACATGCAGCTTCTCTTTTTTTGTTTATCAAATGTCGACATGCTGGAATCTGTTGAGCGTTTTTGTTCACTTGAGGTTAGATTTGATTCATTTTAGAACCTGGTAAAGACCATTCTCATTGACCAAAATCCATAAAAACCCTGGAACTAAAGGAGGACGGACGTCTTTGTTCTCCCCGCTAACCGCATGAACTGTAAACAAAGTGAGGAAAAACCAGACTGAGGAAATAAGATGAGGCTGTTTGGAAAAAGTTTGGAACGGTTGTTTGTCTTCATGTGTCCCTGTGATGGACCTGAGACCTGTCCAGGGTGTCCCCCGCCCTGTCGCTCAGTGACCGCTGGAGATAGGAACCAGCTCCCCACGACCCGGAAAGGAGAAGCAGGTAAAGGAAATGAAAGGACGGATGGATGGAATCATCGCACGAAGTTTAGCAAATCTTCAACAATCGTCGTATTTAAACCATCTAAATGTTGGGTAAAGTCCAACTTTCCGTGACCCGCTGACCTTTTGAATGACGACTCAAAACAGGTTTTCTCAATTGTTGTTTTCTTTCATTATTGTAAAAAAAATTTTTTGGGTGGGGGGCGAATTTAATCTCTGTTGCAGAATGTGACAGCACTTTTGCATGGCTCTTTCCAAAGTGAATATGGAGTGAATGAATGAAATAAAAATTTAAAAACCCTGCAGTGGGAAACAGCTGAACAGTAACAAGGCGCAGGCACGCTCAATAATCCCATCTGTGAGAACGTCTTGAAGCGCATCTGAGCGATTTCATTCTGAATTTAATCCCACCCCCCCCCCCCCCCCCTTCNTAGCATCCTGATATTAAAATCTTGTTCAGTAAAATCAAATACAGTGGAGCTGTATTTGAGCCCTGTTGAATCGCAGGAACAAGGTTGCAGGTATGATTCCCAGCTGAGGTGTTCGCGCTGTGCGTGGTGGGATTTCTTTGAGTATTCTGGGATACTCCCACAGTTCAAAAAACATATGTTAGGCTAATTGACTGCCTGAAACTGTCACTAGGTGTGTGTGTGTGTGTGTGTGTGTGTGTGTGTGTGTGGGGGGGGGGTCCTTGTAGACGGAGAGACATCTTATTAAACCTCTTGTATTCTCTGTGTGGGCTTCAGGAAGCTGCTGTCCTCGCGGATGACACGGATTTACACACCCTATTGTCTGATCGCGCGCGCGCGTGCGTGCAGTGACAGAAGCCTACCAGTGTGCGTGCGCGTGTGGATCTTCAGGTTCTCGGAGCGTGCGAACATCTTGCCGCAGTTGGGGAAGGCGCACGAGAAGGGTTTCTCCCCGGTGTGCACGCGGATGTGGTTGATGAGCTTGTATTTGGCTTTGAACGCCTTCCCGCCGCGCAGACACTCGTCCCACATGCAGACGTGACTGAGGCTCTCGAGCCCCGCCGCGACGTGCTCGCTGGTGACGTGGTCCACGAGCTCGGGCATGGAGCTGAAAGTTTGGTCGCAGACGGACGCCTGCGCCGCCTGCGCCGCCGCCGTCCGCCCGAGCCTCGGCTTCGACGAACTTCGCTCGGTCCACTTGCACACCAGTTCGGTTTTGACGGCGGGGCCTTTGGAGAAATCCAGCAGGCCGTCCATCCCGCCGCCCGCCGGGGGCTCGGCGGAGCCCGAGCCGCTCGTGGCTCTGCTCTGGGGCGGGGGGACGATGCTGGAAGCCCCGGAATTGTTGTTCCCCAGAGGAGAGACGAGGCCATTGTGCCTGGCCACCACCACGGCCATCCGCTTCATGCTCCAATCCCCGACCGCCGTCCTCGGCTTCGAGGCAACAACAATAAAAAAAAATTAAAAATCTACGCCAAACACGAGTCGAATCGAAATGACAGGGCGTCTCGTCCGGGCCGTGCCGCTTTCCGTCCCGTGTTTTGGTTCAGGCAGGAGCGCAGGCGGCGGCGTCTTTACCCCCCGCTGCTCGACGCTAGATCCCGAGAGTCAAAACCTCCATGCTTCTATTTACTGTGAATGGAGGTGAACGGATTGGAAGGAAGGCTGCGTCCCAAACCGGAGGAGAGGCGTCCTCGTCTCCTTCCCTAGCCCCCTTCCAAGTCCCTGACCCGCTCCTTCCTCTGCGCCCGAGTTCAAACCTGGACACGGTGCTTTTATTTAAATCCAGGCATTTATTTATTTTTTAAGTTGCTGACTGATAGCTGCTAGTTCCTCGCACCCAAACATGCCCTGCAGATTTTGCAATACATGTTCGCAAGGTGAATATTTTATTTTTAAGATTGAATAAATGAATAAATCTGAAATCAGCAGCCTTCATCAGATAACTGTACACACAAGTCCACTCTACGGTCCATAATATGTGCAGGATACAACCCCAGCTCTGATAAAAAAAAAAAAAGATATGTTGTGCAAACTCTAAATAAAACCAGAATGTGCTCTGTAAATCTAATTTATTTCACAATAAGAACACAGTGAACATATCAAAGGTTTAAAGTAAGAAATCTGCCATATAAAAATGAGTAAATTTTGATTTTGATGGCAGCAACACATCTCATTAAAGTTAGGATGATGTCAGGTTTCCCTCTGTGAAGCATCTCTTCTTCTTCTAACATCAGCCTGTAAACATCTAGGAGCCGAGGAGAGCAGCTGCTGGAGGGTTTAGAGGGATTGTTGTCCCGTTCTTGTCTGATGGAGAATTCTAGATGTTCGACAGTCCTGGGTCTTTGCTGGATTCTTTTGTTTCATAACGCACCAACATTTTAAACTGGTGAAAGATCTGGACTGCAGGCGGGTCAGTTCAGCTCCTGGACTCGTCTATATGAAGCCCTGCTGCTGGAATAATGCAGTCTGAGGTTTAACATCGTCTGCTGAAATCTGCAAGGCCTTCCCTGAGAAAGACCTCTGGATTTCTTTGTATACTTTTCTGCAGTGATGGTACTTTTCAGAGGCACTAATGCACCCCCATACCAACAGAGAGGCAAGCTTTTCAACTGTGCACTGATAACAGGTCCCTTTCTTCTTTAGGTTGTGGCGTCTGTTGTTTGCAAAAAAGAAATTTAGATTTCAATTTATCTGACCTCCAAACAGCTCTCCTCTTTGCCTTGGTCTGTTTGAAATGAGCTTTGGTCCAGAGAAGATGGCAGTGTTTCTAAATCATGTTCACATCTGGCTTCTTCTCCTCACAATCAAATCAAATTTATTTCTATAGCCAAGTGCTGCACACAAAAACAACAAATTACAACAATTAAAAAACAAATACAAATAGGACGAAATTAAAACCATAAAAACAGCCCATTCTTCAACTCTCATGCTGTAATAAACACTATTGAGTACAAATGTGTTTTAAGAAGAGACTAATAATAGAGATAATAGAGCTTTAAGCAGCATTTGTGGACAGTACAGTGATCTGTGGAAGTGCTCCTGAGTCCAGAACAGAATCAAACTTGTATTATTGCAATATTAACTCTGTTTTATCCTTTGAGCTCAGACTTCTCCAGATTCATAAAGTCTTTTAATGCTATTCTGAAGTGTAAACAATGGGATCGTTAAAATCTGTCCAGTTTTCGTTGAGGAACTTTATTCTAAAATAGCTTTACTATTTTTAGATTGCAGACTGGTGAACCTCTGCCCACCTTTACCTTTAAGAGATTCATCCTCTCTAAAATGCTCTTTTTATACCCAGTCTTCTTACTGACCTGTTGACAATTAACTTAATTAGCTGCTAAATGCTCCTCCAGCTGTTTCTTATTGCTGCCACTTACTTTTACAACCTCTTAGTTTCCCTGTCCCACTTTTATTTTTAGATGTGTTGCTGACATCAAACTAAAAATAACCTTTAAAAAAGGTAATTTAAACATTTTAAATGTTTACTATGTTTCATTGTGAATAAAATATAGGTTTATGAGATTTAAAGTCTGTTTTTATTTTACATTTTACACAGCATACCAACTATTTTGGTATTGGGGTTGTATAATAAACTGCTTAATATGAGCAATATAAACTCCTGCTTCTTATTTAACTGTCTTTACAAGAAAAAAAACCCACAAATGAAACGTTTTTCACATGTGATCCTGTGTGGGAAAGAGATGAACGTGTTGAAAATGTTTCCAAATCAATAGGAAACACATTCAGAGCCTGTATTTCACATGCTGTTTTCACATGTGCGGCCTGCCCGGTGTGTACCCCGCCTCTCGCTCAGTGACCTCTGGGCACCAGCTGCCCTGTGACCCTGCGTGGAAACAGCAGGTAACGGAAATGGATGGAAGTGTAAGCGTGATTTTCTATATGTGAGGTTCACGTGTATTTCGGTCCCAGTTTACACAGGAAAAAGGTGCAAAACATGTGTTTGGCATGGGATTCATGTGACCCCGAACAGGTGGATATTCTGATCAAATAAACACCAAGATGTAAGACAGCAAATTTACCATCTAACTCTACATTTGAATGCAAAATAATCATAGATGTGGACAGTCAGCACGTGCTGGGATCTTCATTTAACTATCTGTCACTTTTTTACACAAGATGATCTTAGCCTAAAACTTCTTTCAAGGAATCCTGGGCCCTAAATTTAAACATTTTTTTGCCATATCAGTGATGATGAATGCACAGATTCCTATGATTTCTGTTCCAAAATCAGCTAAACATGACTCAAGTTTCACTGTCTTTCATTCAGAGTGGCCAGTTTTACAGTGGAGCTGAGGAAAATCGCTGTAAATGTGGAAAGCACAGTTTTGCAGATCTAATGGAGATTATCCTAGGGCTCCGGAATACGGTGCTGGAAAATCCTACAGCAAGTTTCTCATATTATTGTGAAAATTGAAACTAAATGCAAATGCTCCCTCTGAGGAAAAAAAAAAAAATCTGTCTCTCTAAGTAAATAAATGAAGCAGTCTTGTATTGGAAACAAATTAAGCCATATTTAAATCACCAAGAAACTGGTCTCACTTTTTATGCTTTCTATTTTTAAGACATTAGAGCACATCTTAATGCTTTATTTATCTCTACAAAAAGACCCTTTTAAGAAAGCAAGAAAAGTGCAGAGCCCTGGGCTTGTCTTATATAACGTGGTCATAGTGGTGAATCTTTTTACTGCAGCCACAAAAAAAACCATTGAACTGGAACTTTATTGTAGCAAATAAGTCCAATACAAACAAATCACTGTTTTGACTCACACAAATGATTCTTTTAAAATATAATAACAAAATTAATATAAAAATGTTTTTTCCCTTTGTCTTATCGCTTGCTATTCATTTCTGTCCAGTAGGTGGCGGTGTGGCGCCGTTGAGCTGTTTTGCTAACAGCTAACAACCCACGAAGAAGTAGCAGCAGCTGGACAAGCGGAAGTAGAGAAGGATTTTCCACTTGTGTATCCATGTAAACACAGAAATGTCGCAGTCTCCGGACACTAGAAGCCTTCTGTCAGCTTCTTCTCAGCTCAACCTGATGGAAATGGAGTCGGTGAGAGATTTTAAAGGCTTCGTGTTGTTCTGTCTGGGCTCGGAACCGAGGCTGGAGGGACAAATATCCCAGCAGCTACTGGGTGGCGAAGAAAAACTGGGATAAATCTCGGGTTTATGCTTGATTTAAACACGTTTGATGAAAAATAATAACTGTCTCGATTAAGCTCATGATGTCATTGGAAACATGAGAACTTTGCTCCAAAATCACTCACATTATTCTTGCTGAAAAACCTCTGGGCTGTGTCAGATTTCCATCAACACCATATATTTAATGTTGACTGAGTCCTGGTTGTTTCTATATTTGCTAATGAAATCCACCGAACTGCTAAAACTGGCTTTCTTTAACACAATAAGCCCTTCATTAGTCTACAAGTGTTTATCAGATTATTCATTAAAGTAAAATATTATTGTTTTAGTCAATTAAGTGATTCTGTCTTCATTAGGACTCTGAATAAACTTACCTAATTTGGATTTATGAGTTTGTTGATCTTTTAATCTTTCATACTTATTTACACAACACTCCCCTTTTGTCTTAGCAGTAATCTTTTTAAAGGAATAAATTCTATATTCTTTATATTTCTCCATTCATGCCACTGGCTTGAACATGTGTTTGGGCAGTCTGTGTTTAATGGAAACACGAAATACTCCTCTTTATGTGAATGTGCTCAGAGCCTCCTTGTCTAAAGAATACTTTCTTCGCTTTCAAGATAATTTTAAGTGTCATAAGTAAGTTTAAATAGTTATTTTATTCAAGTAGGGAGCTTTCCTGAGCAGGTTTTTTTTGTTCCAACCCGAGCAATTATGCCCAGAAAATTGGTCATCGTGCATTTAAACTATAACCACCACAACACAACATTCACACATGTAAAATGTATTTCTAATGACACAGGACTGTCAGTCATGTGATCAAACCTTCAGCAGGCGAGACGGCTTCATTCGTTAGTCCACGCCCTGCTCTTTGATGAGTTTAATGCCTCTACACTTGGTCCTGCACCCAGTCATGGTAAAGCAACGCAACAAACGCATGATCCCACTTGGCAAAGTAAACAAGAAGCAGAAAAAACTGATTCAACTGTTCCACTTCTGATTTAATGGTAACAACAAGACATGGGGGAAAAAGACACAAAGCTGAATATTTGATGTTTTCCTCCTGCTTCTGCACTTATTGATTATTTACGCACCAGTTCCATTGATTTCATGCCTTTTTTTGGTTGTTATAACCTGGATCAGATGGCCACAAATACGAGGAGATATAGTACAGCCAGTAGGAGGAAATGATTTCTGCATGTTTAATGTAGTTTTCTGTGGAATGGTAAAGAGGATGTAATATCTTACCTCTTGGTCGTTGAACAGTCTAGGTTTGGAGAAGTGGAGTTATCATTCTTACAGGACTGATGAGCTAACGGCTAGTCTTAGTTGAGGCCAAGACCAAAATGAATGGTTGTTGTCTTAAAACAACTCATTGAGGTTCACGCAGTTCTTTTTTATAAACATGTACACCGCTGACAATTTCACATTACAGGGTATGTTTATAAAATTCAGAGGTTATTTATAAGAGCAGATAGCGGCAGCAGCAGCTAGATGTAGCACTTCCAGGGCAGCCTGGGATCAGTTCCGGCAGGAATTTCATAATATTTCTGCCAAAAGTAACAATGAAATGTGAAATTGATGGTGGTGTAAAAGCTTAAATGTTAGTGTTTGCACTAACTGCTGTGAAGTTTTAAAGTTTAGAGCCGCTATAAGTCGACAGAAGAACCGCTTTGGAGCAGACACACTTCCAAAGAGGATCGCTGGCGTCTTAAAACAACTCCAGTCTTCAAAGTTTCATCGCCTTTCTTGAAAAGACTATTATTTAAAACCTTAAACCTTATTAAACCTTCTCATTGACGTTAATTTTGCATTACATGGTTATAAAATTCCTGCTGGATGTGACCTCAGGCTACACAGGAAGTGCTACAGTTAGCTTCTGCTGTTCTTTGTGTTTGCCAATAACCACATAATGTGAAACCGACGGCGCTGTAAAGGGTTATAAAATCATGTCTGCACGAACCACTCTGAGATGTTTTCGATTGGAGCTCCAACAATCCACTTTGGGCTTTGCTGCGTTCGGACTAGCCATTAGCTCATCATATCTGTCAGAATTAAACTCTGTTTCTCCAGACTGAGGCCGGTCAGCCCAGACCTGACTTTAACAACCATTTTGAACAACAGTGCGATTGTTTGCACAGGTTGTTGTTGTTTATGTTGCAGCTGTATGATGTTTAGTCCGTTGTGTTCTTGCTGTTCATCAGCTGATCTGTTTGTTTATCATCACAATTTCTGGCAAAGTAGTTTTGTTGTTGTTGTTGTTGTGCAATGAAACTAATCTGATTCACAAAGTAAGACCTGTTTATGAATCGCAGACCAAAAACTAAAAAAAACAAAAAAAAACAGCTAAAGATGCTAATCTAATCTGCTGTATTTTTGTTCAACTTCTGTTCTTAGATTGATGATAAGGAGTTCGACATTCCCCAAGTGGATACACCTCCCACACTGGAGAGCATCCTCAGTCAGGTCAAGTACTTTTTTTATTATTATTCGAAGTACTTTAATTAAAAGCTGCTTAAATACATTTCTCTGTTGTTTTTCTTTTACTTTCTTTTTCTCGCATGAAAACAGTCCTCACCATGCTCAGGTATCACACATCAGGTGATTCATTTATCTTGTTTACAGAATAATTCAATTTTCATGTGAAAAGAGAACAGAGTGCGCCCTGATAACATCCACCAGTAAACCTATCTGCCTCTAAGTGGTTTAAAATTTGCTTGAATTCGTTGAGTTCAACTTCAAATTCAGGTGATTTTTCCAGCTGATTCCAAGCAGAGAGAGCAGCTGATTTACTGTAAATGACCTTTTTTTTCTCAGTTCAGTGTTATAGATTTAATATTTGCATTAATGTTTTACCTTACCTTTTCTGAATTAGAAAGCTCAGCTTGTTGTGGAGGAGACGTCTGGTGTTCTGTACAAAAAGTCATTCATTTCTTTGAGTTAAAGTTGACTTTTGCTGTGAAAATGTACAGTTCACCTTTATTGAATCCACATCCTGTCATCTGTTCGTGGAAACAAACCTTCCAGTGTCCTTAAAGATCCCGATCTGTGAGGACAACATGCCTAACCAGCAAGAGCACCTAATGACGATGAAGCTCTAAACTGAGGCTTGACTTTGGTCTACAGTTGCCAGCTGCAGCAAAAATGCTTAAATAACAAATCACAGAGCTTCAATTTTTATTTTTTATTTATTTATTTATTGCCAGAGGTAAAATTTGTGGTGCCGCCATGTGTAGAAATGGGTGCGAGGTAAACCCTGGGGTACAGTTTAGTCAGGTCCCCAGTCCATGAAAGGACAGACATTTTTGCATGATTCAGTCAGTTTAACCACTGATGCATGTTTTTGAACAATTCGCCAGAAACCAGAGTACCCAGAAAAACCTTGGGCAGAACATTTAAAAGGATAGTTCAGATCTTCTAAAGAGGAGATCTGTGGAGAGGTCAGGAATGATCCAGTTGGAGCCTTTTGAGCAACCTCATTTTGGACTGTTGAGCTAACGGCTAATCTATGTGAGGCCAAGATGAAAATGGACTCCTGTTGCCTTAAAACAACTCCAGTTTCAAAGATTTCACAGCGGTTCCTGTGAAAGCTGTTTATACAGAAGCCATAAATGGCTGTACAGGCTGCGATAAATATTGTTGTGATATTTTTCCTCCCGAGATCATCAGTTAACCTTTATCTTAAGCTAGTTTCAGCTTATCTCGAGAAAACTTCGTCTTCAGAAAACAAAGATTTTCCAGGTTCAGTTCATGTCAGGTTTCTTGTGTTAAACCCCATTTGATCGTTTTAGCCTCAGCCGTTCAGCTGACCGGCCGTTGTGCTGTAATCTGTGTGTTACAGGTGGAGGAGGAGGAAGATCCATTTGTTCTGGAGGACACATGCGTACTGAACACAGACAACATGGACGCTCAGTCCTGCGACACGTCGTCCCTGGCCAGCTCTGACAGTGGAGACCCCGCGCACCTGAAACGGCACGAACACAAACACAGACGCAAATGTTCTCAGCCATAACATCACAAACAAAACCTTGCATCCTTGATACGTTACTGTGACGCTTCTCACGTTTGCGGTCAACATGAAAACCGCTCTTCAGTAGAAATGCTCACCCACGATTATGGCAGAATTGCACTTTTACGTTTTTCTGTCTTGAGATTTGGAGTTATTTAGAAAACATACAAGGCCAGGTCAGTCTAACCATGCCAAAGATGATGATGAGGATAATAGAAATAAAACTGGTCGAGATCTGCTAATCTTCATTTTAAATGTGGACTCCAGTAGATTAAATTGTCTTTGTCGGTGTGACTGCCAAAGTGAGCTCAGGATGACAAAGAAAAAGCTTGAGGTGGTGGGTACAAAGTGACCGGTAGCAGACGACTTCTCTTCATAAGCATTAAAAGTATGGGTGTGTGGGCTAAAGCTGTAAAAGTACGAATTCAGATGGAGTTCACCCAGAGAGTGTTACAAATTGAACCGTATTGGGCTGAACAACGACTGATGAGGAGCCTGGCAACTCTTCTGATAAACACTATTGTGAATAAGTCCTACTGTAAACCTTTTAATAGGATTAGCTTTCATTTTACCAGTAGGGTTCATTTCCCCGGCATTGCCTTCTCTTCCCAGAGATGCTGGGAAACATTATATTTATATAATAAATCTGAGCTCAGCAATGAAATCTGTTTTTCTCACATATTTAGACACTGATGTAAAAGAAACAAAAAGTGCAACCGAAAAAGGGGTGAAACATCTTCTAGTAAGAAGCACACAGAGTTCCTTCAGTGTGAAATTCTCCCATGATCAACAGATAATAAAGCCATTCACATTAGGCCTAGATTCCTTTTTTTTAATTTTTTCCTCTACCCCTTGAGTTATCACACACAAACCAACAACCAAATTATAATTATACCATGGAAAGATAACCTCCAGACAAGCAAAACAGATGTTTGCTTCAGGGTCTGTGTGCCCATTGCTGCATTTTTATATGTAAAAGTTAACAGAACTGTTGCTTTTCTCTGTGTGTGTCCGTTTGATGGGTGCGCCACTTTGTGTCTGCGTGGCCACGTGAAGAAAGAGGAGGCCAGTGGATCTGAATACCACAGTCCATGGGTCGGTCCTTCGACTCAGCATACTGAAGGGCATCTCTGCACAGATCGTAGCTGCTGCTGTAAGGCTGTTACAAACACACACACACACCTTTTCTCTTCATGACCGTCCTGATAGAGGTTGTACATTCCCTAGCAATTTACCATAATCTTAAAGTACACATAAAACATTTATTTGTAACATTTATCCTCGTCTTTAGCCACTCCTAAAACCCTAAAAACAATCTGCACAACACTGGAACTTTAACTGTAGAAACACATTAAAAAAAAAGTTCTATTTCAGGTTGTATTCAGTTGTGACAAAAAAACATTTATGTCTTTACTCAGGACAAAGTAGATGCTGGGCTCCCAACTGCAATAGTAAGTATTTGTTTCCTAAAAGAGGTAACAACTATGTCAAATTGTTGACCATTTCTTTCTTCCTAATATTGATTTTTTGTGACGTATGTCTTGTAACTTTCACGATGTGTTCCCTTTTCCATACCGGTATATTGCGTATACCGCAGTCTAAGATGTATATTTTCCTTTTTGCAGACGATGTCTGGTGTGATCGCTGTGGGAACATCTCACGGTCTTGCTCTGATTTTTGGTGAGTTTAAACCCGTTTACCCCGTCTGACGTGCTTGTTGTAATTTATGCAAACGCTTCAATCTTTTGATAAATGAGATAGCACCCAGTAGACAAAGTTTGCTCCCCTTTGTCTGTTTATTTCAACCTACCGCCGCTCTGGGACTGTAGTTCCTGTGTATGTTTGTGCTCTTCACGCCTATTGTAAGTGACATGTGCTGTGCAGTGCAACAGGACTGCGTCGGATCAGCATTCAGTGCCGTTTTAAACCACCCTTCCTGGTTTTATTCGGCATTTATGGGAACGCTGTAACACTCGACAGTGCCGAGCTCAAGTCGTTTTCACACATTTCCCTCCCTAACATTTATAGGAGATTCTAAAGCTAACAGCAACGATTTTAGAGATTGCACTCAAATTTTTGATTATTTTTTGTCAATAACAGTTTTTATATTTAATCAGAAACTGATTAAATTATGGTAAAGTTTGAAAATAATTTTATTTACATAAATCATGTTTTCTACCAAATATGACTTCACGTGGTTTTGCATTATTGGAGAAATCTAAAACGAGCAACATTTTGCTTCTTTCTTCAAATATGAAGCAGCATCACAGTGAGTGATGCTGAGAACTTGTTTATTTTTTTTTTTTTAACTTTAATTTGCTCAAGATGTAGATTTCAGCAGAGTTGACCCATGTTTCTTTATACCGCTGACTAAATGATGGGCCGGGCAGGAAAAGGTATGACCATCCCTGTTGATTATCCTCACCTTTTTTTCCTTTCTCATCCACCGGCGGCTCATCTGAGTTTTGGGTTGTTTCTGTAACTTTGATGCATGAGTGGGCAATTTTTTTTTTATTTTGTTCTTCTCAAGAAGTTTTGTTTTCAACCATCCACATTTTTTTTCTCCAAAAAATATCCTCTCCTGTCCAAGCCGGAAAATATTTTTTTTAAATTTCTTCTTCAGACACAAACCAGGCTCTGCGACTCTGTCTGGGTAACAAAACAACGGGCGCAGAGTTCGGCGCCATCTCTGCCCTCAGCATCAACCACGACTGCTCCCGTCTTCTCTGCGGTTTCGCTAAAGGACAGGTAATTAACACTTTTAGGAAGTTACTGACTTGTTGACTGGATGAAACCTAGCACTCATCCATCTTTCTTTTTTTTTTGTAGCTCTTTGAATTGAACAAAAGTATTAATATGAGCATAAAACTTTGGTATTTCAACCAACATCTTCAAGAGATGACACTAATTTTACTCTATTATTGACGTTTTTAACTAACTTTAATACAGAAGTTTGAAATATATCAATACCTGTTACCATTTTTATATCTCCTGGAAAGAATTATAATGTGATTGTTGCTCCTGAACTGTCTCTTTAGCTCCATATATTTGTCTGTCCTCCTGATTAGATCACAATGTGGGATCTTGCCAATGGAAAGCTTCTGCGGACCATCACTGACGCCCATCCTCCAGGAACAGCTGTTCTACATGTAAAGGTGGGTCCATGTTGGAGCAGATCGTTGTGTTGAAGGCCCTGCAAGGCAAAAATGAAAACATCTATCCTTTGGGTCATTTAGAGCCTCAAACTCGTCGCTCATTTTGGAGTGAATTGGGCTCTTTACCTGTTTACATTTTGCATTAGGCCCTGAGATGAAATTTGTAGTAATTTAGCACTGAAATAGATGTAATTGTTGGGCTGAATTGAGCTGAAATGAACAAAGTTGAGCTGAGGGGAGTGACGTGAAGTGAACTGAGCTGAACTCTCCGTAGTGCTGGACTGAAGCGTGGCATCAATGCTTTTTTTCCCAGTCATGGCTCTGTCCGGTCAAACTTCCACAGTTAAATGCTGTCATTGTGTCCCGGAGGTTATGTTGTTAGGTGAAACTCTGCATCCCTTCCTTCATCTGATTTCTGACCCGGGTTCTTTTCTTCTTCTTGCCTGCAGTTCACAGACGACCCGACGCTGGCGGTCTGCAACGACAGTGGAGGATCCGTATTTGAGCTGACTTTCAGGTAAACTCTTCTGCTCGAAGCTAAAATGGAGTCAAATCCGTTAATTTTCAGTCTTTTCTGTATCACCTGAACAACCCAGTTTTTGTTTGTTTGGTTGTTTTTTAGTAAAGTTGAACGGCTTTACTCTTTTTAGCCTGTTTGTTGAAATACATCCAGCTGAAAGTCCCACTTTTTTGTAAAGGAATACTATTAAAATAAAATGAATGTATCCCAAGTAATTCTTTCAGTGTTAAATCCACCGCCCCTGAACGTTCTTGCCCAGCTTCATATGAAGCCAAACAGTTTTCCAATAATGGCAAAAGCTCAGAGAAAGAAGCTTTAGTTTTACAGTCTGTTTTAGTTGTCTGATTTTATTTTCGCGTCCAGGAGGGTGATGGGGATGCGGTCGTGTGACTCTCGGTGCCTCTTCAGCGGCTCTAAAGGAGAGGTGTGCTGTATCGAACCCTTACGGGCTCCTCCAGACTTCAGGGATCATCCCATCACATGCTACTCTCTGCTGGCTATGGCCTCCCTCACCAAGGTACACGCTGTCATCGCACACGTCTGCTCAGTCTTTAATTAAAGCTTTCACCAGTGCAGTTTTGTCTGCTATGATGTTCATTAAAAACTGATGGAAAACTCCTAAAACATTGAGACCTCAAGTTATTTATTCTGCTTGCTCATTAACTTTGGAAACATTTTGCATTTATAGATTTTTCTTTTCAAAAACAACTACTATTTGTATTATTTGTGGGACTTTTTGAAACCCACATGCTGACCCAAAGGCTGTTTTTCCATCACTGTGGAAGAAAAACCTAAAACACTCCTGCAAAGTGTATATTGGGGCTTTAGGTTCCCAGAGACATCGATGTAAAGAAAATGTTTGTTTTGCAATATACAGTTAGATACAATGTAAGCATCTTTGAAAACCAAGGTATTGTGCAGTTATTGTCTTTTTTGGTAATAGTACACAACTAATGTTCATTTTAAGCTGTATAATTTGGATTTTGTTAGCTTTAGTTGATTTTCTTAACTATGTGTTAAAACTAATTATCTTTCCCTTTTGGCTTCTCTTCACCAGATTTTGGTCATTGGACTCAAGCCCACGTTGAATGTCTGGATGACTTTTCCCTACTCCAAGGTCTGATTGATTTACCTTCTGTATTTTTTTGTTCATATTGTTGTTATTGGGCGATAATGACTTTAAGCAGATGAATGGGGAAAAGTTGACTCCAGTGGCATGGTGCAAATGAGTATTTTGGTGTGATAAAGTTCTGATCCGGTGCTGTTACTGTCATACTGTTTGTCTGTTTGGACCTGATGTAAATATTTTTATTTTTAATGAACATGCGACTTTAAAATGCAAGCGTTTATGTGTTTAAATGAGTGATGCAGTGGGATATACATTTTTGTATTTATTTGTAATTTACTGCTGATTGTAAAATTAGTCTCTTTTCTTGCAGTAGGTGTTTGCTATTGGTTTGCTACTTTTAGCTTCTAATAAGCCTTTTGTTCGTTTTAGCTTCTAGATAGATTTTGCAACTTTAGCTACCTTTTTTTCTGAATTTAGCTTTTAGCTATCCTTCTTCTACTTTAACTTTTAGTCAGCCTTTTACTACTTTTAGCTAACTTTTTGCCACTTTTAGCTTTTAACTAGCCCCTTTCTACTTTTAGCTCGTCTTTTATTATTTTTAGCTTCTTGTTAGCCTTTTGTTACTTTTAGCCTTTAGCTAAAATTTTGCTAATTTTAGCTTAACTTTAGTTAGTTTGTTGCTGATATTTCAGCTAACATTTTGCTGCTTTTAATTAAACCTTTGCTACTTTTAACTTTTAGCTACCATTTTGGTACATTTAGCTTTTAGCTAGGCTTTCACCATGTTAACATTTTTTTAGCAGTTTGCATCTTTTAGCTCGTGTTTTGCTTCCTTTAGCTTTAACAACACAGTTTCGGCTTCTTCAGTGCTTAGCATTCACACTGCAGTTTCTGTAGTTCATTACTTTTACACAAAACCCTACGTCAAAATGACCTAAATATCCCTTTAAAAGATTCTTGACGAGATAAAATTGGCATTTTTGAGATGTTGACTGTTTGAAGTCTTCGTGAACGGTTTTTAAATTTGTTTGTAATGATGCGATGAACCCTGTGTCTTCAGTCGGATCCGTCCAGTGTCCCTCAGCTGGCCTGGCAGTTCGTTCCTGTTCAGAAGATGGTCAACCCGATTCTTGCCTTTTGTAAAGGAGACACAGTCCACTTTCTCCTGGTATCTGCTCAGCTTCATCTTAACAATCCACCTGATGTTTTTACTTTTACTGGGATATTTTCTTGTCTATTTGCTTTCTGGCTTTTCAGAGAAAATTAATTTTGTGCAACGTTGTTTGTTCAGGTGAAGAAGGAGGAGGTGGGCACCATCCATGTCATCAAGCAAAGACAACTCCACCTCAACTGTGACATCATCAGCCTAAATGTAAGTCAATATCTTAAGCTTAAAGGCTCACATCCAATGTGTTTCACCCTTTTACCTATAAACTGTGACATAAAGCGGTTTGACCTACGTGAATTCTAGCTGAACGAGTCACTCTGTCCCCGCTTCCCTGCAGTGGATCAACAGCTCTACGCTGGTTTTGGTGGACAGCCACGAGAAGCTGCAAGTTGTGGACCGGTCCTCTCAGGAGGTTTTGGAGACTCTAGACTTGGAGCAGGTGCAGCTGGTCTATAACAGCAGACATTTCAAATCACTGGCCACTGGAGGGAATGTCTCCCAGGCTCTGGTGAGGGAGAAGGTAGTGGGGAGCACGACCACAGGTCAACATTCACGCCCCTCAGGTCCAGCTTCAGACACTGAACAGGACTCAGAACAAAGAAGGATCATTAGTAGCTAACACTGACCAGTTACTGCATTCAAATTAGGGACAAACGAGTATTTTAATGGTCAGTTTGTAACGGGTTTCTGTGTTCTAGGCGTTGGTTGGAGAGAAGGCCTGTTACCAGTCACTTACCAGCTATGCTGGGCAGATTATCTGTTTGGGCACCAAGGTAAGGTTTAATAAAGTTTATCTTGACTTTATCTATGCACTGTATGTAGAAGATGGAGGTAAACACAAAACACATCAGACTGTTCTTAACATAGTAATAGTTTAATGGTTATTACTTCAGTAGCTAGATGTAGTTAGTGAATTTGATGGTAATTGAATTCATTTTTAAACGTTATTGCTTCATGAAAAGCTTCAAACTGAATTAATCTAAAGGGGAATATAAACAATTTTCTTTTGGTGTGTGACTGATGTATGCTTCTGTGCTAGCGTATACCTAGTTTACTCATAAATATTGGTATTTTTGTTGACATTTAACGTGGACGAATACAAGTATGTTCTAGCTATAGTACTTATTGTAAACACTATGAATGTGATGAGTTATGGGAATGTTACAGAGTGGTTTTATTTTTGCTTTGCAGTCAGCTCACATCATGACACTAAGGAACTGGAAGGAGGTATGTACGGGCGCTGCTCACTCTGTGGTTAGACAGCAACAACAGTCAGAGCTTGGCTACAACTTTAAGGGGAATTATTTTAAAGAAAGGGGAATAAACGCGATGGAAATTCGAATCAGACAAATTGAAACCTGAGGCCTGATTGTCTGTTTGATCTTCAAGTCCAATCACTGTGATTGTTTTTTTTTAAGCTGGGGTATAACGAGATATAGTGTGTGCACATATCTGGAATAGAACGTTCTGACTGGGTGTAGAAATAGTTGAATGAGAATGACACTAAAACCCTTTAAGTATGAACCCGTTTCCTCTCTCTGTGTCCAGCGCATTGACTGTTTGCTGAAGGTGGAGGACTTTGTCGAGGCTCTCACTTTGGCCTGGTCGTTTCATGAAGGAACTGCAAAGGCTGTGGTTGGTGGGTAAACTTCACATCACACATCAGCAGCCTGTAAACCAGTCTGGCGGCAGCCTCCTGATACATGTTAGCACAGAGAAAGGGAGGGGGAACTGCGATGTCTTGTCAGGCGTTTGACTCACATCTTCCGTTCAAGGTCTTCATGGAGATTCCCAGAAAAGGAAAGCTGCTGTCAGTGACAAGGTAAGAGGATTGATTTCTTTATTTCTTGCTGCTTTGGCGGATCTGTCCGAATTGTTAAACGTTTCTTCAGTTGCGAACTTGAAGAACTCTCTGTGTGTTCGCAGATGGTAGAGATTCTTCTCCAGTTTGCAGAGTGCGCTTTAAAAAAGTGTCCAGAACACGGCAAGATCCAAGTGATGGAGCAGCATTTCCAGGTCATTTTAATACACCTTCAGAAAGTACTACAGCGTAGTAGCTAATAAAGTAAGAAAAAACAACTGAACTGGGGGGAAAAAGTAATTAGTAAGGAAATTATTCATATGTGAGACTTCATCTTTTCCACAAGCATGTCTTCATATTTATAACGAGCATAAAGATGACCAGATACAAGTTGGAATTGATTTTTCATGCAAAAAGATGTAGACATTTAAGTACCCGGATTGGATAAAATCATTAATCTGGGGAAGAATTAAAGGTCACTTCCAAACAATTTGGAGTCCTTCATTCGACAGATAGAAAGACTATTGATAAGCAGAAAACATTTAAGACAGTCCTCCCAGGAAATTCAGTCCAAGGTTGACATGAAGTGCCAGAATTCCTCCACAACCATGTGACAGACTGATAAAGTCTTAGAGAACATAACTACAGAGTTATTGCTGTTTAAGAAGATAATTTTTATTATGTCCTAAAACCCTGAAATTGAAACAGGGTGCACTTTGTTTTTTTCCCGTGACTGTATCTGTCCTTAATTCATGAAGCTTTGTAATGGCTTCTTGTAGGAAATGGCAAGAAACGAACCTTCCGCTCCTCTGATATTATCCACAACTTAATTTCTGTCCTGATTTCCATGGTTTTCCTCAGGATGTGGTTCCAGTATTGGTGGATTACTGCCTGCTGCTACAGAAGGCGTAAGTAGACCGTGTTCACGTGTATACATACATACCTGAAACACACAAACAAACATCCAAGAGAGGACTGTCTGACTGGAGGACGACCACTGTCTCCTTAGTCCCACACTGTTGGACAGGTCTGAATGCACCTGTTTTGATATCGTAATTCTTGATTTCTTTTTAAAGCCACCCTTTTCTTGGTTATTTATTTTCAAGAGCCACCTTAAAGCAGTTTTGTTTCTAAGTTGAACACGTCCTAGATGTTGAAAGTTTGTTTGTGTTCGGTGGAACAGTGACCTGCTGTTCAACCAGCTGTACCCACGGCTGGTGGAGAACATGATCGCTAAGGGTGTTTTCCTGGAGTCTCTGGAGACCTACATTGTTGCCAACCGCCTCGGTCACCTGACCACACCCATTATGAAGGACCTCCTCGCCCATTACCATGATAGTGGGATGATGGACAGCTTAGAGAGATGCATTGTCCATTTAGATGTTACCAACCTGGACATACAGCAGGTATGTATAGGAAGACCTGTAAATAAAGCAGCAACGCTGCAAATATTACGAATATACAAGATAAAGAGATTTATTTCTTTGGACTTTTTTATGTTGAATCATTTCCTGTAAACGAGTACAGATAGGGGTGATGCTAATTGCTCTTCTGATTGGTAGTTTTGGATATTTATGTCACACTGAAGTCTCCTCTGTTTGTGCGTGTCAAGGTGGTTCAAATATGTTGGAACAACCAGCTCTACGATGCAGTGATCTACATCTTCAACAGAGGCATGAATGATTACATTACACCAATGGATGTAAGTCACATGCCTTTTTTTCATCTATTTATTGTACAATTAGTTTTAAAGCTGTAGGAGGAAAACGATGGCGAAAACTCAAGCTTAACGATCAAATAGTGATAAGGGTGCTTCAAAGCTTATACACTGGAACAGCTAATTCTAAGTTTCCTCTTTGTCTGGTCTCTACAAAACATTTTGTTAAAATGTTGCTGTTTTTTGGAAAGAAAATGTGAGAAGCCAGTAAACATGCGATAACAGCCTCCTTTATGTTTCAGAAACTGTTTTCGGTGATTGGCCCAAGAGTTAAGGAGGGGAGGAGCCTAACAGGTGGGTCGAATAAGGCCCCTTTTATATAATATTTCTCCACAATCACTAGTCACAAGTACAAAGAAATTTTAAATTCAGCATATGTTTACTTTTCTTTAGATGAGGATGTGGTGATGGGGAACAAACTTCTGGTTTATATAAGGTAAACCAGACAAATATAGATTTACTGCTCAGTCTGTCACTGCTCAGGGCTGCTTTGGGCATCTATCTGTAATTTTATTTTTTTTTAACACTCATATTTTGCATTAAATTGTGAGTGATGAGACAGTTTTGGGCTTGATGTTTCTCACAGAGTTTTATGGAATGTAGCTTAAACTTGTGAAAAGAAAATAGTTGATTTGTGCTGGTGCGTCCCACTGTACCCACATGTGTTGTCTTGGCTGTAGTTGCTGTCTTGCTGGAAGGGCGTATCCACTAGGAGACATCCCTGAAGATCTTGTGGTTCAAGTCAAGAATCAGGTACGTCGCGAAAGCTGATCAATGGGGCTCAGTACACAGCCTTGTGGCACGCCGGGGTTCAGTGTTTTTTTTAAATGATCATGGATAACATCACTAATTCAAAACAAGCTTTTATATAAAAATGTTTTTTTTTGTGTGTGTGTTTTTGTTTGTATTAGGTGTATGAGTTCCTGATTCGTATCCATTCAGGCAATGCCTCACATGAAGAAGAAGTTTTCCCATTTATCCAAACACTCCTTCATTTTGACACACGGGAATTTCTCAATGTACTTGCCATGGTGAGTTTCTCTGTTTTTACTCTTGTTATATCATTATACATTTGCTTAGGAGGTTTAAAGACTATTGCATATCTTGCATTTAGCTGCATGAATACTTTTTTCTGTCATCTCATTGGTGAAAATGTTAGCAGGGTCATATTAGCTTATTGTGACTGAATGGGGGAAAAGATGCTGAGTTAAATATTGTAAAGGTTGTTTCGTAGCTGAAAATGTTAAATGTCAGGATAATAATTCCTAAAGTGGGGCAATAAAAAAAAAACTTTGTTGACTATTTATTTTATTAATATCTGTTGTCATCTGTCAGCTAAGATTTGATTCTCACTTGATTCCAGACATTTGACGACTTCCAGAATGACAAGCAGGCTCTTGAGTACCAGCAGAGAATAGTAGACATCTTACTTCAGGTAATTTCCCAAAAATCATTTAACTGGCTGTTTTAATGCTTTAAATCATTTACCATGCATCACATGATTCCCAGGTGCTGTTTTACCTGACACAAAGAAATATCTTCTTTAAATCATCTGAACAAGAAAAAACACTGTTTTGTTTTTATATTTATTTAATACATTTTTAAATCTGTCTTGCTACATTTTACTTGTTCTGTTTGTTTAATCCTATTTTATTATATACATGTTAGGCTGCCTTCAGGCCCAGGCCTCCCTTGAAAAATAGATCTGAGATCTCAATGGGATTTGCCTGGTTAAATAAAGGTTAATAAAATAAATAAATAAATACTTTCATGCTATATTATTTTTCCGATTCCATATTTTTATTTTTCGCATTCCATATTTTTTGAACAGAGTCACTCAGTTTGACAGAATTTCATTCAGCTGACCATCAACAGCATGTGAAAACACTTGTTCGTCCATCTCTGTCACTTTTTAAGAAACAGACCTTGTCGGTAGTATAACAGTGTTATAGCATCAAACTAACTACTCGTGATTTGTAGTGAGGGTAGGGAGCAGATGGAGATTGTAGATATATTGGACAAAGGATGTTGAACGTGGAGCTGCCAGGGAGGAGGAAAGGAGGAAGACCACAGAGAAGGTTTTATTAACCGATCTCAATAGTTTTTATTTATTTTGATTTCTTTGGATAAAGGTAATGGTGGACAACCCAGACTTCACTCCATCCCAAGTGGGAGGTCTCTTCACCTTTCTGGCTCGCCAGCTGGCCAAGCCAAACAACACACTCTTTGTAAACAGGAAGCTTTTTGATCAGGTATGATGTTGCTTCCATCATTATCTGCTGCGTGTATCGAATGATAATAAAAATTCTGCCCAAAGTATTTTTTATCTTTAATATTGCATAGGACAGGCACAGTAATAAATGTATTTTCTCTTTAAATGTGTTTATTTATCTTTTTTATTTTAGTTCGGTGTTGAAATGACCATTACTCTGTCTCTTTAGGTGCTGGAGTTCCTGTGTTGTCCAGATGATGATTCTCGGCACACTGAAAGGCAGCAGGTACAAATACGGATATAATGTTCCCTAAAGCTCTGCCACCTTTCTGTTTATAGAAATCTACAGCATCCAACAAACGGTTGAGATACTCATTCAATCAGTCCTTCAGAAAATCTGCTTAGTTTGTTCAGGAGTAAACAAAGTCTAGGACTTTTTACATCACAAGCTAAAAAGCTGATTTCAGATAGTCTGTATTAAATGAGCATTTTGTTTTAGGACAAGCCTTAATCTGTGTGTGAATCTGCCTTAAAATGTGCAGTGGTTTAAATTCTGTAAAGTAATGTTGCTCATCCTTGTTTTATTGGGTTCGTAGGTTCTGCTGGAGCTGCTGCAGGTTGGAGGCATGGTCCAGTTTAACGAAGAAAGGCTTTTTACTTTGGCAGAAAAGGCCAACTTGTGAGTCACAAACTAAAGACTGTAACCAGAAACTTCTATTCCAAACACAAATAATCCGCCTGTTTTCTAAAATTTACAATCGGACCTTAAGTGTTGTTGACATGAAGAGACAGATCGCCACACCAGCCCACCAGCTGTTCCACCTTGGTCAGCACAGGACCGAGCACACATCCCTGAGGGACTCCTGTGCTCATTATGATGGGACACGACATATTACTGCTAACCCAAACTGTCTGCAGTTTTTCTGACATGAAGTCCAACATTAAATTACAGTTCCAATATCCTTTGAAAGTAGAAAACATACAACAAAAGAAAATCAAAGCGGAAACAGGAGTCAATGGATGTGATTTCACAAAATATTTAAATTACCATCCAAACAAAAAAATAGCTCAAGGGCAGCCACCATTAAACTCAGACTAATGGTTAAATACAATTACAATTATTATTTTTTTACAAAGCTAGAATGTTCAGTTCTTCTGTGATTTGTTGTTTAGTGTGGTAATATTTTACATTGCCTGTGATCCTATAGGATCTCCATGATTTGAGTGCCAAAATGGTGCTCAGCCTTACTGTGCTGCTTTTTATTTAGCTCTCATGTAATGTTTAAAGTAATAAACTTGTGGTTTTTCAGCTACCACTTCAGAAAACTGACCAAAATATGTCATAATCATACATTGCACAAGTCAGAAGTTACTGTTTTTTATTCTATTGTCTCTCATTGCAGCTACCAAATCTGTGAGTTTCTGTACGAGAAGAAACACATGTACAACCGGATCATTGACTGTTATTTAAAAGACCCCCTCCGAAAGGTAATGTGCCATTTGCATTTACCAGAAAATGTGGCGGATGCGTTTTTAAATACGAATGCCTGTTTTTTGTGGCATATTTTCCAAATAAAATAAAGCATGTAGTAATATTTTGTGTGTGTGTGTGTTTTCTGTTAGTCGGAAATCTTCAGCTACATACACAATCTGATGTCTATGCCCGGCTACACCTCTGAGGAGAAACAGCAAGCGAAGAACAAAGTACTTCAACACATCCAGGTTAGTCCGTCAGCACCCAGACCCGGTTTCTGTTGCTCATTCCAGTCACATCATCATGAAAACGACGAACTGCACAAATGGTGCATTTAAGGGCTATCGGTACTTGTAGAAACAAGCAGAGGAGTTCATGTCTCTGGAAGTCGTGTTCACAAATGATGGTGGGATGGAGCAGGAGATTAACCAATAGATTGGGTTTCTTAATCACTCTTAATATTTTTTTTTTAACTTTTTGGCAAACAAAAAAGATCTTCCAGTCTCTGGTTGCTCTTGTCTGTGTGTGAAATTTATCCCCAGGAGCTGGTGAGCCTCGACCCTGGCAAACAAGCCGACCTCGTGGTGTGGCACTTTGCAGACGAGCTGCAGTCCATCATCTCTGAGCTCAAGGTGTGCTTTTACTCCTTGTAGACTTGATACAACACACGTATATTTCCCAATATTTATAAGATAGAAACAATCTTTATTTGATTTAGAAATTTTGATTGGTATAAAAGCTAAAGTCAAACATGTAATTACAGATTTTATATTTCTTTCTCTCTATCTTTTCTTGTGTTTCTCTAGGACGAGCAGCTACTTTTCAGATTCCTCAGCTGTCTTTTGGCGCCACGGTACAGTTTGCCTCCACCTGCAGTTCCTAAACGGGGGGCCTTCTGTCCTCCGTGCTCATCTTGTACCTTTCGGCTCTTTTACAGAGAAGGGTCTCATTCGGGGACCACCTTGCTTGTGGAGCCCGAACTTCATGAACTTCTGCTCGACTTAATGTGCCGCTTTGCCCCTGAAAAGCCCCTGATCTTCCTCCAGACCTCCCAACACTACAGACTGGAGGAAGCCATACAAGTACTATTTATTTATTTATTTATTTTATATTTGTGCCTAGTGTTTGAGGTTAAATTGTGACATCGAAAGCAGTGTAATCTAATTAAAAGAAAGTCAAATATTTTCATCCAAAAGTGCATATTGTCTGTTAAAAGGATTTGTTTTTATGTTCTTCCTGTTTTGTTGCCATTCAACCTGGTGTTTAAATGGATTTTCAATAATGGGCCTATACAAAATACTGCAGATAAATACAGTTAAAAGAGGCAGGCCTTGTTTAAAATATTTCTAAAAAGTATAAAAGTGAAAGTAGTGTGTGCATATACATTTATTGCCTTTGCTTTAAGACTTCAACTATTACCTTCAAAAGCTACATAATTAGTTAAATAAGACCCACCTGTGGGCAATCTAAGTCTAATATTCAATATTTATGGACCAGTAAAGGGGGGCAATACTCAGAGAAACATCCAGAAGGACAAAAATAACCATGATGGAACTGAGCAGCTCTGCGTAGATGAAGCTGGGCTTCGTGGGAGAGTGGAGAGAAAAAGTTTCTCGGTTCTTGCAGAGTATGGGGGTTCAGTAGTTCTGCATGCTCAGGTTCTCTGCTTGTTTTTTTGTTTTTGTCCTTTTTCTTGTTTGTTTCACAAAATAAATATATCTCCTTAAAGTGTTTTTTTTTTATAAATGAAAAGATTAACATGCCTCCCCAATTTAATTTAAAATTCGGGTATGTTAGGCTACAAAACAGAGGAAATGTCAAACTTTTACAATCCGCTGTATAATCAGTTTTTTCTGCTTGTAACACATCAGCTTCAGTGTTCAGACTGTTTACTTGCTACCCTCCAGTCCCCACTCCCTGCTGTAATCTTTTTTATCTTTTTTTTAAAGATAACCAAGAAGTACCACTGCAATGAGGCTACAGCCTACTTGCTGGAGAAGAAGGGAGATATTCACGGAGCATTTGCTGGCTTGCTTCAGGTAGCTGAAACCTCCCAGAGTGCTTCTTTACTGGCTTTATTAACAAACTAGTTAATCATTTTTCCCGAACTGATACAAAAATAACAGATGCAGCTGCAGACATATTAATGACATTGATGTCTATACACACACACACACACACACACACACATCAATGGATTTTGGTAGCTTCATGTGTGAAGTATAGGTCTAAATTCAAAGACAAATAATTCCCACCTACAGAACTGAAGTACAAAAAGTAAGCACTTTTAGCTGCTGGTGTTGTGTCACTAAATGTTTTTATGCTCTCTGTAAAGACACTAAAAGAAAGGCTGTGTGCCATCGCTGCTGAGGGTGACCGTGATGGGGGAGGAGGAGGAGAAGGAGGCGAAGGAGGCGACAGACAGAATGAAGAGGAAACAGATAGTGATGTACCGCTGACGAGAGTAAATGATTCACTGAATAACATCCTTTCTCTGTGTCATCGAAACTGTCAGAAGCTTGACCAGGAACAGAGAAAAGTAAGTTCAGTGTGTGTGTGTGTGTGTGTGTGTGTATGTGTGTGTGTGTGTGTGATCCGTCTCTAAACTAATGGCTCGTTTCTGCTTACAGGATCTGTGGTTTCCTCTTCTGGACACCATGATGTCTTCTCAGAGAGAAGTTATGGGGCTCCGTTCCAAACACACCTCTGAAAGTAAACGCACACACACACACACACACGTGGACAAAAATATTCCACTTTTCTTTTTTAAGCTTAAGTTAGAGACATCTGAACCTCAGTTCATTCGTGTAAAATCCAACTTTCTGTGTATGTTGGGGTTACAAAGTGAGGTGGGTTTTTTTTTTACTCGTTTCATCACAACCCCAGTTTATTTTGGGTAATTATTATAATATATCTTTTTACGTCTTACAATGTACTGGTACCAAAAGTCTTAGCACGCTACTCCCAATCGAGCGTCAAGGTTTGACATAAGTTTTTATGGATTATTCAAAAGTTGACAGAGGATTGGGGAATCGTAAATTGCGACAAAAATGGAAGAATAACATTCAGTGTTTATGTTAATAATAAAAAGGCTAATAACTTTTAAATAGTCTGCCACAGTAACAAGAGACTTTTGAAGTTGAATGAGCTAGTTTCTGAGCTGAGCTGTTTTCTTTGTTTTAGATAAAAATCTATATTTCACCTAGTAATTTGTGCACAGATAATAAATGTAATATTGTGCATGATGTGACAGTGTGACGCGTTCAAAATATAATCATGATTGTGCCTGAGAGGCTGGTGAAGCTGTTTAGTAAGGTGGTGATTTTTCTCGTTCGTGTCTTAGAGCTGAAGGAGATGACTCTGAAGGTTCTCAACTGTATGAGCAGCTTTATTTCTCTTCCTGCCATCATTCAACAAATACTGCAGGTGGGTCAGACTGTTAATAATTTAGTTTCGATGGTTTAAGATGTAAATAATAAAGGAACCTCGACCTTGAAAATTAGATCAAAGCAAAATAGCCTTTCTCTAGCTGTGTGGATGACAGACTTCTTGTTACTGGGGGTTTATTGGCTTGGTCTTATTGGCTGCAACACATCCTGGTACAAATGAACAAAATCATGCTTTCAATAAAGCAAGCAGTATCAATTATTCACTAGAAATCACGGTCATATTTTGCAGTGCCTCTATTGCTCCTTTCACACGGACCCTAATGGTCCCGGCTCCACTCTACTCGGCTCGCTTTGCGAGCGTTTACATCTGCATTTTTTCGCGGTCGGTCCCTTCTTCTTTGGTCCCTGCTTTGGTCCCTGCACAGAATTTTTTTGCCAGAGGATCTAAAAAAAAAACGTATTAAAGAAATGTTATTTTTCTTTATCTTGTGAAGTACGCGTGTTACATGTGAGCCCATGTGCCTGTGTGTCTGTCAGGATCCAGTTTATGGAAAAGGGAAGCTGGCGGAGATTCAAGGCCTCATTCTGGGCATGCTGGACACTTTTACCTATGAACAGGTAAAGCTGTGCGTATGTCATTTCACGCGTGTTTAAACCGCGCCGACATTCGTCGTCGATGCAGTAAAATAGCTTTCTGAGTAACTGCTCATCATCAGTGTCTATAAAAGCAGGGGGGATTTTCTGCTCTGGAGCATCCAGGTGTGTTTGTTAGCACAATGCCAAGGAGGGAAGTCATCAGCAATGACCTTAGAGAAGCAGCTGTTGCTCCCCATCAATCGGGGAAGGGTTAAAGGCCATTTCCAAACAACTTGAACTCCATCGTTCTGCAGAGAAAAACGATTATTCACAAGTGAAAAACATTTAAGACAGCTGGCAGTCTTCCCGGGACTAAGTGTACCAACAAACAAGGTCAGACTGTGTAATACTTAAAAACAAAAAAAAAACAAGAGCTCCGTCTGTGCGGTACTCAGCTAGCAGGTTAAAAGTTAAACTGCGTGACAAGACGATCAGAAAAAGACTGAATCAGTTTGACTTGTTTGGAAGGGTCGCAGGAGGAAAACTCTTCTGTCTAAAAGAACACGGCAGCACGAACTGAGGTTAGCAAAGATTCGTCTGAATGAACCACGAGACATCTGGACGTGATGATGAGATGTTTACTGATAGTTCACAGTAAAAGAAACGCAGCGTATGAGCACAAACATACAGTACAAAACAGGGCTGGTGATTTGGGCTGGTTTTGCAGCCACAAGACCTGGACAGCTTGTAGGGATCGAGTCAGATATGAACTCCTCTGTAGACCAAAGGATTCTGGAGTCAAATGTGAGGCCGTCTGTCCGACAGCTGGGTCATGATGCAACAGGACGAGGATCCCAAAGACAGCAGCTGATCTACAACAGAATGGCTGAAAAGGAAAAAAAAATCAGGGTGCTGTTAAGGCCAAACAAATGCCTGCAAACCTCAATAAACTGAAGCAAGAACGGGCCAGGATTTCTCCACAACCATGTGGGAGGCTGATAAAGTCACACAGAAAAGTTATTGGTTCTACGAGCTGCCGAATCATGGCTCAGACGAAGTCTTTCATTCAGCTTTTCAGTTTTTTTGGCTTCGTTTTCGTTTAATAAATCACAACATGATGGAACATTTTTTTTTTATGTCCTCAAACAACATAAACTGAGAAACTTTACAAACTACATTATAGTCCAAGAGGTGTAGGGGTAATGTAGCACAACAAGAAACTCGGGTCATATCGTTTTATAGAGGAAGAAAAGGATTTTAAGTCCTACTCTGAGTTCCACAGGTAGCCAATGAAGAGAGACTAAAACAGCTGAACTGTCCTGTTTCCTATTGGTTCCTGTCATAATTCTTCCTGAACCATTTTGAATGAGTTGGACTCTTTTCAGGGAGTTATTTGTATGTCCTTATAGTTGTTTTTTGTGTTTAGAAGAGAGTGCTTTCTGTCTCTTTCAGACTTTACTCGAAACCACCACCAGTCTGCTGAACCATGACCTCCACTGGTCATTGGCTCATCTGCGCTCTGCTGTCACCAGGGGGCTCCACCCGCGGCAGGAGTACTGCAACATCTGCCTGCAGCACTACAAGAGGAGGCAGGGCCCAGCCGAGGAGATCATTGTGTTCAGGTAACACGTACCGGAGATGCCGTCTTCCATTTCCTGTGGAGCTGAAGTTCTAGTTAGTTCCAGCGTCCGACACGTCTTGTTTTTTTTTCTTCTTCCCAGCTGTGGCCACCCGTACCACCTGCAGTGCCTGCAGCAGAAGGACCGTGGCGGGGCTCTGGCCTCTGAGGTGCAGCAGCAGCAGTGGAGGTGTTATAAATGCTCGTCCAGTCTTAGAGGGAGAGGCCCGTCTGCTGAAGCAGGCAGGAGCCGCAGCGCCTCTCTGGCTCAGGTTTGTGTGTTTACCTCGTTTAGGAGGGAAAGCTCACAAAAACTCTTTAAACTAAACATACTTGTCTTCAAAAGCCATAAACTGAACTGAACTGAACTTTCAGACCAACTGTTTTTATCCACTGATGTCCTTGTTACAAATTAGATGACTGATTAATTAATTCATTATCAGTATTTGTTCTTTAGTGACTGGGGCTGCAGTAGAGCGGTGGTCAGTGCCACGGTCTTGTAATCCCAAGGCTGCAGGTTCGAGCCCAGGTTGCAGCAGGACCATAGCAACTTAAAAGAGAAACATTTATTTTCTATGACTATTGTACATGACCTCAGCTCAGTTAAAAAGTACAGCGGACGTTTAAGGATGAAAATTAAAATTAGAGCATCCAACCAACTGTTGAACCTCAGCACTGGACCAGCTCTGGACATGCTCTTTACCCTCACCATGGTCCTTGAGGGGGCATGGGAGTTTGTCTAACAAGTCTACATGTGTTTTGTGGGCTTGGAGAAGGCATTAGACCGTGTTCCTCGGGG
>NC_051451.1:12236690-12247076 GCF_001649575.2 Kryptolebias marmoratus
GGGGGGGGGGGGGGGGGGGGGTTGCTCTGTGAGTATGTGAGTATGAGATCAGGGGTCCTTGGAGCTTTAAGAGACATGCGCTTTGTTTTTGCCCCAGCAGTTATTGTCATAAATACGGTAGGGTTTCCCTTTAAATGCTGCATAAGACCTTGTTTAAATGTGGGCACTGACAGAGAGACACTGTGTCGTTGGCAGCACAGTTTGAAACACAAGTCTCCCTTTGCAAAGGTGTTGGGAATTAAACAGAGGACCCAAATCCTTCTTTACGCCTGCGAAATCCAGTTCTTTATGTCTAAAACGTATTTTCAATGACCACTTTGTCTTTACCCCAGACTCATGTCGCACCAGGAGTTCACGACAAAGGGGCGGAGCCTAACAGGAAAAAGGTAAAGTTATAAACCGTGTTTCACATCTATTGTTCAGGCACAATAAATAAATAAAGTCTTATTATTTTCTAACCTTTTTGTCCTTTAACCTTAAGGAATACGGTATTGATGCCTTTTCGGCTGTTATATTCAGCGTAATAAATGACGGTGTAATATCCGTGTTTTATAACATTGTTCGCGACGGCGTGTTGTGGCCCAGGTGTTCGCCGCGACAACGTTGGACGTGCAGCAGGAGCTCTCGTGGGATCAGCTACGAAATTTGTACCGAGGACCATCCAGGGTATTAAACTAAACCTCTGTCACCTTAACCTGATTTAATAGTATTTTATACTGATATACTTAACTTGAACTAGGATTAAGAAATAAACAAACACTGTCAAGATGGGACTCCAACTGGAGTAATACTTGGTGTACTTAGGATTTTTACTTGTGTGGTATTAAATTAAGAAAAGAAGAATTTTTATATATATAACAGCTTTTCTAGATAAAGAAACCACAAAGTGCTTTAGGGTAAACCAAATGAAATAGAACACAGTAAGAAAAATAACATTTAAAGAATAAACAGATGTAAAATACAGCAGATAAGACTAACCCAAAGCTTGTCTATAAAAACATAATCTGATCAGTTTTTTTTCTGTATTTGGTCCAGCTGTCCATCCTTTCAGAGGTCTCCCACGGTCAGAGCAGTGACAAGACGGGGTTTCTGATTCCAGGCCAGCCGGGAGCTGCAGAGAGTTTACTCCTTAAACTCTCTCCTCCGCCACTTTTTGAAGACTAACGCTGTCACAGGCCCAGGTCAGAACAACGCTCCGTCCCTAAAACGTTCTCTGACTGGATGAACTGAATCTGCCCACAGATTTCTCATTGTGTAACATCCCCGCCTCCGAACTGCTCTCCCCACCCCTTTTACACCTAAATGTTTTAAACCACGCTGGCCAACGGTCCCCCTAATAAAAGCACAATGTTCGAGAAGAAACGTGTTTATTCCTTGAAGTGTAGTTGCATGGTTTCAGGCTGCAGGAGTTCTGTTACCAAGAAAATGTTTTTTTTTTTAAATTTATCAATCTTCCCAATCCATGTCAAACATGTTAAAACAACCAGACAGGGCCTTTTTACCGTCCAGTTCTGTTTTTAGCATTTTCAGTTTGGACACTAAGTGTACATTTAAAACCATTGAAAATAAAACCCAAGAACTGAGAGCATCTGAGCGTTTTGTTTCACCCTGTGAGCGACGCTTGCAGTCAATAAATAAGCGTGCTTTTAATAATCACGAGTTGTTCATTTTCCATGCCGACAGTCCTTGAAGCGACGTGTTGGCGGACGGAGGGAGGTCCAGGAGGGGTTTAGCAGTGAAATCGGGGGGGGATACACTACAAGAGATCTGCAGGTACACAACTAGGAATGGACTCTGCAGCGCTGTAACCGTGTGAAGAACTGTCCTGTTGCTCTAAAGAACTGTGGAGCAAATATGAGAACAGAGACTATTTAACCCAAATGTGAGAACAGGTTTTAGATTCACAGATGCCTGTTTCCACTGGATGGTTGATGGTGGCTGGGATGATGATGATGATGTGAGCAACATAATGTCACGATGGCCACTAATCATGACATTTAACGCTTAAATGTTTAAGTTGTAAAGCAGGACGACCGACTAAATTTACAAGGTTTCTGAGAGGACACTGCAGGGGTCGGCCTTTATTGTGGAAAATCAATAAATGTTTGTGGATAAAACAAGAAGCCTGTTGTTGTTGTTTCCAAATAATCAAACCTAATGGACGGATTTCAGCTTTGGGGTTTATGCACAATGTTTGTCGTTATTTAGCAGAAGTGAGGCTTTTTATTTCATGCCCAGAAGCTGAGCAGCCATTTTTATTTTAGGGTTGAAAGCCACGTTTATTTTAACAATCCCTTTCCGTCAGTTTTATTTCCTGCCTTTTTGTTGTTGTTGTTGTTCCCGCACACAGATGGTCGTTCGCTGTAAACTAAAATAATTTTGCTGTTTTTTATTTTGAAATTAAAAGTTTTGGTTGCTTTTTGCCCAAGTCACTGTGCAGGAGTGCTATATGGGAACAAATAAGACAACGTGAGGAAAATCAAATGCTGAGGATTAAAAACATGGGGAAAAAAATCTGGGTGTACGGCTATAAAATGAGTGATTTCTTTAATGAGCTGGGCATAATTTTTGCACACATTTAGGAACCAACATATAGTTAAAATGAAGACTAACATTTTATCTTAATTCCCACACAAGGAGGAACCAGTGGGAAGGTTGGAGTGAGAAAAGATCAAGGTTTTTACACCAGGATTGTGTGACAATCATTAGAAGTAAACTGTCTCTGTTTAATCCAGTTTAAGTGCTAAACTAAAACATTACAAAACTGCTACATTTCTGTTCTATTTGGGTCGCTTTAAAAGAAGAAATATATGCAAAATATGTTGAATGCAGCATTTTTTCTTGCGTGCGTGCCACCTTCACCACCCAGCAGGCCAGAAGTGGCCCACCAGCCACCAGTTGATCACTGTTGTGTTGAAGAAACAGGACGGTACAGCTGAGAAGTCAAAGCTCCATATATTCAGAGTTATATTGCATTAAAATGTACTTGAGCTTTTGAGCCAAAGGTTTTTTTTTTAATATTTTGCTTTTTTTGACCATATTTTAATATTATTAGGAGGGGAAATATCTCATCCAGTTGGCATTGGGTTAGAAAAGTGTCTTAATCTGAAATTAGGTTCTGCAGCTGTTAAATTAATGAAATATTAACATATATAAAGTCATTTCCTTTTAACTAGCAGTTTTATTTAATATATCCTCCCTCCTGAGAGCGTAACACCCAGGAGTTTCTTCTCAACAATAAATATTTAACAGATTAAGTTCTGCACTAATATTTCTGAAAGGCTTGTTTGGATTCTGATAGCTTTTACAAAAGAAACGGAGCGTTTCCGTTTTCGCTTAGAAACTCCTGGTTTGGAGCCGTGAAATCTAAGAAAATCACCAAAATGACCTCTTCGGTGAGTCAAACTTGATGACCTGCATCGAGAAAAAAAAACCTTCACCCAGGACTCAGAAAATGACCGTTTTTTTTATTTTTATTTTTTTTATTTAAAAATCATCCGAAACAAAGACAGATCTGATGTTAGCCACTGAAGCAGCAGCGGCTTTACTAAATTTTTACATACTGCTTTGATCATTTATTAAATGTCCATGTCCTCATACAGAGGCTGAAGGCTCGTCTCTTAAACCTCGGTTCGAGGGTTGGGGAACCTCTTCAGCAGAGACGTGGCTTGTTTCGGCGTCAGACGTCCTTCAGACACGTTGCTCTCTTCAGATTTGGCCTTCCTCGCTGCCTGCGAAGGAAAAAGATGCCTTTTAGTCAACGCTTCGAAGGAAATTTTCACTCTTTGTGTTTTAGTGACAAAAACCTAGGATTCGCTTTTGCTCTCCTGGTTCTCAAAGGAGCTGAACACGTTTTCCTTTCGTTTAGGATGAAGTTTTGGTTGGAACTCGAGAAACATTCAGACCTGATGGGTAACAAGAAGCACTAAAAACCTTTAGTTTTTTTTTTTTTCCTTTTTCATAGAATAAATAAAAATAAACAGCTGTACAATATTGAAAAAAAAAACAAAAAGAATTTGTTTTGATCAAAACCTAAAGTGTATGTCTTCACATTAACTCATTATTTAAGGTTTGCTGTTTGAAAAATAATACATAAAGCCTGCTTGTGTTAATTGGTTTTAACCATTTTATCACATAAATGGTATTTGTTGGCTGTGATAATATCTACCTTTCAAAAGGCTCCAGGTATTAGGGTGAGAGTTATTATTATAATTGTTGGTTTTCAACAGAATCGTTAACTATTTTTGGAATTATGTGTGGAAAAACAAAGAAAAGCAACTCTGGAGGGGTTTCATGTGAGCTTCTGTATTCCTTGTTAAGCTGGAAATGCAAAATAAAATATCTTCTGTTAGCTCCCTCGTTAGGAGCATGAATATATTTCACCAGCTTTTGTCCACTGAGAAGAATCGGATAAGGAGGTGCGGATGTGCCTTGGGGGTATTTTGTTAGACAATAAAGCAGCTTAATATTTAGGATTTTTTCTTCCTCCTCACAGTTCTCGATAGCCAAAGAGGCAGGTGGGATAAAACTATACACTGATATTATTTCGGACCACAACCTCCCAGAGACAGTTTGCGTTCACTGGAAGTAGGTGATAAGTTGGACAAAAAATCAAATAGATTATTATTAGAATGAAGCGACAGACGGTCATTTAGGCGAAGCCTGCTTTGGTTGACTGGAACAAAAAACGTTATGTTCTGAGAGAAGACTGCCCTGCTGCTGGACTTCGAGGCCACGGGTGGAAACAGACACACACCTGTGCTTTCTTTACACACGTGTAGAAAGTATCGATTTCACTGGAGCACAGGCTGTCCAAAAAGCTGTTCCGCTTCCAACAAGCCATCAGGATCGACATCTCTGTGACGCAGGTGGCCTCTGTAGGCGGGAAAAAGATTTGGTTTACATCAGGTTTAGAGCTGAATATATAACAAAAAAAAACAATTACGCAGATCTGCCGCAGACATTTTCCTTTCATTTTTAATCGATAGCCCCAAAAGCCAGAAGGCAGTAATGCTTCTGACAGAATTTATGAAACTCTCAGATGCTCTTATTATATTTCAATGTTTAAAATTATTATTATCATTATAACAGTGACTGGTATTTATTTCCAGCAACGTATGAGTGTTAGTTTTGTTGAGAAAACAATTATTTTGCTCCTGAGTTTAGGTACATCTGCTGCAGGTGGTTTTTAAATAGTCTTTGTTGTCTCATAGTTTAGTTAGTTTACATTGTAAACAAGGAAATAAAACATAAGAAACGTTATCCTGAGCTGTTTCAAATGGTGCACCAGTACCTTTCAGGATAAAGAAACGCAGGTACGCACTCAATGTCAACAAAGGCTCCATCTGCTAAAAGCTACATGGAAGCTCGAGTCACGTGACTGACCTACATTAGGCTGGTTGTAGTCCGGGTACGTACACAAATATGGCAGAAAGTTTGACCTTTTTTTCAGTCTCTTCCCTCTTTCTGCAGGTAAACAAAGGCGTCACGACTGGCAGCTGTCACCAATTTTGCTTCCAAATTTTTAATTTAAGGACACATTAATGTTGCTTTCTTTAAGACTTTGCACTGAGCAGCTTTAGCTTTAACTAAAGTTATGAAACAGGACCTATTTGCCGATAGTTTGGTGGATAATAAGGCGCTAATAAAGGCGTCCAAACGCAACAGCGCCACCTGGAGTCGCAATATATGACAGTAACAGATATAAGTCGCACTGCAGCGACAGGACCGTGTAATTCACCCCCTGAGGAGCCGGAATCATCGTCTCCTTACCCCCTTTGTAGAGTTTGCGGTTGGCCACAGTGTCTTTCAGAGCCAGGGCCCTGTTGGGTTTGAGGACAGGCTTCCCGTTCTGTTTGCTGAGCATCCTCCTGACCTTCTCCTGGAACTGAACGGTTCCCGGCGACGCCATTTTCTTTCTCTGTTAAAGCCTGACTGCCGCGGACACTACGGGCTCAAACTACGGAAACTATATATATATATAAATATACTAACAAAAAGACACAACAGAGAGTCGTGTCTCCGGAGAGCTAGGCGGGTTAGCGCTTAGCTTGACAGTCTGCCGTAAGTGAAAGTTCAGTGTCGTAACTTCTTCTTTTGTTTTAATGCGGTTAATAAACACCTTTCAGGTGCATTACCGCCACCTCCTGGAATGCACTATAAATCAATGATTTTAAAGCCTAAAAATCTCCAGATTCTTCTTAAAATCATAAAAATAGGCTTATACTTTACAACACCCGAGCTCCTCTGTAACATATCTCTAATCTGTAATGGCTTTTTTTTCTCTGGAGTTCTCTCAGGTTGATATTTGACAACTAATAAAAATAAATGTTTCTTCCTGCCCCCACTATCTACAGTCACCAGTAGAATATTTATTCACCAGTTTAAGCATACTATTTAATTTTGAAATAATATAATTTTTCAACTTATTTTTATCCCCTCTTTGCTTTGAATACTGTAATAATATCTGCTCTCCTCCTTTGTCCTGCCGATCCTGCCTTTTCCTTTTGATTCCACTTTAACTAAACCTTTAATCTAAACTTTACTGAGTTTTAGAACCATATTTACAGTATTTTTTTCTTGATGCTCTTTTAGCAAACTTATCTACCCGTTCATTATCATTTGTAGCTTAATTCTTCCTTTTTTTTAAGATAGTGTCTATCTTGAAGAGCAGTGTTCTCACCTTTAACCTCTTTAAATGAGATACTCAAATATTTGCCAAACCTTAATAATATACAGATGCTTTGCTGTTTTAATCTCATGACGTCATTCAATATGTCATCAATTAGATTATTAACACGAGTCCTAATGAATGTGAAAATAATCTCTTTTTTGCTGTTTTTTTTTTGTAAATTATATAAGTACCACCTCTTGAGTCCAAAATGTTGTGACTTTTTAAAAATTTATGTTATTAATATTCTTCCTTCGTTATTGCCACCTCCACCTGCACCCTGGTCCCGTTCAGTTCGTATCTACAACAGGTAAGATATTATTTGTTCTTTACCTGAAAAACGCTGCTTCAGAAGATCTGACCTGCTTTAATTCCCAGCTCTCCACAAATGAGTACATCATCATAAAGAATAGCATCGTTTTCAGCTAAATATCCCGTACAAAATTAGTTTTTAATAGAAACAACACATGTAAACAAACATGTCCATTTTTTATTTCTTACTTAGGATGCTACACCAAGCGCATGCTTTAACCCAAAGCTTGCACAGGTTTGTGAATCCAAAGAGAGAGCTGTAGACTCAAGCTCGAAACCGAACAAATGAGCGGAGGGAGAAATGACAAGTGCTGCGAGGGCAGGAAGGGAGAGAGACTAAGAGAATTACAAAGAACAGCAGAGAGAGAGAGAGACAGAGAGACAGAGACAGAAAGGGAGAGCTTAATAATAGGATTGAGGAAAGCTGAGCAGGGAAGAGAGAAAAACAAAAGGACAAACCGAGGGGCATAATCAGGGGTGCTCCTCCTGATCTTCAGAAAAGGAGAATCGCCTCCTCAGCTAGCCACACTGGCAAGCAAATCCATGCACACACACATACACACACACACACACACACACATAGTAGCAGAAGGTAGAGGCAGTGAGCCAGCAGAGCGCCAGCAGCCATGACAGACATGGGTGAGTAGCTTCATATATAACATCCTCCTTTATGTGTTTGCAATAGATAGATAGATAGATAGATAGATAGATAGATAGATAGATAGATAGATAGATAGATAGATAGATAGATAGATAGATAGATAGATAGATAGATAGATAGATAGATAGATAGATAGATAGATAGATAGATAGATAGATAGATAGATAGATAGATAGATAGATCAGGAGTAAACCACCACCCACAGCCCAGCCTTATCTGCAGCTCCTCCTAACAGCTGATTAGAGGTTCCAGTCTGTGCAGCAGACAACAAGCTGTCCCTATATGAACCTTTCAGACATAAAGAAAACCTTAACACAGTTACAGCTTGGCACAGAGGAGAGGTGGATGAACAGATCTCGAAAGAAGCTACTTTATATGAGATTGTACAGTTTTCCTGACGCTGTGTCCTCGCCTCACACGATGCCATCTTTTATTTATGGCCATTCGCAACATCGTTGAAGGAGCCGCCTTACGCAACATGGGGACTCCCTGGAAGAACACAGTAAAACCGATTAGGAAATTTCTCATCTGCTACTCTCTCTCTCTCACACACACACGCAGAAACTTGGTCACAAACAGATACACACACACACACACACACACAAGGACACAGGGTTAGATCCTGACGTAGCGGGTTGTGAGTCAGACAAATTCCCCCCTCCCTGCTCGAGCTATTTTAGTCCCACTCTCAAGGGATTACCTGTAGTAATTACCACCTGCAAGTCTCGTCCTGCTGCATGCACATATGCGTTTGAAATGCATCGTGTTGCACCGTTAGCCTTATTATTGTTGTTTTTCAGCGAAAGTAGGAAAAAGAAACAATGTCTCGTTAATTGGCCCAATTCAGGCCAATGTAAGCTGTGATCACAGGTCGATCCAGTCACTGAATGAGAACGTCTGTATTGAACAACTTTGCAAAACCATTATACATGCTTTTACTTTTTTTAGAACCTTGTTCAAGTCACTGAGATATTTTGAGTGTAATACACTGGTCACTTTATTAAGTATACCTTTCTAGTACCGAATTGGACGCCCTTTTACCTTCAGACTGGCTGAATTCTTCGTGTCATGGATTCAACAAGGTTTTGGAAACATTCCTCAGAGAATTTGGTATACATTGACATGTTAGCATCACACAGTTGCTGCAGATTTGTCAGCAGCACAATAATGATGTGAATCTCTCCACCACCACATCCCAAAGGTCCTTGATGGGAGTGAGATCTGGTGTCAGTGGAGACCTTTGGAGTTCTGTGAATCCAGACCCATCAGAGCAGGAAATGCTTTTCCAGTCTCTTATTGTCTAGTTTTGGTGAGCCTGTGTGAACTGTAGCCTCAGTTTCCTGGTCTTAGCTGACAGGAATGACACCTGGTGTGGTCTTCTGCTGCAGTAGTCCATCTGCTTCAAGGTTGGACAGGTTGGTGTGTTCAGAGATGGTTTTCTGCAGAACTTTGTTTTTAGCGAATCATTATCTGAGCTACTGCTGCCTTTCTGTCTGCCCATTCTCCTCTGACCTCTGACACTACCTAGACTTTTTTGTCCACACAAATGCCACTCACTGGATTTCTCTTTCTCTGTGTAAAAAATCTCAGCAGATCAGCAGTTTCTGAAATACTCAGACCAGCCCATCTGGCACCAACAACCACGCCTCATTCAAAGTCACTTAAATCATCTGTCTTCCCCATTCTGATGCTCAGTTTAAACTTCAGGAAGTCGTCTTTACCAGGTCTGCATGCCTAAAGACATCGAGTTGCTGCCGTGTGATTGGTCGATTGGCTACTTGCATTAACAAGCAAAATACGATCTGCATTTTCTCAGTCTGCTGGTGATTTATCCCATGCAAGGTCTCATCACTATATGATGGTTCTTTTTTCCCTCCTTCCCTGCTGTCTGAGGAACCCATTGTACAGTTTGTTACAGGAGGTTGACGTACCACAGGATCTTTGTTGTTTCATCATTAATAGTGGCACAGAGAGTCACTAGTACCCAGCCTTCCTCCTTTCACTTAATGAGCCGCAGGATGCTGGACTTGGGGTGAAACGCTTCATTCATTTTGAGGAATTCTCTTGTCTTGATTTTATGCTTCTGTCTTCTCCTTTGGCCAGGCTATTATACCAACAGGGTATCTGATAACTGGCAGGGCATACGTGTTCATCTGTTTGACTTTGCTTTAACAATACAGCCTTTTTTTATGTTGGTACTTGGTTTTGACTGACTCACGCTTCCCATTGGGAGACAAGCTATCCCTAACGTTTGCTGTGTTGCTATCTGGTTGTTCAGCCCTTTCAGCTGAGGCCACCTCGTCTCTCCTGAACACCACTGGACATAGTTCATCCAGTTCACACAACATTCTGATTCTTTGCCGTGTCTCCCGGTGAGGTCAGTTTCCTTCAGTCTAATGTCAGTCATATAGAGTAGGTGGCTAACGACAGCTCCAATTCGATATTATGCATCTTTTTGAGATAATCTGGCTGAGGGGAATCAGCCAGTGCAGCCAGAGCAATGCTTCTGTATATGCTGTGCTCATGGTGTGTCATTGCTGCTCTTTCTCTCTTCAGTAAAATCAGTGGCACCGGATTCATTTTCTAGGTGGGGGGGCCACCGGAGTGTTTCGTCACCTTATTAATTTTACATGCATCGGATCATCGTCTAACATCAATAAAAACTGAATAATGAAACGCTTTTTCAGCTATGACTTTTTGTTCCAGTATATTATTATGAATAATGATAATTAGTTTAACCAAC
>NC_051451.1:12248717-12310885 GCF_001649575.2 Kryptolebias marmoratus
TCTCTCTCTCTCTCTTCATCCCAATGGTGCACTGGAAAGAAAATGTCGCCACAGATGCTGTAAATACTGCATTTAGACCAGATGTGGCAATAGAATACAGAAATGTTCCAGACACGGACGTATCAGAGCCAGAGCCTTTTTTCATGTGTTAATGATCCCTACCCCGACTCCGCGCTGTCGCATCTGCAGAAACTTTTTGGTGACTGTTATGACCCTGGACTGGAGCTTTAAGAATTTGGTCCAGATCTCAATGCTGTAGGTATTATTTGTGCTTCTGTCTCTATATAAACACAGAGACACGTTAGTCACAGTCTGTGAGAGTTGTGTGCAGTCTGTGCAGCCGTCTGCTGGGAACACGCAGCGCAGTGGCAGGGCCGGAAAGTGGGGGGGGGAATGGCCCCCTGGCCCCAGTGGTTCCGGCGCCTATGAGTAAAATGATTACTGAACCTCATCAGTTTTTAGCTGTGTCACCAGATTCTGTTAGCCAAAACTGAAGCCCAGTCATGTTTTTCTCTAGTGTACATCCTGGGTTTTGACGTATCCTCAGCTCCACATCCCTAGCATACATCCTCTTTTGCAGGAGTTGTTTGTGTGGTAGCTTTCCAACAGTTTGAAGCTTCTGATAGCCCACTTTTCATCAGCATGTCCTGCTCTCAGCAGCTCCTAAGGAACAGGATATGCCGGCACAGGTTTTGTTTAAACTGGTCATATATAAGTAGTCTGGTGCCCCGCTGATATAGCGTCATTTAGAGGTTGCTGGAGGCTGGTCTCGAGCAGGATTCCAACCCCTGATCTTAGGATGGTGACTGCAAATTGTGTCACTGTGGGCAGAGGTTTAACATCACTTCCTCAGTGGACCACTGGTGCATTCCCAAGCTAGTCATAAATCCCATCTTGAATGAATTAGGAGCTTAAATTCTCACATCAGTCTGAAAAAAAAAAGAATTCCTGTTGATTTAGAAATTAACGGTCTGTATTGGGGGTTTGCTACATTGTACAAAAGAAATACCATATTATGTGTGCACAAGACCAATAAACCAGGTTATTAAGTGCCTCTAATGACGCCTGTATTTGCAGAATCTCTAAGTGAGGCGTTAAAGGCCATCAGTGTGAGCACAGAGCTGATTGAAGAAGAGCTTAAGCCTCATCTGGATACAGTGTTGACGGCGCTGCTTGAAAAGAGTAAGTCATGTAACATACCTGCAGACAGGCGTGTACAATCACAGTTTCTATTAGACACTGTTAAACTGGAGATTCATCCCCACCAACGAGCACTTTCATAATCTGAGCTCTTATTTTTATAGCTCACAATACAAGGAGTGGTGTATGTATGATAAACACAAAAATAACTGATAGAAAAGGACCCATATATAAAAGTTCATGTCAAAGAGAATAAAGTAAGGTTTGCAGAAATCAGAAAATATATTTTAAAAACCCACCAGTGATTTTAATTTTAAACCGTAACAAATAAACTAAATGTAACCTCACGTATCTCTGCTGTGTGATGTGATGTTTTCTTTTTGACGTTTGTAAGTCTGAACAAACGGATTTGCGTCCCCACAGAGCAAAATGTGGCTGTCGAGATCACTGGGAGTGGGATTCTGCCCATTCTGACCCAAGCTTTACAGAACAAAGGCAGCTTGAGCTGCCAGGTGGCTCTGGTGGTGGCAGAGATGGCACGAGAAGGTATACTCTTTCAGTTTTTTTGTTTTTTGTCAAAATAAATCAGTGAAACACAGCTCACCAGAGTAGGTCAGAATGTTTTAATGAATCGATTCAAACATAGAAAGTCTTTTCTGAGCAATTAGAGGAAAAAAATCCTCTTGCATCAGCAAGATTTTATAGTAATCATTGCGACTTGTATGATTTTAAAAAAAAGGAGCCATTTTTCTTGCCTTTTTGCCAGCAGGGAATGTCGTTAGTCCAGCAACCCACAGACTCTCATAGTGTCATTAAGTGAAATACTGTTTTATGATGCTATATTATTGTAAAGCTGATGTAATTCCTACAATAAAGCCTGATTACCAGACTTCAGGATGCTGAACGTTGCCTCTGTTTGTACCGTAGCTGCGGTGAGAGAGCCGTGCATCGAGGCCGGCCTGGTGAAAGTTCTGGTCCCTCATCTGAACAGCCACGATCAGGAAATGCTGCTGAACACCGGCAGGGCGATTGGACGCATCTGCTTCGACAACAGTGAGTCACTCGGACAAGTCGACGAGTATTTCTGATAAAACACCCTTCGGTACTGCAAGCTTGTGTCATCTTTTGTGCTCAGTGACAGACAGTGAAATTACAATAATATTAGAGTAATAAAGCATGTATAGCAATGTTCTAACAATGCTACATTTAAACAACAACAACAACAAAAAAGAATAGGAAGTACATTGAGGCACTCAGTTATTCTTTCAATTCCATCCAAACCTTTGCTAATCGTCCCCCAGCTTTGGAAAAACCCAGGCAGAAAATACATCAAAACCTGCAGCTGATAAACTTTTATAACTTTTGGTAGCAATACATCTCATAGAGATGTCACAAATAAAGATGTGCCATGGGACCGCTGTTTGGTGTGAAAAATCAACTTATTGTTGTTTTTATATGACTATTATAGTGCGGGTAAATGTTGGCTCACTATTTGGCAGGAAACGAGTCAGTACTCTTTTTGCCTAATGCGCTGCTGATTAAAGGTTTATGGAGCGTTTACAGCTGAATTAATATTTACATAAACAACTGTTTATTAGTCATTTACAAGGGTACCCTTATTTGAAAGTGGCACCCTGGGTTTTGATCTGGCACCCATTCCAGTGGAAATTGGAAACGTCACAGTAGAAACATCATTTGCAGTTTAAACAAGTCACAGAAAGTTAGACTTCAACTTTCTTGTTAGTTTATCTTACTACTCATTTGTATTTTTTTTACATTATGTTAACTTTTAATCAAGCTTTACATCAGAGACAAGTTGTAAAAAGAAGTTGCACTTTTGAATATAAAAGGGAACATTTCTGTCCTCCGGGAACGCCTTAACTCTTCTTTTCCTTTTTGCCCAGCATACCAACAGGACCAGCTAGTCCAGAGTGGAGTAATCCCCAGATTGGTGTCCATAATGAAGGAATACCCAAATAACGACCCACTGGTGAACGTCTGCCTGCTGGCTCTCTGTAACTTGGCTGACATGGGTAATTATTACCTGCTAGTGTTCACTGTAGTAAAGATTTGATCTCAGACTCATTTTATTACAAACACAAGTTTAACTGGGTACAACTTAGGCTCATGTGTGGAGTAATTAAGTAACTTTTGCAGCTGAAATATTCAACACTGTCTCAGCAGCATAAAGGTTTCTTGGGGAATACTCAAACTGTAGAACGCAGCTAATTCGATCTGAAAACTGACTGCATATTGGAGCCCGTTGTTACAGTGCTTCAGTTTGTAGATGGGTCCAGTTAAAACTGAACCACAGGAGGTGGTCGGTTGATGGTTGATCTCTCTTAATAATAAAGAGCTGATTTAGTCACATGTGCCAAAGCCTTTTTTTCTCAATGAGAAAAATAATGCTTTTATAGAAAATGCCACACAAGCAAACCAAAAAAAACCCCACATTTTTGGATTTGTCTGGTCTGAATTCAGTCGGTGATATTTGTTGCTTCACCTCCTTTTAAACTCTTGTTCTGCTGTTTCTCACAAGTTTGCAAAGAGTCACGTCCCAGCTTTCCCAGCAGTGTCTTCATATCTGCACTCTAGAGAGAGTCTTTGAGTCCAATCTTCTAATAAAATGAATAAGTAGCATTTCTTCAAAGAAGGGAAATCGCCCACCGTGCCAAAGATTTAAACAAAGCTCTCATGCAATCTGTTGGCGCTTGGAATATGTGTTGGGGGCGACTGCCACCTACTACCACACCAAATTGTATTTTAATATCTGTAAAAATGACTGAGTTATAGCCATTTTGTGTCTGCTACTGTTGGTAAGCTATGGTGGCCATCTTGAATTAGGCTGACTTCCAAAATGTGCATCCATTTACATTGTGGAAGTTTCACTAAAACTCGCCCAGTGGTTCATGAGATATTTTTCCTCTCAGACAGACAAATGAGCACACATAGACAGGCAGTTATATGCCTGCAACACAGACTTGTTTTTTTCTGTTAGCATGCTAGCATGCTACGTAACATGCTACACACAGGTATGTTTGAACATACCGTGTTGAGGTATTTGACAACATTGTTGTTACAGCCACAAATTTATTCATAATTTAAGAAGACTTTAATAGCTTTTCAGTTCCTAGCAATGTTAGACCAAGGCATCATTGTTTACCACTAAAAAGGATGGATATAAAGGTGAGTTTCTACAACCAGAAATGATGTCACATCCAACCTAACCACGCTCCAGTCATGGTTGGACAACCAGCAGGATTTGCTAATTGTTCTGCTCAGTAACCAGGTGAACTAACAGGAGCAATTCCAGTCTACTGCTGTCTTAAACTGAGACAAGTGAAAATAAAAAGTTTATTTCTACAGCTAAGACAGCCATTTTGAAATTTGAGGTCAGGGTTGGTCAGGGACCTCTGACTTTCTGAGTTGGATTTTCAGCTTCGGGGGGTCATTCCTGTAGATTTTTCCTACTTGGAACTCAGAAATCCCAATTTCCAACTTCAAAGGAAACAACATACATCCCAGAAACCAGCCCTGGTCATGAGGGGTGTGTGTTTGAACCACCCAGACCCTTTGTGGTGGGAGGAACCTTAAACATATCGGATTGGTGGGAACGTCCAGTTCTGAGTAATCTGCCTTACAGAGTCTTTGATTTTTATATTTGACTAATAAGTAGCTTAAATCATTTGTTCCCTTTTACCAGATCTTGGCCTTTGCACCATTCAGAACCAACGCTGGCTAAGACAGGTCAAAGATGAAAAAAATCAAACTCGTCAGGAGCAGATAGAGAAAACCGACCATTTGAAAAAGCTGCTTTTCTACTCTCACTTCTTACTTGTTTGTGTGAACACTGTCAGTAGCTATGAAACTGTGTGTTTGCAGACAGCGCAAGGGAGGCCCTGGCAGAGCTGAACGTGGCAGACACACTGATCGCTCAGCTGAGACGAGCTCCTGATGCTGAACGGCGACACGTCATCTTGGAGATACTGGGTTCACTGGGCGAGAGCGGTAAGAAATGTCTAAATTATTATTATTATTATTTTTTATGATTTATAAACCTATAAATGTAGGAATGTAGAAACTGAAAAGTGTTGTGATTGCTAAAGTAGCAATAGCTGTAGGATTTTAATTTGAGGTAGGCAAATTACTGCGTTCATTGTTTTCTCAACTGCCTGTTTCCTCCAAAGAAAGCACAAGTTCCTCTGCTGAAGTGCCACTATCTTAGTGCACACATATACTACTTGGTTCTCAAGCTTTTTAACACACGATCCTTAAAATAACAGCTGCACAGCCCTGCAACCCAAACTATCTTTAAGTGTCCATCGTTTATAGCCCAATTAAACAAGGGTATGATGATAACACCAACAGTTTCAACAAACATTAGATTATTTCTATCCATTTATAGCTGCACTTCTTATCTTTTGGAACAGCTATGACAAAGATATGCTAATACCAGTCATTTTTCACTTCAATATCTTTGGGTTGTAATCATGTCAAGACCCCAAGGTTAGTGTTTCAGGACTCACAGCAGGGTCCACCCCCCAGCTTTGGGAACCACTGTGTTAGACTGTCATGTCCTTCACAGAGGATCCACTAAACCAGCCAAGACAAAATAAAGATTAAGGATCAAATTTTAAAAGCAAACCTTGTGCCAAGACTCCACTATATCAACTGTTTTATTCAGAAACAGGCTCACATTTGTTATTTCTTGCCTAAAAATAACAAAGCGATTGCTGTTCAGTTGATTCCGTGCAAAGAATATTGCGTGTCAGCAATGAAAACAAATATATATACTGTATATATGTATTTCTAATCTTCTCTGCTGCACCACCAGATGCTCTGAAGCTACAGTTTGCAGAGTCAGGGGTACCAGAGGCTTTATCAGAGATGATCCGGGACCTGCAGGGACATTCGGACCCCCACGACCTCTGCAGCGTAAAGATCGCGTCCAACCTTATCGTGTCCCTGCTTTTAGGAGGTGAGTGGTGTGGGACGTAGTTTTATGCATCGCTGTCTGCCTCCGTGTCAGTTTATTCACCTTCTTCTTTTTTTTTTCTTTTTTCTTTATATATATGTATTTATATAAATCAGACAGACGACACAGCAGAAACATCTTTCATTAAACAGGTCACAGAAAATTGAACTTGACATGACAAAGCTGGAGTTTTGATACCTTGAACATTTTTTACCGACTCGCAGTTTAAGTTTTATGGATTTTGGAGATTTTACCACACAATTTTTTATAGACAACCTGTTTTTATATCTACAGTCGTTACACTTCTTACATAGTTTATACACAAAAATGTATGTATTTTTGTCTTCTTTCACCCAGCGTCTTGCTCTGCTATAAGACTTACAGTGTTCTCTAAAATCCCCCCGGAGTGCAGAGCGCACACATCCAAACTCTCATTAACTTCCACTGTATACGAGCTCAGAATATCCTTTTCAAAACTGGAAGAGTCTTTTCTGATTTATCATATTTCTGACATAAACCACAGATAAAAATAGTTCTTAAATCCATTATTAATTGAGGACTATTTTAGTTAAGGATTTTTTTTTAATATGACTGACTACTGACTTAGGCTTAGCGCTCTCTGTCTGCTTGTGTCATAAAGAGTCCTGTCAGGGAGTGATAGGCAGGTGTGTCATTACCAGGGTGACCCTGATGAGCATCAGCTTTAACATTTCTTTTGATCTTGGTTTTTTTTTACACTTCTCATACAGTTAGCACATCAGCATTAGATTATTACACAAAGGATGTCACTGAATATTTTTGGGCTTTAAAGACGAAAGATGGTCAATGTTGGAATTTTAGACAGTGTAGCTGCATTAACGTCCTTCAACATTTCTATTTCTTTGAAATCCTTTTTTAGTTTATCAATATAATTTGACTTTTCTAATGTGTCCACAGAGGTGAAACCTTTTGGTTCTGTATCAGTGGTAGTTATTGGACAGATTTTCTTGGGTGGTTTGTTAGATTTTAATGTTGTTCTGTTTGTGCGTGCGTGTGTGTGTCAGATGAGTCCATGCAGAAGTGTTTTGGTGAGGGCTCAGGCGTGGTCTATCAGGATATTCTGGCCTGGCTGCAGAGCTCCAACACCCAGCTTCAGCTCTCTGGAGCCCTCGCCATCGCCAACTTTGCAAGAAATGGTACCAATTTTTTTTATTTATTTATTGTAAAGCTTCTTCTGTCTCTCTCTTTTAAAACTTTGATTTATTTTGACTGCTCTAAAGTCCCAGTTTCTAACAGATGAACACAGGTGAACATAACACCAAGCTTTTTTTTCTACAAAAGTGAGAAAATCCAATATTACATGCTTTCTGATTTAATGGAAGTTACACATTACACATTTCATTTATTTATCTGCGGCAATGCTGTTTGTTTAAAGTGAAGCACTATGTTTAAAACCCCGAACCAAAGTTTGAATTCGTCTTCGCTCTGTTCCTGGTAGACAGTAACTGCGTGAAGATGCTGGACCTCGGTGTGGTTTCACACATCCTCACCTTGTTGGAGCAGCACGTAGAGGAAGGAGACGTGTCTGTTCAACATGCTGGACTGAGCGCACTCAGGAACCTGGCCATCCCCGGTACGCCACGCTTGAAAGACCAAGCAGTAGCAACAGGGTACAGTGAAGCTGCTTCTCAGCAGAGGAGTAGAAGCAAAGTGACTCCATTGAAGCTCACAGACTTTTGGAGCAAACCCTTGTACAAAAAAGTTCAGCCAGGGCTGTTTTGTTGTGAAGCGGCTAGCTGCTATGAGAACAAAATGACGCAATTTTCGTCATGCAACCACATGAATGAGAGCAGAATTTGTGACTTCTCATGGATTATGACAACAGCTTAAGATGGCCTGGCTAACGGGAGGCAGTGGTGGTGGGCAGTAAATTTATAGGGGTGGCCACTGCGCCCCTCCTGGCTCCCCCTTGGTGGTGGCCCTGTATGAGGCAACAAATCAGGAAGAATACAAAAGGGAGAGAAGACTTTATGTGTTTATAGCATGAAATGCCATTCACACCCTGGTTCATTTCCAAAAACATTTTTTAAACGCCTTAAGCTAGTTAGAATATATGGCATTTTAAACATTTTTCCTGTTCTACGGAACCGTAACTTAGGGCTACTGTTACACCCCTGCTTTAGTGAAAACCAAATTCACTTACATGTCACTTTGTAGGTTTGTACTGATGGTCCGTTAGGCTATGCACTGAGCACACAGGGCAGACAGAATCCAAAACACGAGGGGCTGACCGATCAGAACAAACTGCACACATGCACACGCGAGGAGGACAACATAAATGCACACCTCAACAGACATGCGTGTGTCTGCCTTTCAGCCACCAACAAGGTGCGGATGCTGGAGGATGGAGTGACTGAGAGGATAAAGACCCTGCTGCGCACCGACATGCCGCCAGTTCAGTTCAAACTGCTGGGGACACTCCGCATGATGGTGGACGGACAAGGTGGGGAAACTTCAAAAGCAATCACACACTCACAAACGATGCATTTATACTGTACAATATAAAAATATATACAAGTACAGGGAGGAGTGATTACTAAATGACAACAGCTGGACTAATGAGCAGAAGAGGGGCTCATTAAGGGAAATCCAAACAGACAGAAGAAATTACTGCAGCACGACCTCACAGAGATCACAAAACCACGATACACAGATCACCAGGAGAGCAGATCTGTGAACGTCTTCTCACCCCTGGACGGTCCTGTGGTTTCATGCTTATCTATGGTCACAGTTTCCTTCCAGCAGCACCTCAGTGTGCGTCTGTAATACTTCAAAGGGGACCTATTCTGCTTCCTTGAACAAGTCAGGATAGGTCTGTGGACTGTACAAAACATGTTTTATTCAATTTAATACACAAAATTCATTCTTATATATTGAAATTTCACCTGATCAGATCTGCCTGTTTTGAGCTAATTTCAGAATGAGTGGTTTTAGGGCTACTTCACTATTATGCAAATAAGCTGCTGTTGGCCACGCCCCCACCAACTCAGTGTCCCATCTCAGAAGATAAAAACTCACTGAAGGATTCAATGCTGCGGATCTGATGCACATTTATATCGTTATTAATTCAAACAGCGGCATATTGTTATTAATTCAAACAGCGGCAATAAATGGTTCAAAACCCGACTGGTAGCGGGTCGGGACAGCGGCAATATAGACATGTTCTATATTTCAGCTGACAACAGAACATTTTCCTTTTCCAGCAGACATTGTTCAGCAGTAAAACCAGCAGAAGTAACATGACAGTCTTCCTGTAATGAAGTGGGCGGAGCTCTTCTTGGGTTGCTAGGTGAGGGGCTGGGCTGGGCTTGTGGTTGCTAGGTAACAAGGATTGTGATGCAACAATCCCAAGGTTTTGCAGACACCAGAAAAAAATTACTTATTGCTAAAAAAAACGTCTGGGTGTTTTTTTTTAATTTTTTTTTGTGCTTGGACTGTTTCTAGAAGTAGTAGCTACCCAAATGGAAACACAAAAACATGCAAAAAGTGAATTTTGCATAATAGGTCCCCTTTAAGATGAGAAGTGAAGCAGATTTGCATATCAACACAGAATGAGCTCCAAGAGGATATTTTTGTTGTTGATGAAGTTTGTTTAATCCAAGCAGAGGTTTTTTTTAAGGATTCAGTGGTTTGTTTTCTTTTTCCAAGGAAGCACAAAGCCTCTCAGCTGTGTACTGACATTAAGGATTTTCCGGGTTTTTTCGCCTGAGTTTGAAAACGTCTCCCTGTCGCCCGTTTCTTTGTCTCTCAGAGGAGGCGGCCTTAAAGCTGGGGAAAGACGCTGAGCTGCTGGCCCGAGTGCTGGAGTGGTGTGAAGCCAAGGACCACGCGGGCGTCAGGGGAGAGGCTAGTCGCCTTTTAGCCGCCCTCGTCAGGCACAGCCGCAGTCCCGTGAGTCTGTTCTTCCAGCTCGAGTTCAAACGCCTTTTCCCCTCTCGTCCGTCAAACTAAGTGTGCTCAAGATCCAGTCCGTGGCAGAATGACGGGCTGATTGCTTCTGTCTGGCAGGAGATCGTCCGTGCCATAGCCAGAGCAGATGGGGCTCGCCACCTCATCGCTATGGCAACAAGTGAGCATGTCATCATGCAGAACGAGGCCCTGGTTGCCCTGGCGATAGCATCTGCTATTGACATAGGTAATGCAATTTCAAACAACCCCGGTTTTTCTACATCTGTGCCAAGCTCAGAATGTTCCTTGTCTGTATTTATTGCCTGCTGCCGTGAAAAGAAGGGGATCATGTACCCTACTGGTCTGTATCTGTGTTCATGTGTGTGTCTGTCTGTTAGCAAAATATCTCCTGAACCACTGAATGGATTTTAATGAAACTCTCAGTCTGTAGCCACTGGGTGAAGATCTACGACTGATTCATTTTTGGAGTCAACTAGATTCAAGATGGCTGCCACAGCTAATGAACGTTAGCAAACACAAAAAGGGCTAAAACTCAGTCAGTTTTGCAAATATTGAGCTAAAATTTGGTGTGACTGTAGCTGACAGTCATCCCCAACAGATGCTCTGAGCACTAACTGATCGCGTAAGATCTTTGTTTGTTGACATGCAAGGTGGCGAGTGAGATGAGTTCTTTCAAGGAACGCTAGATTCAGATGTTAATGTGGACTTTTTTTTGCAAACCCAGTGGTGCAGTATGGGTATTCCTGCCATTTTGTTGCTGTGCATGGAATCTGTTTGTACAAATGAAGGAAAAAAGTATCTGCAGCAGCGTAAACTGGGCCTGCGTGTCAGACTGGAACTGGTTGTGGGTTAATTACATGTGCTGCCAAACAAAAGCAGACTATCCAGCTCTGCAGGTGGGGCGGCAAAACTGCTCAGATCCACAGACCAAACAGTCTGGCGAGGAGCAGCACAAGTGATCGCGAAGCCTTGAGCTCAGCAGAGCTGCTTACATCGAGTCAGCAGCCGAGACACGATAAGCGTCACAGCTGCTCTTTGGCTTGGATATAAAAAAAAGGAAGCTATAGCAGTCTAGTCTGCTTTAATAAATAAACCTGTAGTGAACCATTTGTTTGCCCCTGAAGTGTCCTTAGCATCTGGGGACGTTATATTCCACTGCCCTCGGGAAGAATCACAGTGCAAACGTCTATGAGAAAAACACGACAAGTAAGATTAAAATTCCTTTAAAAAATTGTATATCACCTCCTGCTTTTCATGCCAAAGTTTTAAGCAACATGTGGGGGCTGACTGTCAGCTACTACCACACCAAATCTTAGCCCAGTATCTTTAAAATAGACTAACTCGCAGCCATTTTTCTGTTTGCTAAGTCATCTTAAGTCAAGTTGCAGGTGTAGCGCGCAGACAGTGATAACCCTCTGACAGGTTCATTAAAATCCGTCCAGCCGTTCTTGAGCTATTTTGCTAAAAGGCAAAGTAACGCAGACACGGGAATTAAACATCACCCTTCTTTTCAGGTGGCGGGCAATAACTATCACAACATAAAATAATGAAAGTGCAAACCATTTCAGCCCTAAAGTGAAGCATTGTTGGAGAATGACAAACTTCCATATGTCATCATATCAGGACCTGTGATGGGGGTCCTTTTGCAGCGGTCATAAAATTAAACTGCAACTAAAACTGAAAAACATATGACTGAGAAACTTGGAGTCACTGCTCAGATGATAAGAGATATATCACAGTTATTTGGTTAAGAATATTAATTTGTTTATCCGTGTTTGTGTCCTTGAACACTTGAGAGTCCATGAGGGACCCACTGAAAGAGGCCGAGCTGTTACCGACCCTGAAGAAGATCCTGGACGACCCGGTCGGAGCCGTCGAGGTCAAGTTCAGCACCTTGGGTCTCATCTGCACGCTGGCTAACTCCAGTATGTTGTTTTTTGTCTTGTTTTTTTGCTTTAACAGCACACCAAAATGTCCAAAACTCCTTCTTCCAGATTTGAATTTATTTTGTTTTACGCACGACAACAACTTAAATGAGCGCGCCAGGAAAATACAAACTTCTCGAGGAACGACTTGTTTAGGTCCCTGCGTTGTTGAGCTTCTAGCTCAGCTTTTCAAATAAGAAAAAAAAAACCATTTGTGGTCACAGATTAGGATGATGTCCCTGCTTCGCTTTCAACATATTAGAACGTGGCTGGGTCGCAGAAAAATCCGAAAACTTTCAGCGTGAAGGCAATCACGATGCTGCGACTGTCTTAGTGCTCAATAAAAAAGGGTTTTCCTACTACCTGAGATGCTCTACGTCACCCTCATCACGCTCCATATGCCTGTCCTCACATGACTGTTTCAAACCCTCAGATGTATAGGCCTGGAAATAAGCTCGCCGCTACCAATGCTCATATGACGTCTGCGTCAGGTTGTTTCCATGTCGCAATCACACTCGTAGCCTAGGCACGAGGCCCGTATGTCCAGTCCTGCTTTAAGTCCTGCCTACATCAGCGCACACACCTGTGTTCTTACCTGACGAACTCGGAAATACTGTCCATGTTCTGCGTGCCTTTTTACAATGTAGTGGGGTTGTTGTCTAAAAGGGGGGATCTCTCTGGGCTGCCTGCCATTAACTGGCATCTGAATGTCTCCAGAATGTCTTATGACGTTCGCGGGACTCTCAGTTTCCTCGCATGAGTTGTAAGAAAAAGGAACGCAAGCACCATCTCTTCAGTTTTGAACATGTTAAAAAAAAATTGGTACAACAATTTTTCTCTCAAAATAGTCACAAAGTTCTGTCTCCAAACCGTCTCAAATGAAATGTGGCTGCGCGGCTCTCTCGTGAGTGAAACCACAAAAGGAGTTCTTCTTGCGGTTTCGAATCTCTGTTTCTTGTTGGTAAGACACCGACTGCTCATAAATACAACCAGCAAAATGTCAAAAAAAATAAAAAATAAAAAAACACAACGTCCAGTTCAAGAAGGTTGCCACAGCTAATCTACTTTTGCCAACACAAAGTTAGCTTTAACTTACACAGACTGGCAGAAAATGAGGTGAAGCTTCTGTGATATCACATACTCCGAGTGTTAACACGAGAAGTGGCTGTGGCGGCCATCTTGAATTAAAACTCAGCAGATGATATGCGTTCCCTCAAGGACTGCAAGGCCTTGAACGCCGTCACATATTCACTCTGAAAGTCGCACAGAGCACACGTCGCATTTGCAGTTTGACCACCATGTCAGTCCATCCCACACGTCTCTGTTTTTTTTCTGTCTTTGTGACTGTGTGCTACAGGTGTGATGAGGGAGGAGCTAAACTCGGTGAACATCAAGGAAAGCCTGGGCAAACTGGCCGACCACAGCAGCAGTAAACTGGCTTCCCAGGCCAGCTCCATACTGACCGTCCTCAGTGACACCAGCTAAACCGGCGCTCTGCGGCAACGAGACAATCCACCTGCTCCACAAATTTACCTAGATTACGCAATCAAACGAGCTCATGGCTAAGATACACTCAGTATTCACACCGGGAACGCAACCAATTTTTTTGTAATATTTGAGAGGTTAGGAGTTCACGGACTCTGTTTAAACGCTGGAGCAATGAGGGTTCATGAGGGAAATCTCAGATCACAGCGGCCCATCAGTTATTCACATTTGTGCTTCTTTATCGTCCTTCAAGTGGAATGTAAGGCTTCGTTCTTGAGATGGTGGAGATGTTGTCGGGTCATATTTGCTGACTTGATGGAGGCGTGTATGAATGAAGACGAAATTAAATGAAATAGCTCAGACCAATGTATTTAGAGATTTACAAGTGTTTTTTTTTTATTCTGAAGTAGATGACTAACAAACAGGCTGGATTGTTTGACTGACTGATTGTTGAAGGGTCTAATCCAATGTTTATTCGTAAAACAGTGTGTAAGAAAAAGTAGAATAAATACATAAATTATAGTCATGGGGGGAAAAAACAGAAGTCCACCCCCTTTCAGTTTTAGGGTTTTGTGTATCAGGACATAATCAAAATGAGCTGGTTTTTATCAAGTTCTAAAATTCTAAAAACACCAGATTTCACTTCTTGTGTAAAGCATATCAGCACGAACACCTCACACCAAGTGTCAAGCACGGTGGTGGAGGGCTGATGATTTGTAAAAGGGTGGACTTTCCTTTTCCTATGACTGTAAATAGATAAATAAATACAGCAATAAATAAATAATAAAACAAATAGCCCCCCCCAAAAAAAAATTTAAAAAAATTCATTAATTTAGATGCAATAAAAAACTTTTTATTTAAAAAGAAAAACTTTTATTTATTCCCATTGACTTTATCGTGTTGTTCTAAATTTATTCCTTTTAAGGGATTTTTATTTTCCAGTGTAACGTGTTGTTTCACGGCTGCTTTTATTCTGACGTCTATCATTCAGATAACGTGTGGCTACCTAAATTAAATCATGAGACGGATACCTAACCCTGTGTTTACATCCGCCACTGTGTAAATGTGTGAGTGGCAGACAAGCGGAGCGGCCTAAAGTTTTGATTAAAAGGAAAACAAAGACACCCGAGGACTGGACTAAAGACAAAGAAAACCTAACATATGATGTATATACTGAATAAAACAGATGTGAGAGGGAAGCTGTAAACACGGAAACTAAGAGTATTTACAGAAATAGGTGAAATATTTTGAACATGAACTGCAGTCTCAGCCCAGAGTAGGAAATACAAAGCATAGGAAACATTAGAAAATCGAACTTCCTTAAAATAAATAAAAGTGTCTCTTAAAAAAAAAATATATTTTTCTAAAAACAAAATAAACAAACCAAAAAAAAAAAACCCATTAAGAAAGCATTTATTGAATTATATCAGCTATGTCACTCTACATGGCTGTAGCTATGATTTATCTGTTTCCATATTTATTTCATAGACATATTTATGTATTACACTGATTTTTTTTTTAAGCAGAACAAACATAGCAATATAAAACATCAACTGCAAAACTTATTAATCAGTGCAGTTTTAATACTGATGTAATGTACAGGAAGAATTTTGGCGTAGAGACAGTAGGTTTCCTTGCATAACAGTGCTTTGGTCTAAATTTTGTAGCTCTCTTTTCTGTGTGTCATTGTACAAATGGAATAAAAGCTGACAAGGTCTCAGTTTGGCTGTGTGCTCATGCTTCGGCACTTGATTGTAAGGATGTTATTTTGAACTGCAGAGATCAGTAAAATTAATTAGTTGATATAAGGTTTGAAGGGAAGTTGTGGTCATTTCGAAACAGTGTTCTATATAAAAAACTCTTTGAATGACCTCAGTTTGGTCTTAGCTGCTTTGAACTAGCCATTAGCTCATCAATCTGGTCAGAATTAAACTATTTCTCCAATGTGTGCTGCTGCCATGAAATGTATTGATAATAATGAATAATGAATGAAATATAATGAATGTTTATTTAAAAACGTTGATTACACCATCAGTTTCGCATGACGTGTTCATTTACTTAGAATTGTGTGTTAGCTGCTGATACCAGCGGATAACTTTAGTACTTCCTGCAGAAATGTCATGATCATTTTGCCAAAATAACCATGTTATGTGAAACTGACAGCAGTATAAGGGTTGATTCAAAAATGTTTGCATGAAGCGCATAGTTTCAGGCGAAAGTTGTTTTAAGACAGCAGCATTCCACTTTGGTTGTGTTCCCTCTCAGACTAGCTGTCAGCTCATCAGTCCTGTCTGAATTAAAGCCAATAATAGCTATCAAAATATAGGATTTTTCAGTGTTTTTGATGTGAATTTTTACACTTCTAACACAATTTCTTCTTTAATAAATGATAGGTTGGGGGTTAAAGTCACTCAAACTCATCAAAGTTTTTGTAAAAATTGTGTTAGAAAACAGCAAATATTCCTCACCTTTGTTTACAACTCGCATTTGTTACAAGATACAAACTCATTTATTACAAATTAAGCACTTTTGGTAGTGATTGATGCACATTCAGTGTTTTTTTAGCATTAGAAAATGATAATAATACACATATACAAAAAATGCTAATCAAAAACATTGTAAAATCACATATTTTGACAGCTATTATGGGTTTAAACTGTTTTTACAAACAGACATGTTCAAAAAAGTACACAGGTAAGATATTAATTGTTCACAGCTTTCCACAAAACCCCCACTTCCGAATATCTAAACTATCTATTTAAGAGTGCAGGTTAACCTCTAAAAGATGCATTTTATTTAATTTTGGAATGGCTGACAAGGTTGTTTTAATGTCAAAAAAGTAAAACAAGCTTTCAGTGCCCACTGAATTATCAAAAGGGATTTTTTTTTTACATACATACTTGTTTCAGTGGTTTTATTTTTACATTACTGTAGTATTTCTTTCTTAAAACTGTAATTTAGATTATGAAAAAGAAACACACATGTAAAACACTATGAATTAGTGTATTTTTAAAAAGCCTTTACATATAAATCAAATTAATAAAGATAAAAAACAACACTGTGCTTACTGGTGCATGATTTACAGTAATTTTTCATAGTTTAAATGTTTTTTTTCTTTTGAGCCCAACACTGAAAGATACTGTTTTTTGTTTGTTTTAGCATTTCTGTCCTTTATTGGGGAATAAAGGACAGAAATGCTAAAGCTCAGCTCTTTCGCTCACTGGCTGATTTCTCACTTTCCAAGATGGCGGACCTGCTGCATTTTACCCGCCGGTGCTCTTGTATGGAATTTGCCCCACGACCCACGTGACTTCCGCCTTCAGCAGACGTCTCTGCAGGATGTTCGCAGCTCTTCCACAGCTCCTCTGGACTTCGTGACGCGTTTCGAGGTAAGAAATTGAGAATGGCTGTTTGAAAAACGAACCTCGGCTCATCCTGAAAAGTTGTTTTTTTTTGTTTGTTTGTTTTGACCTCAATGAACAGCAAGATAAGTGACTCAGGGGCTGCAAGCACCGAGCAAAAAAAAACTAGCAGAGTGTATGGAGGACCAAGAAGGCCAAAAATCAACAAACCATGAGCATACCAGTTGTTTAATAAAGAAATAAATATGTCAACAAATGCTACAAAAATATAAAAACAAGCTAATTCAGATAGTGACTGACCTGTAAAATGTGTCAAATTTCTAATATGCATTGTGTATTTATGTCATTATCTTTGTTTATTTTGCTCTATAATTTCCAACCATATATATATTAAATTTCTTCTTATTTATCAATGTAGTTCTGGTTTTCTTTTCCCTTGATCTTTTCTTTTATATTGATCCTTCCAAAATAAATACTGTCTGCCTTTTTTTCTTTTACATTCATTTAAGAAATGAACATTTGTATTACTCTAAAGTTGTATTTTCCTCTCAAATATTTCACACACACACAAACTTTGAGCGCACCTTTTTTCCTCATGGTAGTTCCGCTTCTCTTCAACCTCGGGTTCTCTACCAGAGGCTTGGGAGCTTGAGGGTTCTCTTCAGTATCTTCTGGACAGAGATCTCTGAGGTTGTTCCTGGGATCTGTTGGAGAACTCTTCCAGTTTGGGGGGGTCACAGCACCGAGTGCTCCGATGACCACTGGCGCCACTGAGGCCTTGACTCTCCACAACATGTCTATTTCCTCTTTCAGCCCTTGGTATTTCTCCAGCTTCTTGTATTCTTCCTTCTGACTGTTACAGTTGCTTGGGCTTGCTACAGCAGTTTAACCTTTAATCTGCTCACCGCTGCCTTCTTTTGTGAATCAACACAATGTCCGGCTGGTTAGCCATCACCTGTTTGTCAGTCTGGGTCTGGAAGTCCCACAGTATCTGTACAGTATAGTTTAGGAACATTTTTTGTTTTTTGAAGGAGAACACTGCCGCTGTTACGCTAAATAGATGTACTTTATTCATTTCTGCCCTACTCTGATGGCTGTAAGATCCAAGATGACTCAGGTAAGCCATCAGCGGTGGGGAACAGTGAGCGGCGTGGGCGACGTGGACATGTGGGTCCTCCAGTCGTCCACGGTGCGGGTGGAGGTCCTCACGCTGGGTGCCATTATAAGGTCGGTGCACTGCAAAGGGAAGAATAATAAGATGGAGGATGTAGTCCTGGGCTATGATGACCTGGAAGGTAAGGCAGAAAACAACCCAGTTTTCTCATGTACACATACCTTTGCTAAATCATGCTTTTGCAACTTTGGTTGCCTCGTACTTTTACTTTTTGGCTACCCGCCTTGACCCACTTTGGACTCACCTTGGCAGTCACCCCAACACTACTAGAGTACACTTTTGAACTGAAAAGAGGCAGATTTGGACTGGCAGAAGTGTAATTAAGCTCCATAAGCACCATGTAAGTGTAAGCACTTACTAATTTTACCAGCTGTTTGTTTATTATAAGTATTTGTTACAAAGATATGCACGATATGTTTATGGAAGCTGGGTCACTGGGACACATGCATATGGTAAGTGCAAGGGTGCGAAATAGCAACCCGCTGAGTATGAAGTGAGGGTACAGTTTGACCAGCGTCCACGTTTTCAGCATGATTTACTGCCAGACTGCAGCATTTATATTGTTTGTATTGTGTCTGCGGAGATGGGCCTTGTGATAAAACTGCACAACTTTGGTAACAAAAAATATAAATAAATTACGCCCCAACTCAAAAGGAAAATATACACAGAACCTTACAAAGCACATAACAAACGGTATGAACTCTAAAACAGACGGACAGTAAAATGAGTAGCAGCATAACTTTAATGACTAACTCCTCTGTTAAACATGATTTATTTGAGGTGTGTAAAGTTTATATAAAATGATTTTATGAACTACACATTGACCCTCTGGGAAAGAAACCCCCAAAGGCTTACAGCTACCACTGAGAGCTTCGCCTTACACCGTCAGGAGAGGAACCACCGTCATCTTTGGTAAAAGAGAACCTGTGTTGTGTCGTCAGGTTATGTGTCAGATAAACGATATCTGGGCGCCGTGGTGGGTCGCGTGGCCAACAGGATCGCCCGGGGACACTTTGTAGTGGACGGAAAAGAGTACCAACTGGATATCAACAACGGACCTAATGCGCTACACGGAGGCCTGCGGGGCTTCAATAAGGTACGACTGAGAAGGCATTTGGTTTGTTTTTTTAATAACTTGAACGAGGGATTTAAGAATATGTGGCAACATTTATTTATTTTTTGTCCTTGATTGAAAACACACATTTTTCTGTCGCTGTACTTGTTAGGCTCCACGGCTGCACGTGACAGGACTTTATAACAAAAATGTCCAGCGTGAGACGCGGTGTTCTTTCCTAAAGAGCTCCAAACAATTTCCTGGGATTGCTGGACTGTTTGTAGCACTGAACTCTTTCTGACTGCGTTTCAGAGCTTTTTCCAGTTGGATCGTCTCAGTTAACGACTGATCCCTCTGACTCACTCAAAACAATCACTGTTGATTTAAAAGGACACCAGCTAATCTGAGATATAAGTCTATTAAGGAGCAAACTAAACGTGCTTTACCAGTCGTTAATGCCAAAACTAGCTTGAAGAAGGAATTTAGCCCTAAAAGAATTAAAAAACCTGAAAACCCAGTGATCTTTGCATAACTTTTTTTTAAGCTCTGAGTGTTTCACTTTCGTATATTTTGTGTGTGTGTGTGTGTTTTATTTTGTGTCCAGGCTGTCTGGCTTGCTACAGAGGTGGAAGGTGGTGTGAGCCTGAGTCTTACCAGTCCAGATGGAGACCAGGGCTATCCCGGTGAGGTCCAGGTCTCTGTCTCCTACACTCTACAGGTAAAACACACCCATGGACACCTGACTACCTTTTAAAATGGGGGAGCAAAGTTAGAATGAGACACATTGTGCCTACATCACAAACATGTTATCCACTATATATCATAGTTCTGCAGGAGAAGTTGTGCAACTAAAGTTCAGTAGATTGCACACAGTGCTGGAAGATTAGAGGTTTTGAGTTAAATTCCCAGGTTAAGTACTTTTTTTTTCTGCCACTTGTGCCTAAATGTAGAAACCCTATTTGATATCACTGTCGATACACCTGTCTTAAAACAGGATTTATTATGGTATGGTGCCTCCGTCCGTCTGTCCGTCCGTAGACAGTTTCTTTTCTTTTCTTTTAACACAGAAATGTCAAACGGCCCAGCTGGACACCTCCTGGGTCTGGGTTCCTGCCCGGGTATCAAACTGCAGCTCTCACAACACTCACAACAACTGAATATTTTGAGAAAATAATTATTTTTTGGGAACATTTCAAGACATTTCCGAGACTCCCTCGTGAATCGCCAACCAGTCGGATCCCAGCGGGATTCTGCACAAGTCTTTGGCTCTGCAACCAAATTGCTTTAAAAGACGGGGATGAGATGGAAAATGTTCCAGATTTTGAAATAAATTTTTTTTTTTTTTTTCCTCATTCTAGTTTTGTGGTGGATCGTTTTTTCTAAAAAAAAAGTTATTTTTTCAGTGTTTAAAAATACTGTAGTATTTTGAATTAGTTTTTATTTCCTGTTTATTTAAAGGATTTTTGCATGTGCAAACTGAGCAAGGTCTGGGTTTTCTTTTCTTTCTTTTTTTGGCTAGGGGAAAACACTGACAGCTGAATACCGAGCGAGGTCGACCAAAACCACTCCCATCAACCTCACCAACCACTCCTACTTCAACCTCTCTGGGCAGGTAATGGTATTTCAGAAAATACAAAAGATGATCACAAATGTCGTGGACTACAGAGAAAAGAAAAGGTCTAAACATCTGATTACGCATTATATATCGCAGCAATATAAATCATTTCAAAACCTCCATCGCACTGGACGCAACTGAAAACGCTCACACATACTGTTCAAACTCTCTCAGAAGTGGCAGGCATCGAATGAAGAAGTCTAATTCGAGTAGTTCCTCTGATTTTGTGGTTGTTAGAGTTGCTAAATATCTTTCTGCTTGAAAAAAGAAGGCTGTGTAAACAAACCCAGAAATATTTTAACGAGATGACATAATATGTGATATTTCTGTTTACTAAATGAAAGATGACAAATTTATTTCCTGCATTCTTAAGTTCCTATCAACTCGACGAGCTTTACAGCACACGGAAACACAGAAGAGACTCTTTAAAAAAAACCCAGCTGTTGTTATTCACCCCGTAGGTATTCTTTTAAAAAAAAAAAAGGGGGTCTTCAGTCGTGTTTTTTATGTTCGTCTCAAGGGAGCAGCAGATATCCACGATCACGAAGTGTCCGTCAGCGCACAGTCTTACCTGCCGGTTGATGAGACGTCCATTCCTACAGGTGAGAGCCCGTGGTGTTGCTGAAAAAAAAACACCGAAGCGGAAGCGTCTCATCGTCACACGTGTTGATCTTTAGGAGTCTACGGCGTTTCATGTAGGGAGACATGGCAGGTTGAGAAGACCCTTTACTTCCAGGTCTGAAGAGACAATTCTCACTCTGCACACAAATTTGAAGAAGACAAAATTGCCTACAACCATAAGAAATGTAAAGATTGTGGAAATAGTAAGAGTTTGGACCAATTTTGAAAATTCTCATTACGAAGTCGGTTGAACATCCCCTGGTTTAAAATCTCCAAAACCTCAACTGTTTGTGTAAACTGTGAAATACAGTCCAACTCCAAGTGACTGGTGTAAACTTTGGAAGCTGTTTCTATGATGAAGTATGTGTGACACGTAACGCTGACATGTAATCAACGATCTAAAATCTTCACAGGAGAGATCAGAGCCGTGGAAGGCACACCTTTTGACCTCAGAAAGCCAGTTCTGATTGGTGCGCAACTGAAGGAAGTTCCTGGTCAAGGGTTCGACCACAACTACTGTCTGTCTTCGCCCAGAGTTGACTGGGAGGAGAGACACGCTGTTAGGTTGTTTTCTCACCCATACGAATACACACATTTGAGATGTTTATCGTGCACACGTCACGCCAATACGGCAAATGAGTTTCGTCGAGACTGGAAGGCAAACTTTTGTTCGTTCCAGGATCTGTCACCCACCCAGCGGTCGTGTTCTGGAGGTTTCTACCAGCCAACCGGGGATCCAGTTCTACACTGCCAATTTCCTGGATGGTTCTATCGTAGGAAAGGGTGGTTTTAAGTATTTGAAGCATGGCGCTTTCTGCCTGGAGACACAGAACTGGCCAGATGCTGTCAACCAGGTATGTGGTGTGAAGAGAAATTCATCAGTCAATCATTGGGCTCATATATTTAGAGTACACTCACTAACAAAAGAAGTTAAGGACCCAGAAGGAGTGTGCTAATCTAAATGTAAATTGGTTCACATGCAGAGCAGTGATGGGTGTGAAAAGGATTCACCCTTATGTCTAACCACCTTCTATCCGCTTTCCTAGCCATCCCTGCCCTAAAACGGAACTTAGATGCTTTCCCAACATTCCCGGTCAAAAACTTAACTTCAATTTTTATGCCTTTCCCGGTAAACCAAGCCTTAAATGTAACTTTATTCTAAAAATGTTTCATGTCAGCCTTAAAACTTAACATTATAAGTTTTACCCAAAACCTACCCACTCCTGTCTCCCTCTCTATATCTCTTTCATAATTGAGACATCATGAGTGGAGTAATGGTGTTATCAGGCAGTTGCCGGAGGGTTCAATAGTCAGTCTATATATATGTTCAACCCATTCAGCACTATATTAGTGTCCAAGTGGGAAAGTTGGCTTTTATTGCTTTTTAAATCGTGTTTTTACTGCTAAGTTACAGAAACCAGCAAAAAGTCCATGTGTAGTGTGTGTGTGTGTGTGTGTTTATAGGCTTCCTTTCCTGACTGTCTTCTGCGTCCCGGTGAGGAATACCATCATGTCACTCGCTTCACCTTCACCACAATCTGATCCAACATCAGTGGAACAAATTAGAAGAGGCTGAGGTATATTTAGGTTTGAAATTGATTATTAAAAGTGTTAAATCAAATATTTTACGGTTTACAGCGAAAAAAAAACGTAACACCTACATGTTTTTGTTTTACACACTGTGCCACAAAAGCGTTGCTGACCAAGCGGACTCGTCCACGTCAGCTTCAGTCTCTGACCTCAGCAGGTCATTGCTGCTCTTCCACAGCAAACATTCCTGCACCTGAACTACCCAGATTCTGATCCAATCAGCTGCTTCGGGAGTTATGTTCTCAGAAATGTACCTGGTTTCTGTCTGTTGTTCTAAATTAAATAAAAGAAGACCGTGAATCTTTCAGTGTTTTCCTAATCCTTCAAATCACAATTTATATAGTCACATATTAAAAGGGTCCTCCAGCAATTTTAATAGGGGGCTCTGTGTAAACTTTATACACAATCAATATCTTACCTGTTGAAGATAGCTTTATGAATTAACTAATTTTTGATAAATAAAGTTAAGTTCTGGCTAAAGCAATTAGCTAATGGCTAGTCCAAACGCAGCTTAGGTCAAAGTGGATTGCCACCATTTCAAAAAATATTTACAGAGGTTCATGCAACCGCTGTGCCATAGACATTTCCACCTTGGTTGGTTTTGAAATTATTTTCATAGAAATTGGTGGTTACATCAAACCACAAATCGTAACAGCAGTGAGCTGTAGCACTTCTGATACAGGGTGGGGTCCAAATCGGCAGACATTTGAAACTATTTCTGCTAAAATAACTCTAATGCAAAACTATCCGCAATGTAAAGGTTTTTATGATAGCATTTGCATGGACAGCTATGAATTTCTGAGAATTTCTGCCATCGTAAATCATCTCCTATCTGCTTTGGAAGTGGGTCAATGTTAGTTTGTCAACATGGACCAAGTAGTCTGAGCGTCTCAGTCCTCTCAGACGTAGAGCTGTTTCTCTAATGAGCTAAGATATTATTCTTTATAACTTTAACACAAGAACCCTTGTCAACATGGCTGAAATACCCCTTTAAAAATAAAGCAGGTTTGTTAGTTATCTCGTGGGTTAGACTATAATGAAGACAGGTTTTCCAGGTTTAGCAGGATTTTAATCTTTTCTGCTTGCATATAAAACTGAGATGTCCAACTGAAGAGACAAGGGCATATTTTCAGTTCAACATATTACAAATAACAAGAAATTAAAAAGGATGAAAATGAACACAGACATGAAAATAACAAAGCACAGTTACATTTATAGAAAGCCCGTCAGCAATGACATAAATGCTGAGTCACTTCTCTTGGAAAATCACAGATATGACAAAACTGTCATACGACAGCAGAACATTCTGCCTTCGTAAAGCATGGCAAGTTTTTTTTTTATCAAGTTGGGAAACAAAACAATGATAGAATTGTAAAACGAGGAAAAAAAAAAACTTGTTTGTTGCACCTCCTCTCTCTTATCTCTGACTACTCGAAAAGGACAATGCTGTTCAGATGGAAAAAAAACAAATCTTTTTCCTTTGTTTATCTGATCCCAATTTTCTGACGTAACAGTTGGTAAATGAGCTTTGCAGGAAAGAGCCTTTGCTTTGGTCATTAAAAAAAAAAACATCCTACAGGATGGCTGATTCCTTAATGCTATATTTTAATTGACAAAATGGGAAATCTTCAATATTTCAATGAACTGCTGTTCTCAAACCGATGCAGTTTGGGCTCATTGGTTTGTGACTGTATCTATAACAGAGATGCGCCTAAAGGGGAGACGATTAGCTATAATGCTCACCAGCACATTTGAAAAAAACCAAACACACCATATCAGGATAAACACCTCATACCATCTGTCAAGCTCGGTGGTGGAGGGCTGGTGATTTGGGCTTGTTTTGCAGCTACAACACTTGAACACCTTGCAGCCACTGAGTCAGCCATGAACTCCTCTGTGGACCAAAGGAGTCTAGAGTGAGGCCGTCTGTCCGACAGCTGATGTTTGGACCAAACTGGGTCATGATTCAACCGCACAGTGATCCCAAACACAGCAGCTGATCTACAACAGAACGGCTGAAATCGAAAAGAACCAAAGTGTTGCAATGATCCAGACCTCAACCTGGTTGAAGTGCTGTGTTGGACCTTAGGAGAGCTGAGCAGAAACGAATGCCAGCAGACCAAGAGACGGGAGGAAAAAATGCTTCAGGTTTCTGCTGCTATCTAACCACAGAGTGCACTTTTTCATTGACCTTTGCTATGCAGGTTCAAAAACAACATACCTGATATGAACAACTGACTTCATGTTTATGAGCAAGCTGTTGGCAGCAACATGGAAGGATTCCTCTCAGTATTTAGTAAAGACACAAAAATGTCACTTGTTGGTGTGTTTTTAGATTTACAGATTTTGAGTTTGTCCTTAACTGTCTCATTGTCACATACTTACTGTATATTTTCATCTGTTCCCATCCACTGGGGTTTTGAATAACTTCCATCAATTCATCGATTTTCTGCTGCTTGTCTGTGGACAGGTTGTGGAGGGAACAGATCCAGGAGGGAAACTCAGACATCTCTCTCTCCAGTGACTCTCTCCAGCTCCTACTGGGAGAACCCAAGGCATTCCCAGGCCAGAGGGGAAACATTATCCCTCCAGTGAGTTCTGGAGATGAGTCTCAACCCAACGGGGGTTGCTCTGGACGCATTCCGGTCCGATGCCCAAACCTCAGCTGACTCCTTTTGATAAGGAGGAGCAGTGGCTCTACGCCGGGAGCCACCCGGATGACGGAGCTCCTCATCTTAGCACCTTATACTAGGCTGAGCTCAGCCACCCTATGAAGGCAGCTGATTGCAGCTGCTTGTTCATGGTCCAAACCTCATGACGATAGGTGGGGGCTGTGCCGAGCTCCATCTCTCACTTCATCACTTGAATAATACACGTTTGTTTTATTACAGTATTTTTATTCCTAAATGTAACTGCCAAAATAAGTGTAAAGCAAATTTGGTGGCAATGTAAAGGCTTATACGATAGCATTTGCATGGACAGCTATGACTTTTTGAGGATTTCTGCCATCATAAATCATCTCCTACCTGCTTTGGTAGTGGGTCAATGTTAGTTTGTCAACATGGACCAAGAGGTCTGAGCGTCTCAGTCCTCTCAGACGTAGTGCTGTTTCTCTAAAGAGCTATCTGCGACAGGTAAGATATTATTTTTTATAACTTTAACACAAGAACCCATGTCGAAATGGCTGAAATAGCCCTTTAAAAATAAAGCAGGTTTGTTAGTTATCTCGTGGGTTAGACTATAATGAAGACAGGTTTTCCAGGTTTAGCAGGATTTTAATCTTTTCTGCTTGCATATAAAACTGAGATGTCCAACTGAAGAGACACGGGCATTTTTTCAGTTCAACATATTACAAATAACAAGAAATTAAAAAGGATGAAAAGGCACACAGACATGAAAATAACACAGCACAGTCACATTTATAGGTCGCCAGACAGCAATGACAACTACTGAGTCACTTCTCTTGGAAGATCTGTAACAAACTGCTGTGTTGGGGGAAAAAAAAATCACAGATATGACAAAACGTTCATACAGCAGCAGAACATTCTGCGTTTGTAAAGCACGACAATTGTTTTTATCAAGTTGGGGACAAAAAACAAGTATGAAACTGTAAAAAAAAAGAAAAAAAACTTGTTTGTTGTCTCCTCTTGCCTATCTTTGACTACAGAGAGGGATGTCTGAGTTTCCCTCCTGGATCTGTTCCCTCCACAACCCAGCCACAGCTGAGCTCCGTCTCTCACTTCTTCACTTGTTTTTGATTCCTAAACATCTGCATTTGCCAAACATCTGAAATTATTATTATCATTTTTACAATAAAATGAGTTTATTTACCTTCCACTTTTATTCTGAGCTTCACAGCGATTTAATTTATTTCTCTCAAATGAGAATTTTGATTGACTCCCTTTTATTCTGAGCTTCTGCGGGATCGAGGAAGCTGAATTTGTTTCAGGTGAATTTAAAGAAATTCTTCAAGTGAAAACACAACGGAGTCTTGCGCCCACATTCAGTCAGAGAGGTAAAGTTACTGTCACTTTACCTCTGTCACACTGTCGCAGTCACTGGCGGCTTTCTGTTGAGAAACAGGTTTAGGGAAGTGGGAAACAGTCTTGAGTGTACGTGTGTGTAAGTGTGTGTGTGCTGGCCATTACTGAGAAACAGGAACAATGTGATGTGACCACATGCAGGAGAGGGGAAGTGGAACCTCACATCAAGTTGATCTTCGAGGCATGTTTTGATGGACAATAATGAGATGAGCTTTGTTGTAAACAATTCACACAGTCTCAGCTGTCAAACGTTCAACATTTTCCAAATCAAGCTGTACATTTATTACACTGTGACATCTGAAATTAACTTCACCGTCTGATGAAATGGTTAAATGCCTTAAATGACTTCTGCCTCCACCTTACATACCATCTCACCTTACTTACAAGGCAACATTTCTGAAGGAACAGATTAAACAGAATAAAGGCAGCTCTGTAGCGTGACTGACTGTAGTTATTTTATACCCCAAAAAAATCCTATCCTAACAAACAATGGTGCTGAACAGATGTTAAAGGTGGAAACATGAAGCAGCTGATGAACCAGAAGCTGTTTTTTTCATATATAAATAATAGAATACATTACTTGTCATTGATGAAGCTGTGAGTAATGTATTACACTGAAAGATTACTTATTTAAAACAAAAACTAGGACAAAATGAAGAAAATATTTGGCTAAGTAGCAGATGCTAATTAAATGCATTAATTAACTGATCATCAGCTAATATGAGCACCTCTACAAAAGTAGAAGTTTCAGGTTCTTCTCTTTTTTTTATTACAAAGTGGTTTTGCACACTCAAGGTGAATCACCGAGACGGTGTGAGAAAATACAAAGAAAATGTTAAAAGGTCAGCTGCGTTGCAATATCAGATCACATAGCAGAGTTGACACACTGCTGGGCCCATGACGGTCACTTGTGGCTGACCATGGGAGCGTTTGACACGTACAGACACAAGGATGTTGCCTCGTTGAAAGACTGTACAAGGGGACACAGTCCTGCGCCGTCGGCCCACGAAGCCGGAGGACACCAGGAGGGACATTGGCGTGTCTCTCCTCGACATTGGCGTGTCCATTGGATGTCCCCCCTCTGCGCCCCCATACGTGCACACGTTGGTCGTCCGTGGCTATGCAGAACTGAGATTCATCGCCGAGCAGCTTATAATACCATCTCTCATCAGTCCATGCTTCCTTTTTTTTCAGCAGCTGTTCTGGTGTTAATGGCACCTACACAAGGGACGGTGATGTCAGCCATCGTGACACCCCCACTTTGAATTCATCCGTCACTCCTACTGCACATCTCACCAGTGTCTCACTGTCCTTCTGTCACTGCCCTCACATTTGTCTCTCCCACATCTTCCTCATACAAAACCACAGTTCCTCTCTTGGTGCCCCACCTCATGCTTTTGCATCCTGCCCATTTTTTTTTTTTTAGACACATAAAAATTCACATGTGACAATCCTGCTGACAGTTTTTTTTCATATCAGCTTCAAGTTTTTGCAAATTGACTGAAGGCCTGAGGCCTAATTTTTAGTCTGTGTTTCTTTCAGCCTGACTGTTAGGGAGTGCAGCCAGGGAGTGAGAGACACAAGTGCATGGTTACCACGGTGATCTTAATGAGCCGCCAGGAGCAGCTTTATCATTTCTTTTGGTCTTATTTCTCTTTACGTCTTTTATACAGTTCATACATCAACATGTCATCATTTTGTCAGCTTAGATGGCTACAAAAATAAGCCCCAAATTATTTGTTTTTATAGAAAAGAAGCTGACGGATGTTAGAATTTCAGGACGAAATTGCTGTGACACCGTCGCAAAAAATCTTCAAAAATGTTTTGGTTCCTCTTCTCTGCTATTTCTGGCCTACCTAACTGAATCTTTTGCCCACTATTCCTCTCCCAGTCCTCCTCTGCAGAGCACGGAGTGATTGACGCGCCAGCGCGACCAATCAGGAGCCGCGCTTTCAGCGAACTGGAATCACTATCCAATGGCAGAAGCCCCAGGGGGCGGGACGTGTCCGGACCCCTCACACCTCCACACAGGCGAGGAATCAGTGGCGTCGTAGAGCCGCCGCGAAACAGGAGGCTGGGCTCGGAGGCGCGAAGGGGAGGACAGGTACGCCGAGGGCAGGAAAGACGCGGGAGAGCTGCCATGGACCTGTCCGACTGACGGGACTCCACGCCTGCTGCCCGCCACAACATGTCCACGGACGAAGCAGCCGGTCAGCGCGAGGAAGGGGAGTACGGAAGGGCGGCGAAGCGGCTGAAAACGGACGAGCCGGGCCCGGAGGATGAGCTGGAGGAGGGGGAGGACTCGGACAGCGGCTCCCTGGCCGGGAACGGAGAGGCAGAGCCCCGCAGCCGGGCCCGGTGGAGAGGGGCCCAGAAGGTAAGGGTGAGCGGAGATATTATTATTATTATTATTATCATCATTATCTAACGACACCCTGCAGCGCTGCAAAAGACGGGGCACGTGCGTGTGCGCGCGTCCACCCGTTTGCTGCTGTTTTCATTTCGCCAGAAGGTGCATGGCAGCCTTCTCTTCCTACAGGCACACTGCATCACAGCCTGGCTGCAAGAAAACTTCATTTATGGGACTTTCCGTCCTGCTCTGTCTGGAAGCTTTTCAGCTTATTCAGTCAGCCGAGGATTCAGTGAAATAATAGCTGAACTCCTCCAAATCTGGAGCGTTATTTGTTGGAGACGTGGATGTGGTGAAAACAATCTGAACTCAAATCTCAAATATGAAGCACGCAGAAAATAAAGATCTTCATTAATTTGCAGTTAGCTTATAACACAACACTCATCCTGAGCATGAAAGTCGTATTGTCATATTAATTTTAGGCTGTTAATGATTTATTTGAGCTATTCTTTCAGGATGAAATGGGCGAATTGGGTGCACAAGCTTGAATTTATTGTGGATTTTGTCTATTCCACACCGTCAAGGTTATACATACAGGATCAAATATATGTGCACACGTTCACCTGAATCTTTTAATGTCTAATAACTTCTTGGTAATGGTGATGATTAACTGCAGCTGGCCTGCATGAAGATGATTTGTTTGACAGCACTCGTGCCACTTTTCAACGGTGCGAGAAGTCCAAGGAGCCCTGAAGATTTGAGGAGGAGCAGAAATTGGTTTGGATGTTCAAGAACAACCCAGGAACCATGGAAGCCGAAGCCTGCCAACAACTGGAGCCTCCTGGAAGACCACACCTTCAGGCTCGACAGAAATTGGCGTCTGCCCGCACGCGCAAAGCCAAAATACCTTCAAGGAGAAACGTTTTGTGGTCAGACGCGACAAAAATTGACCTGCTTGAGTCACAGCGACAAGAAGCATGTTTTGAGGAGTCAAGCTTGAGGCCACTGCACCAGCTGTCAAGCATGGTGGCGGCAGCGTCGTGCTGTGGTACCGGTGCATTGTGTAGAGTGCCCAGAATGATGAAGCGAAAGGACTACCTCCAAGTTCTCCAGTTTCACCTCAAATCACCAGCTTGACGGTTGAAACTCGGACACAGTTAGTTGTTCCAACAGGGCAATGACCCCAAACACAACAGAACTGGTTTCTGATTGGTTAAAGTGGTTTGGAATGGCCTTCTCAAAGCCTCCGACCTCAACCCCACAGAAAGGTTTCAGACTTTGCTAAAAAGCCCGATCCGTGCCGGGGGGAACCAGCCAATGAGCTTGATCAATTCTACCAAGAAGAGTGGTCAGATATCTAGAACTTTGTTGATGGCTACAGAAAGCCTTTGGTCGGGGTGCAGCGTTTTAAGGGACATTAAAGCAAATATCAGCGTTGCATGAATGGATATATTTCAGCTTGTATACATAATTTTGACTCTGTGTGGATTTTGAGAAAATCCACAATAAATTCAAACTTGGCCACCTGGTTTTCGATTTCGAGAAATCCATCTGAGTGGACCTAAACGTTTGCCTGCAACTGTAACATTTTCTGACTTAATGAACTAGTGTGTAACGCATCATTAAGACCCTGCTGATAAAATGTCTCATTTCCAAAGTGAAAGTAAAATTGTGGCCTTTTTATCTAAAACAAATATCAGTGCTCTTTGCCTGTGGTTTAGCAGCAGCTTACAGAAAATGAGTTCAGATTTATTTATAAAAGCCTAATTAAAAACAGCTGCTGTGAACCAATGTATTGTACACATAGGGATGAAATAGAAAAACAAAATGTGCAAAAGACAAACATCAAGTAAGTTAATTATTAAAGAGGTTTTAAATCTTTGAAATTAAAGGGAAAAAAATCGTAATGGAAAGATAAACTCCAATAAAAGCTTGGATATAAGGGCATTGAGAATTGGTGCCTGTCTAATATGGAGGAGCAGTTTGTTCTACAGTTTATGAGCTACACCTGCAAAAGCCCGAGTACCTCTGTGTACCAGCCTGAACCTCAGTACAACTAACAGTAAATTACTACTAGACCCAAGGGATCTGGAGGAGACATAAAGCTGCAGGAGGTCAGACGGATGTACAGGAGCTTGCTCATTAAGTGTCGTTGATAAAACTGTAAAATGAATCCTAAAATGACCAGGGAGACATCGAGGACAAGTCAACACAGGGGAGATCTGTAGAAACTTTAGATTTCATGTTAAAAGATCCCGTGCAGCTGTAAGAGTCATGCGTGATGAACATTTAGAGAGGGATACAATAATCCAGTTAGGATGTAATGAAAGCATGGATCACCCTTTCAAAGGCCTTAAAAGAGAAAAGGCATTTTGCCTTTTAAGTAAGTAAATTCTATTTCTGTAGCAGCATTCACAGACGCATGCATCACAAAGTGCTTCACAGAGGAAAAAAGTAATTCAAAAAAACAGCAAACAAATTGGGTAAAAGCCTGTCTGAATAAAAATGTCTTTAGATGGTTCTCATAAGAGTCTGTGTGGCGTAGGGGCAGTGGGAGAGCGTTCCACAGCCAGCGCCAGGAAAGCTCGGTCTCCACGAGTTTTGAAACGGGTTCGAGGTACCACCAACATCATCTGATTTGAAGGCCTCAGGGTTCTGGGGGGAGACGGAGGCTCTGAAGGGCCTCGTTGGTAGGTGTGACCATGAAGCGCCCTATAGGTTAAAACCAAAACTTTAAAATTACTCCTCAAGCGTACCGGGAGCCAGCAGAAAGAGGCAAGAACGGGAGTTCTGTTCGTCATAGTTATCAGCCTCGCTGCAGCGAACAGCACAGACTGAAGGCAAACCAAGGAGGGAATTAAGATCTTGTTTAACACTAAATATATTTGTTTCTCAAAGTTAAAATTAGAATCAAATATCACACCCAAATCTTTTGTGTCTGACTTTTGACAGACTCCAGGCTGATGAGATGTATTATATAGGAGAGGTGCTGACACACCTTAGAGTCCAAAAAAAACAATCTTCAGTTTTATTCTCATCAAAGCAGACGAAGACGTTCAAAGCCATCAACGACTGAAGGCTTTAGTTGAAAAGAGTGCTTTCGCTTCGGTTGAAGATCGAGCTGACCGTCGACTGTGTAATTACGAAAAGAGATGTTCTACTTTTTTTAATTTTTAGGATTGAGCCTAGAGGGAGCGGAGAAAAAGGAAATCGTCCTTTTAAACGGCGTGTTGCTGCGGCTGTCGCTTTGTGTGTTTTCAGGATGATGGCGAAGACTCCCATCTCATCTCTCCTAGTCCCGTGGTCCATGTCAGGGGTCTTTGCGAGGCCGTGGTGGAAGCTGACCTCATAGACGCGCTGGAGAAATTTGGAGCCATATGGTGAGACAGTCGCTACTATGCCTGTACTGAGTGTGTACATGTGTGTACTGCTGTGTGTGTATGTTGGGGGATGGGTGAATAGCCAGTTAAACAGCTATGAGGGAAAGCAGTAACTGTTAGCGTACTTGCTTAGATCTCAATTTCTATTTCATGTCATGTTTTTGACCACAACTGGTGGCCAAGATATTCAAGAGTACTATTTCTTGACGTGTATAGTTGAGGTCGTGAACTGTGATGCTCATGGCCGCCACGATCTCTCTGCGTCTGTGTGGCTTTCTGCTCAAAATCAGAAGTGTATCTTTGCTCGTTGGGAAAGTGCGTTTGTAAAAATGTCTAACAGATGTTCTAAAGATAGATATTTTGTGCAAACGACTTGCCACATACAGGCCCCACATTGAGCAATAGTCTGCTTGAATTTTTAGTCTGCAGTTTTGTACAGAAGCATAAGGGAGCACAATATAGTTAAAAAACGCAGTACTCACCACTACTATCTGTGCACCAATGACTATTTTCGCTAATCGCTACCAGCTGGGGTGAAAAAGTTCAGCAAAATAATAACAAGAGTGCTAATATTTATTGTTTTTCAATGGAAAATGGCTGCCAAGTTGGACTTTTTACTCTTGATTTATCCAAAGTGGGGCTACTTGTGCGTTCATGCATTATCGCTCGCTGTTGGAAGGTGGAAGATAAACGGTGAAATGATAAACGGCTTGCACTTGCATAGAGCTTTATCTAGTCCAAGGACCTACATTCAGTTATTCACCCATTCACACACTGATGGTGGTGAGCTACATTGTAGCCACAGCTGCCCTGGGGCGGGCTGACAGAAGTGAGGCGGCCATTACACCAGTGCCAACGAGCCCTCTTACCACCACCAGTAGGCAAGGCAGGTAAAGTGTCTTATCTAAGGACACAATGGCTGAGACGGTTGGAGTGGGGATTCGAGCTGGCAACCCACCGGTTACAGGACAGACCCCTACCTCCTGGGCCACTGCCACCCCACTGCCGATAATACACGTGGCGGAGCAAAGACTGACGGTTTTAACCCATATAGGGCCTAAAAATCCAACAGTGCTTCACTGTGAACGTAACATCAGCGCTGTGTTTAAGTGGGTGAATAAATTGGGTCAGAACACCTCTCAGGCACTTGTTCTGTGATCAACATGGCACATTATAGCTTACAGAGACCACAGCGGGCGCAGTCAGCTCTAAAAATAATCAGAACAAACTTTAAACTAAACAACAAACTCACCACGCAGCATCCTGGTAATCCACTGACAAAATGGGCATTTTTATTGAGAAGGGCTCAGATAAACAGATCATTAAAACATTTAAGTACAAAAACAAAACAAAAAAAAAAGCATTTTTTTACCGATGACGTTCTTTTTACTGCTTGTGTGGGTCTCACTGGTTCAGTAGGTGGTCCTACTAAGTGACTCTGGACAGATTGTGTTTAGACTATCAAATGTATGCGGTCCAGACCACTCGGGGAGGTGATCTGAGTGAAGACTTCTTCAGTGTGTATTGAGGCTGTTCAGACCGGTTCAGATCTGATCGGATCTGAACCGGTCTGAACAGCCTCAATACACTCAATGTTAGTTCCAGGTCTGAAGGGGGGGTCACAGTTTCTGGGCTTTTGTCTCTGTTGCATCTCCCTACAGTGTTGACATTCATCTCTTATCCACAACTTGAAACTTGTATTACTAAGCAGGATTAGTATCTCAGCAGGTAGCGTCATGTTCATCGTTGGGCTTATTTTACAGTCATAAATTTGTGTCAGATTTGGTGTGTTGCCATAGCAACTTAGGCTGGACATTTAACCTGCTCGGGAAGGCGCTGGTGTAGATCAGTGATTGTCAGCTTGGCAGCGTCCGAGCCAGATCCAGCCGGTGAGACCATTGCGTTCCAGGTTGCACAAATTATGCCCAGTCTGCCACATTAATTAGTTGTAGTTCAGCTCAGAAAGGGTTAACGACAGCAGCGCCACAAGCCAATCAGAGGGCTCGCTCACGGCAATGCGATCAGGTTCGCCTCAAACCCAGAAAGAGCAAGAGGACATGCCGCTGGGTGCTTGAAAGCAGTGTGACTGGTTAGCTCAGTAGGATACGAGAAGCGTTTTCATGTGGGAGTCTCCAGTTTGAATGCCATTCAGGGTAGACTCATTTTCTTTCGCTGATTGTGGATAAAGTCAACGATTTCTGGAGCAGGAATACATAACGTTTGTGTTAACTGTTAACAGGACCCTTCCACGTTTGTACAAAAATAATGAAGCAATTAACTAGAAATTTCCAGGGAATTGACAGTTCTTGTTGAAAGGAGCAAAATGCCAATGCACTAATGATCAGACGGGCAGGTTGACAGGTTAGCAGGCAGTGCTGTCAACAAGTGAGATGGCAATCTTAGCGGTCTGCACAAAGAGCGGGCAGAACGTATTCATGATACGAGTAGATATTTTGCTTCCTACCGAGATGATCGGTTGCTGCTGTGCATGAGCGTTGCTGGAAAGCTGTAATGACATGCCCACAGAAATCTACACTCTCAGAAGCTACTTTCACACATGAACGGTAGAGGTGTAAAAATGTGGAGAAAATTTGCTGCTCAAACATCCCAGCAGATGCACTCTCATTATAAATATTACCTACTAATAACTGTGCTGTTCAAACAAAGAATCTGTAAACCTTTGTGGAGTAAAACAGTAAATAATGTCAGTAATCCAAATGGAGAAGATTATGAACATAAAGCAGTGCTTAAGAATCTGTATTTGTACTAGCAGTATATAAAGACATCATAATGCAGTGGGAGTTTTTGTACAGCATCACTGCAAACAGTAACATTTATCTTCTGAAGCAAAATGACATGAAAGAAAGTATTCAGTCTCATCTTACTGTTTTAAATTTTTTTTAAATCGCAGCCTAATGTTACAATCATTCATCTAAACTCAGTACCCCATAATGACAAAGTAAGACTGGAATTTCAAACGATTTTGTATAAAGTTCTTAGAATAAAAATCTGAAATATCCTATTTCCATAAGTATTCAGACTTTTTGCAACAGCACCTGAACTTTAGCCCAGTTTCCTTCCATTTCTCTTGGTCTCTGCTGAGGTGTTTCTACACCTTGACTGGAGTCCACCTGTGCTGAACTGAACTAATTGGACGTGATTTGGAGCGACACACTCCTCTGTAAAACAGGTCTTCTAGCTGTTGAAGTGAAAACCAAACCATGAGGTCCAAGCACCCGCCTGCAAAACTCAGAGACAGGAGTGTTGCAAGGCACAGATCTAGGGAAAGATAAAAACAAACAAAAAAATACATTTCTGCTGAAGGATCTTAAGAATCCAGGGACCTTCATGATTCTGACATAGAAGAGGTTTGGTACGACTAGAACGTTTCTAAGTGGTTTTGGCCTCACTGAGCCTTAGTGAGAGAGGAAACCAAGAACCTGATGGTCACTCTGACTGAGCTTCAGAGATCCTGTGTGGAGACGGGGCTGAGGTCCAGAAGGACAACCAGAGCTGCAGGCCTCCACCTTTCTGGGCTTAGAGTGACTCATCAGAAGCTTCTGCTCAGAGTAAAACACCTGAAAGCTGCTTGAAGGACTCTCAGACTGAGAGGAACCAGATTCTCTGGGCTGATGAAATCAAGATTGAACTGTTTGGCCTCGAGTCTAAATGTGTCTGGAAGTAAACCAGTCACAGGGACATGGAGACTGGTCAGGCTTAAGGAAAAGCTGAATGGAGCAGAGAAATTGAAAAACCTGTTCCCCTGATCTCAGGACGTCAGACTGGGTTAAAGGTTCTCCTTCTAACATAAAGATGACTCAAATCAAACAGAGAAGACAACACAGGAGTGAATTAGAGACAGCAATAATCCAAAGGTGCTGATTTTTTTATTCATTTTTTTTACTATTGCTGACTTTTTTACATTCATTTGTTAAAAACGCATTTTCTAACATTGTAATATCATGGACATTTCCACACACAACAGATCATTGTGTTTTTGTTTTAGTGTCCTTGCTAAAAAAGTATTTTTTTTAACACCTTGCTCATTAATTTTACAGTCGCCCCAATGTGCTGCTGATGGGAATAAGAATCACTCTGTGAAACCCTGACAAAAACGCACACACACACATTCACATAATCACAGACGACATCAGGAAGTCCCGTCCTGATCTTTGTGTGTCTTTTTTTTTGTTTTTCTTCTCTCAGCTATGTGATGATGATGCCCTTCAAGCGTCAGGCCTTGGTAGAGTTCTCTGCAGTGGAGAGTGCCGACCGCTGTGTGTCCTGTGGGGCCAAGGAGCCGGTTTACATCGCAGGTTCGGACCTGTTGTTTTTTTGTTTTTTTTTACTGTAAAAAATCACTGATGAGATTCATCGGTAATGCATGTCTGTATTTAGCATGCAGATGTTCAAGTTTGCAAACTTTTCTGGACTTTTTTTCCTGCGTTAGCACGCTCAAAATAATCAGAATACAAACTGTAAACAGAAGATAAGAATCCAGTTTCCAACTTTTCCACCAGAAAGAACTTTCTGATTCAGATCATTGTGATTATTTTAGTAATTCTTTCATGATCCTTCATGATCACTCAAATGTAGAAAATTAAACTTGTTTGGAACACCAGCTGGAAAGTTGAACCAGAGAAGTATGTGGTTATGAGACGGATGTGGGAGGTGGTGCTCGCAGTGCCCCATTTGAACTAAAATCCTCATTTTTTTAAAAAACAAAAAGAGGATGGTCTCTTCGGCCATATAGCAGAATGACAGTGTGAAAGGGGCTGATGCGGACCTCCAACATGTGTTCAAGTCAAATGACGTTTCAGTATTTTGAAATAATAAAATTCCACTTAAACTTTAGAATCCAACTGTTCTGTTGTTTCAGGCCAGCAGGCTTACTTTAATTACTCCACCTCGAAGAGAATCACCAGGCCAACGAATGCTGACAACCCGAACAGCGGCAACAAGGTCCTCCTGCTGTCCATACAGAACCCTCTCTACCCCATCACCACGGTAACACACTTCCCTACGGACGGACGATGGGCTAAAACCCTTTGTGTGTTGGTTGCATCATCGTGTTAACTCTGACCTCACAGTTGGTGTTAAACTTGGGGGGGGGGGATGTAATAAATGAGAGTTAATGACCTTCAGGTTATTATCACCTGCTGCTAAAAGGCATAAAGTGGGCAATTTTCTGCTGTTCTTCTTTACAAATCCTCTCAAGTTCAGACCGGTTAGATGGAGACTGTTGGTGGAGCCATTTTCTGGTCTCTCCAGCGATGTTTGATAGGGTTCAGCTGAGGTTCTGAAACCTCACTGCCCTTCTGAAACACTTTCTATAGGAAACTCAGCACATTTGGGTATTTTTCAGGTACAGTGCTTGTTGTTTACTGAGGATATAAGCTGATTTGTTCTTCAGTCTCCAGGTAAATTAGCAAACCGCCCTCTTAAAGTGATCTGTTCACATTTTAAAAAAAGTTTTAAATGTTAGAGGTTGCTTAAAAATATAAAACGAAAGTAAACTTTATGAGAACCCGACTGCAACAAGTCAAGTAACTTTAGTGGACAGACAGAAGCTTAAAGCCTCTGTGAAACACAAACAGAACAGTTTCCTTTGTGTTACTCCACCCTTATAATAGGCTGTGACGCATCAGATTAATCATTACATTACTGGTGTGATGAATCCAGGTTTTTACTCGACTCTCTTTTTTTTTTTCCTCACATCTGAACGTTGAAGGCTTTGGCTGCAGTGGAAGTCTAATTAAAGTCTAACGTGCTTCCTTTTCTTCATACACCAATGTTGTCTTTCACAGTGACAATCGAAGGAAATGTTTCCATGATTTTGTTCATTTGACAGCAAATTTGGTTTGATTTTTAAAGAACTAAAAAAAAAAGATCTCTTTTATCGCATGTGCTGTCCTCTCATTTTTATATACGTTTGTTTTGAAACAAATAGGGGTTGACTTTTTCAGAGGTGGAAAGAGTACTTAAATAACTTACTCAAGAAAAAGTACAGTTACTCTGTTGACATTGTACTCAAGCACAAGTAAAGTTACTTGTAAAAAGTGAGACATTAAAAATTGACGTTGAGTAAAAGTTACATTTTACAGCAGGAGGACGTCTCTCCTGTGGAGCGCAAAGCACAGGAGGAAAGCTTTTCACAAAACTTCGTAGTTTAAGATGTAGTTACGAAATTTAAAGAAATATCCAGCTGACATTTGAAATGGGTGGAGAGAATAAACAGTCATTTCAGCTCAGACCGTCCCTCGGTGCTCAACTTGTTCAACAACAAAACATGCTGAACCACAACGCAGCTGGTAGGAAAGTGCCTAAATATCCTGCCCTCCTCCAGATTTGATTACACTTTATTCTTGTGGCTACAGTGAGACAGTTCTTGCTCCCAGAGACGTAAAATGGCATAAACATGACTTTTCAACTATTTAGACATTTTTAAAATGGTTTTTGGTTTTTTTCATTTTCAGTTTTTCACTTATTTGCAGTTGCGCATGTGGCAGAACAGGTCCTCGCCTGCATTCGTCACATCGCCTGTCAGCAGAGATTAGAACTGCAGGCAGAGCAAATAGTCTCAACACATTTCTGCTGGTTTTAGCTCACAGGGCCACGACTAACGTTAGACCTCACGTAATCTTAATGCAGGAATAGCGTGGAGCATTGAGCCTGCTGTGTTCAACAGAGGAGATTTTCTGTTTCAGAATCCGTTGATGAGACTAAAGTTAGAAGATAAATTATCAGCAGCTTGGAGCAAACAGACCGGGCATGAAGACAGAAAACTAAAGACCGAGGAGAGACGTAGAACAGGACATTTTCTCCAACATGGCAGCTTTCTGTGCCTTTAGCTACTCAGATCGCTTACAGGTGGATCTTATTTAACTCATTATGTGGCTTCTAATGTAAAAGTTGGGATTTAAAGCAAAGGGGTGACTATAAATGCACACAGTTTTATGGGTTTTAGAAATCCCCCTCCCCCATTTAACTTTGTTAATTTGGAGTATTATTGTAGACGTACCTGTCTGTTGTGTTTTACACAGTTACAATTAAAAACCTCCAGTTTCAGGTGGGGGTGGATGTGGGTGTAGGAGGCATCTGTTTGTCTAATTTAATTATTGATTTCATTTGGTACAATCTTGACCCTAGGGAGGGAGATAAAAGGTGACAACATTGTTCACAACAAAAGCAAAAAATAAATAAATATGAAGCAACATATATTCTTTTTTTTTCACAGAAAATGTAACACAAATCGTAAAGCTTGTGGTTAGTGATCAGGAAATGTCCGCCCCACTAATATTTCTGCTCAGGAGCTGCTGCTGATGGAAGGTGTGAAGGTTATAACGTTGGCATAATTAATAACTAGTTTGCCTATCAGCTGCTACAGAGCTAATCAGCATTAGCAACTGAACTTATGAAACTTTGTTTAAACTTAAACAAAGATACAGTATGTGTTAAACTGACCACCACAGGCTGCAGGTCTGTGTCTCTCTGAGCTAACAGAGCTAACCACAGAACGAACAGCTTCCTTCCTTTAAAGTTGGAGCCAAAGTGTCTCTAAAGACATGTTGGCCAGGAGTTTATTTCCGTATCTTCTGTTCGACTTGAGTAAAAGTAACCAAGTACAACACTTGAAATAAAACATACGCAATTAAAACATTAGATAATAATTACTTTAAAAAATCATACTAATTACAATAAAGCCAGTAAATGTAATTTGCTACTTTCCGCTTTTCTATTTCTTTTTAAAAGATGGGCTATTTAATAGCTTTTTTTGTGCTGTAGGAATTCATGTGATCGATTGTATGAGCTTCTCTTCTGGACTTTCTAAAGAATAAATCATTTAAATTTCGATTTAGGAGGGTGTATTATAAAATCAGGAAAAAGGAAATTGAAATAAATTAGTCTGGAAAAGATGAAAGAAAGAGAGTCCGACAATGTGAAATGAAATGATTATATTTAATCTAAACTGGACTTTTCTTGAAGTTGTTGAGTCAAACTAAGAAGCGCATTAGAGTCGAACCGTCAACAGACTTCGACAAAAAGAGAGTACTCGTGTTCAAATATAAAGGTGAGATTTCAGCCGTTTTTCTGTGCTTGAGAACATATATGGGATGATCTGAAGGGTTTCGAACCGTCTAGATATTTTGCTTTGCTGAGCAAGGCCGTAGGAAATGTGGGTGCTGAGGGTGCTACAGCGCCTCTTTATGGATGACAAGAAATAAAATGTCAAAAATAAAGAAACAAGAACAGAATGGATGAATGTGTTAACAAATAGAAACATATATCCACTAGTGTCGTGCGAGTTTTAATCTATTTCTGTGATAATGACTCATTAATGGTGGAAATGAAGTTCCTGTTTGGGGTACTACAGCTTTTTCCTCTGTGTAAAACGCGTTCCCACCGCGATGGTGCTGAGAGAAATGCCAGGAGAACATTGCTTTTCGTTCCAGTGTAAGATAACCATGGCTTATAAGAAGAGTTGGGCGATTTATTGATTCTTGATTCCCCTCATGTGGTAAAAAGTACAAAAGTCAGAGAAAGACTGTGATCAGTCAGGAGCTGCAGGGTTCCTGTAGTCTCAGGTAGGAAGAAGATAAATAAGCTGTTTTTTTTTTTATTATTTTGGTTTGTGTTTGGCAGACTGGGTGGAAGGGATGAGCAACTGTTCAGTCTTAGAGGTTTAGTTGAAGGCGACACACCTTCATTTGTATAAATCCGAGAGGCAAGCAGAGACCCGTCTCCGGTTCTGCTGCGAGCCAGGTGAGGATACGCTCAAAAAGAGTGGCTGCTGGCGTGACATTAATCACACACAAACGTGCTGGAAATGAAAACTAATTTGTCATATTAGTTAGATGGGATCTTCAAAGCTCTTCTTTGTTGAAATTAACATTTCAGTGCCATTTTTATATACACAATCAGGATTTCAGATATCTGTCCTTCCTGTCTAGAATGATCATTGCAGATATCTGACACAACACAAGAAGTACCTCCAATGTGTTGTGCTCAAACGGACAGTCCAGTGTTTGGAAATTGTGCTGAATGCTGAATGTCTTTGTTTTTTTTGCAGGATGTTCTGTACACCGTGTGTAACCCCATAGGCAGCGTGTTGAGGATCGTCATCTTCAAACGAAACGGGATCCAGGCTATGGTGGAGTATCCTTCCTAAAGAGGAGTTCGCCTGCTTTCAGCTGAGGCCGTACGCCGTAAGATCAGTTCGGCTCATTCGGAACGATGGTGCTATGTTAGTCTTTTTAAAAAGTGCTGTGCAAAAGTCTTCAGCCACCCCTCGTTTCTTTATTTTACTTCTCTGGAGACAGATGTTTTTAATGTTTTCATCAGTAGTTCTTCAGACTTTTTTTTTTCCTTTTAACTTTGGCTGCTTTTTCACATAGGTTCAGTCCATTATCTCTTCACTTTCAAAGAAAAGCTGTTTGTTTGCTTGTTTGTTTGTTAATCCACCTTACTCTGACCTGTGAATCATTCACACATTATTGCTCTTAACCTTTAAGGAGTGAACCATTGTTGCATCGACACGTTCTCATTCAGCATTCTTGCAGCCCATTTTGTTTTGTTTCCAAGTATCGCCTGAAGAGAAATCTTCAAATCTTTGCCGTGACTCATATCTGTACTCGCTCGTATCTCAGCAGGAGCGGTGAAATAAAACTCTTTCAGCACTTGTGCAGCAGCTCAGACCGCACTCGGAGCCAGACATGATTATAAAGACGCCACAGTGGTTTGAGTGCAGGAACCGCATAGAACAATATAAAAAGAAAATGGGGTGCACAGTCTTTGTGTTTCTGTGTTTTGAAATGTGCAGTGTTTTTTTCCTTAACTTGACTCTTCCAGGTTTGAGTCGATTCAGGGCGCTCAGAAGGCCAAAGCGGCGCTAAACGGAGCCGACATCTACGCTGGTTGCTGTACACTCAAGATCGAATATGCCAGAGTAAGAAACTCCAAAAAACCCCCAACACATCACTATTTAAAACCTGATGTCATTGTGCCTTATTGTTAATATTAAAACTGATTATTACATCTAATTTACCTGCAGGTAGTAGGGACCTAAATCAAATTTACTTATATCTATTGTACAACTTGCATTGTTTAGATAAATTAATATGAATAATACGAACAGATCTTCCAATTGCCGCTTTTTATCAGTTTTCAGGTTGTGAAAATATTCAAGAAACAACTGATTGGACTTGTAACTTTTATCTTGTTTTTTTTTTTGTTTGTTTCATATAAATAAAAGAAGTAACATTCTAAACTCTTATATAAAGTTATGTCTTGTCAGTCTCTGTAATAAAACAGCTTGAGGGCAACTCAGAAACCACAAATCAGCCATTTTCAGATAAAAATCTGCAAATAAAATAATACCAGCACATCATATGATGTCAATGTACAAAATAGTTTCAGAGATCTGACTGGATTTCAGGTTCACAATACAGAAGATGCAATGTATCTAACTTCATCCTGAATATTTGTCTTTACCTTTGTGTCAACAGCCAACACGTCTCAATGTAATAAAGAATGACAACGAGAGCTGGGACTACACTAAACCATACTTGGTCAGACGAGGTGAGACGAATGGTTTGGTTATCACCTTCATCGTTTAATTAGGTCCCATTCACCTTACGACAGATGCTGTGTTTGCACCTTTCATTCACTCACAAATGGAGGTTTTTATTGGGAAAAATTAAGACTTTTAAAAACCACTTTCCAAACTCAGTTTTTGGTGGGTCTTTCGTAGACTTTGCAAACTGCAAACTTTGATTGTGGGCTGAAATGGTTTATAACTGAGAGAAAACTATGAATATTATTAGCTAAGCATGTTCTTTCTCTGGGTTTTGATGCGTTGTTAAAGTGAACGTTGGGTAGATTAACAAAAGTTGTGCACAGAATCTAATAATGTGAGTCTATGTTTGTATGTTTCAGAACGTGGAAAGGGAAGACAAAGACAAGCCATTTTAGGAGAACACCCATCATCCTACACTGATAATGGCTATGGTAAGATTAAGACTTAAGGAACCTCAGTCTGTCTTTTTATTCACTTTATCTATGTTACAGAGGTGGGACTAAACTTCACACCAAAATCTCACCATTATATTTAAACATGAGTAATTCTCTTTTTGGTCGAAGTCTGTTTTTGGTTTGTCTCTAATGTTCTTCCTTATTTGACTTATCAGATTAAAAAGATATATCAACTGCTTCCTTTTAGGTCCATTTTAGATTAAATATAATAATTAAATTTAACATTATGGGACTTAGAAATAGCTTATTTTTTTATCTTTTCCGCTATCATATCAGCTTTCATTAAAAGACAAAATACATATAATATTATCTTTTAAAGGTTGTATTCAGAGACTGTGTAAAGACTTCATCAGCTTCTGCTGTTCAAAAGTGAAGCCATGGAGTCCTGTTTATGGGAGCTGCCATGTTGGATTTTTGGAGCCAGAGTCTTTGCACCCGAGCTATTATCCCCCACACACACTCCACACACACACACACACACAATCTTTCTAAGCATCAAATAACGAATTACAACTAAATGTCTTGGAAAAATGAATATTTGAACAAAAAGCAGTAAGATACATGATTTAATAAGAGTTAACACCTGGTTTAAACAAAAGCATTTTTATTTTTTAATCATAAAAACTTGTACTGCAGCTCGCCTCAGTTTGTTTTGGCTTCAACTTCTGGATTCTGTTCCGATGTCCAGTTTACCTTTTATATGCAGTTTATGGCAGTATTTGTTGTTTACACAGGGTTGTTTTTCCGGTTTGTTGAATTTTGTTCGACAATCTTTACTGATTAGATTAGATTATCAGTGGCAGACGCTCTCGAGCAGCTTTGTATACACATCCAGTCTGAGTTACGAGACGAACTATAGTAACGATGCAGTCCCTTTACCTGCATCCACTTTGTGTTTGTTTGTCGTGAAAGACGTGAGCGAGCTCCATTCTGCTGTTTGTCTCTGGAGGTCTAGCCTGCCCCCTGCTGCCTCTGCCCAGCAACAGCAGGTACAAGCTCTCCTCGGTGGACGTGCCAGACATGGTGTCCTACCCGATGCCACAGTCGTCTTCATACTCTGGCCATGCCTCCAGCTCTGTAGCCATGGTGAGTGGCCTCCACCCGTCCAAGATGAACTGCACCCGCATCTTCAACCTCTTCTGCCTCTACGGCAACATCGAGAAGGTGGGTATACAGGAAACATGTGAAACACTTGTCAGTATGGTTTGAAATGCACATAAATCCTTTTTTTCATGATAACATTTTCATTTAGATAAACAGAAGTTCTCCAAACAAAACTTTAGGACTTTATAAAACATTGCTGCAGTCATAGTTGATTTATTTTTTTTCAGATATTGTTCTCAAAGTATTTTGATATAGAACTAGGGCTGTGTTTACTTGGTCTTTGTCTTTGACGGGACAGCTGTTACGTGTGTGTATTCATGTGTTTTGTAGGTAAAGTTCATGAAGAGTGTCCCTGGCACGGCATTGGTTGAGATGGGCGATGAGTATGCTGTGGACAGAGCCATCACACACCTCAACAGCATCAAGCTGTTCGGAAAAAGACTCAATGTCTGGTGAGAGACAGAGCAGTTTGATGATAACCTCATTATTTTGCCTTTTAAAATGTGAGAAAATTATAGTTTGCAAGTTAATAGTTGACATAAAGTTTTTTTTTTTTTTTACATAATAAATGGTCCCAGAGCTGCATATTTTCTGTTGTTAACAATTATTTCGATTTTTTTTTCATCTTGTTGTTTGATTAGGTTTTTAAAAGGAAGGTTCTGGCCATTTTGAAGTGGTGTTGTATGGAAAGGTTGTGATGAACAAGTATCTCGCCTGTTGGACGTAGCTCTTCGAATGACTTCAGTTTGGAGAATAGAGTTTGACTGCTGAGCTACTAACCAGTCAGGACCCGGCTAAACCCAAATCTGAAGTGCCCTGGCTCAGCCTGGGGCACTTCCTGCAGGAATTTCCTCATATTTCTGCTGAACTAACTGAATAATATGGAAATGACAGTGATGCAAAGGTTTAAATGCCATCGTTGGCATAAAATGAGTTGCTATGAAATGTTGACAATGAAATTGTCCCAAGATGGCTGCAGTCCACTTCGGTCTTAGCTGCGTTAGCTCTAGGCTTCAGCTTATCTGTCCTGTCAGACTTCAGCTCTATTCCTCCCAACTGAGGTCATTCAAAGAGCTATCTAAAACAGGTAAGATAATAATTGTTAACTTTTCCATACAACCTTTTTACCTTTATTTCTGTGGTCTCTACTTGTATGCTCTAGATGTCTCTCTGTAGTTCCAAGTTTTAGTTTGATACTGCTACTATGTTTGTTTTTTTTTCTTCTGTTAACAGTTTTGTACACGTTTGATAAGACAGATAACAGCTGTTGTGTTGTGCTGTGCTCAGTGTGTCCAAGCAGCACGCTGTGATCCCCAGTCAGGTGTTTGAGTTGGAGGACGGCAGCAGCAGCTATAAGGACTTTGCCATGACCAGGAACAACCGGTTTAGCAGCGCCGGGCAAGCCTCAAAAAACATCATACAGCCCCCATCTGCTGTGCTACACTACTACAACGTTCCTCCGTGTATATCACAGGATCATCTGCTTAAGGTGCGGCACTTCTGTTGGACACATCTTTGACCTTTGGTTGGAATGGTTTTTTTCCTTAAAGTACTATGAAAACATCCTTTTTATATACCTCACCCTTTGTGTTTTATTTGGTAGTGAATGTTAGTATTTCACTTTAATATTATAAAATATTCACTAATCCAGACAATCCAAACATTTGTTCATTTTAAATGTGGTAAACCAAATAACATTCCAAGTCTGCTTTTTTGAAATAACATGAAAAACACAAGAAGTTCTGAAATATAAAATAAAGCCAAACTGTTTCACACTAGAATGAAGATGGTATGTTTACCTTTTACTTCTCCTAACATGGCAAGTTTTAACGTATGTAGAAGTATTTTCAGTATCCTTAGAAACATTTTCTCACAAGTTTAAAATCATACCAATATATGTCTGAAAGGTCTGCAGCCTGTAGAATGAAAAGAGTCATTTCTACTCCTTCAGCTACTAAATAAAATTTGTCTAGAGCTACAGAAAAAAAAAGCAAAACTAAAGTGGGTTACATTTTGAAATCAAAGAAGTACAATAAACTTTTGTTATTTTGCTGGTATTTGATATGTTAGAACAAAGAATTCGGTTCACAGTAATCAAAGTGGGGGACGAGTGGTGCAGAGGTTAGGGAGGTGAGCCTGTGATCAGGAGGTCAGAGGTTCAAATCACTGGGGAAGGTGAGGCGCTCACATCTGCCTCCACCTTCATCAGCCCCACTGTGGATCCTTGAGGAAAGGCCCTTAACCCTCCAGCTGCTCCGTGGGCAGCCCACATATGCAGTGGGGGGAAAAATGCAGGGAATGAATTTCCTCATTGAGGATTAGGAGTATGAAAATAATAATTTAACCTCTGAACTACGTAGGCATGTTTGAGGCCTTAGTAGCATTGATTTAATAAAGCATAAAGCTGAAGCTTTAAAATGAAAGAGTCAACATACAAAATAAAGTCAGTTCTCCAATATATATTTAGGATTTTACAAATTTCCTCTGGTAAAAGCAGAAGCTTCTTCTAACAGTCATTGTCAGAAGTGGCTTTACTTTATAAAGAAGGCCTTATTTTGATGACTGAGAATCTAATAATCTCTGATATGTGAACAAAACTACAATTTGTTTTTCCCCCTCAAGGATGTTGAGACATGCTTTTGGTACAGTTCAGAAAAAGATGCTGTGCTGTGTAAGGAAGCTGAAAACAGTGCAATTAATGTCTCACAACACTGAGTTCACACAGGCAGCTGGCTTCAAGTGTTATTAGTGTCATATTGCATAAAGATTGCATACAAACCTGTGAAAAACTGCAGAATCTAGCCTTTTCTGTTGTGGTTATAAACATAAAAACTATTCATTTCCATGTTATTTTGCTTCTGCAGAGGGGATAAAGAGCCACAGGCTGCAGATCTTTGGTCCAGTTGCATTCTAAGGAAAGTTGAAAACTAGTGATGGTCATCACAACATCGATATAGCGAAGTATTAAAATAAATCACAGACCCAAACCAGATACCAGTAATATATTTGGGCAATCAGATGAATCCCCACTGACCTAAATACCCACAGCTGATTGAGAAGAAAGTAGCTAAAATGCTAAATATAAATGCTAAAGCAACACTAAAGAGAGTTTTAAGCATCATGATGACAGTAGAAAAGGAGAGGAGGGAGGAAAATGTGGGTTTATCACAACTGATATCATCGTCACAATCTTCAACACTAATAATGCTATTAATATACTGCAGCCCTGTTTGAAAGTGGCTCATGTAGTATTTAAAACATGTACCATTTGTGATCCCTGCGTGTTTTGGCAGCTGTGTATGGAGCACGATGTCCCTGGCTTCATCAAATTCAAGATGTTCGATGCCAAACGTAAGTAGGACTTTTTTTGTTTGTGTAAGCCACTGTTAGATTCTTCAGAGTTTCACCAGATAGATTCTGAATCGACTCTGTGTTTTTACGGTTTTTCTCTTTCTCTCAGCTTCCTCGAAGACCATCTCTGGCTTGTTGGAGTTTGACAGTAAGACGGAGGCAGTGGAGGCTCTTACTGTCCTCAACCACTACCAGATCAGGATACCCAGTAAGTCCAGCCACTGTCCTACGAAGCCCCATAATAAATACACCAAGAAAGTTTGGCTTCTTGAAATCCAAGGGAAAAGAAATGAGCTCAGAGTGTCATTGTGTGATTTGTCCTGAGCGTAGACTTCTCCCGTTTAACCAGAGAGTCTCAGTTGGATTGAGGTCTGGACTTTGACCGGGTCGTTCCACGACGTTTAGCTGTTTCTCCTTAATCCAGTGGAGTGTTGCTTCAGCAGAGCGTCAAATCTCAAATCTCTGACAGACTGGTCAGATCTCTGCAGAAGAGCTGCAGCTCCATCAGGGTCGTCTTTGGCCTCCTGGATGTTTCTGTGATTAAAGCCCCCTTTGCCTGGTCTGTGAGTTCTGGTGGACGACCCTCTCTTGGCAGGTTTGCTGCGGTGGCATCATCTTTCTGTTTGCTAATAATAGATTTAAAGGAGCTCTGGGATGTTCAGGGTTCGGGGATAATGTTTTATACGACAACCCTGATCTGTACTTCTCCTGAACTTTGTCTCTGACCTGTGTGAAGAGATCCTTGGTCTTCATGTTGTCTCTTGCTTGGTGATAGCCCGAACTACTTATAGTGTTCATTCTGGGGGCTATCAGGTGCGTATATACCGTATTTTCCGGACTATAAGTCGCTCCGGAGTACAAGTCGCACCAGCCATAAAATGCATAATAAAGAAGGAAAAGACATATATAAGTCGCACTGGAGTATAAGTTGCATTTTTGGGGGAAATTTATTTGATAAAATTCAACACCAAGAACAGACATGTCATCTTGAAAGGCAATTTAAAATAAAAATAGAATAGAGGCAACAACAGGCTGAATAATTGTACGGTATGCTATGTTACACGACATAAACAACGAACTGAGAACGTGGCTGGTATGTTAACATGACATATTAAGAGTTATTCAGATAACTACAGGATAAATGCTAACAAGTTTAGCAAACCATCCGTGTCACTCCAAATCATTAAATCCAATTAAATCTTTATCCTCGGTGTCACTTTTAAACAACTCCGCTAACTCCGGACGTAGAAGATGCGGCGCTTCCCCTTCTACGTCACTTACGTCAGACTCAACACAGGCCTAGAGCGCCCTCTTGCGATTTAGTGTGTAAATAACATGTGAAATGATATAATAATGTGTTAATAATTTCACACATAAGTCGCTTCAGAGTATAAGTCGCACCCCCAGCCGAACTGTGAAAAAAACTGCGACTTATAGTCCGGAAAATACGGTAGTCAGATTGCCCACAAATAGATCTTATTTAACTAACTATGTGGCTTCTGAAGCTGATGACTGGGGCTTCAAAGCAATGGGTCTGAATATGTGTGTACACACCCCTTCAGAACCTCCCCCTTCATTTATCTGGTGTATTTTTGGACATGTTGTCACTTTTAATCAAATTAAAAATTCATATTGTAAGACAACAAGGTTTATTGTTTACAAAATAGAAAGATTACTAAGAGCGATGAGCACGTTTACAATCCACTGTACGTTTTAGGTTTATCAGACAAACAATCCTCTGTTTGTGTTCACATTTAAATCCCCGCTGATAGTGACTGTGTGTGTGTGTGTGTGTGTTATTGTGATTTGCAGACGGCTCCAACCCGTACACTCTGAAACTGTGTTTTTCCACCTCGTCTCATCTATAAAAAGCTGCCGAGCACAAGAAGAGGCAGCCGATGACTGGCGTTGTGGCTGGGAAGAGGACGAGGACATGGAAGGAGACCGGGAGGACAGCGAATGATCAAGACAGGCTCGTTTAATGGAGATGGAGGGTGTGAAGAAGGAAGAACCCCTGTCTCTAAAATCCAAACCCCCATCATTTATCCACCCAGTCACAACTGAGAACGCTGACCAACCGGTGACCGAAACGTTGTTGTTAATATTTTTAACCTGTTATTCAGGATGGAGGACGTTTGTCTCAGTCTTCAGGAGCTGTCTGACTGGTGTAAAGACAAGAACAAACTGGGATCTTCCTGAACGAAGCTCACACATTTCTGATGGTTGTCGATCCACATAGGTTAAGGTTACTTCAGTTATATAGAACTTTTTAAGGTGATAAGATGAAATCATTGTTTTGCTTTCAGCTATTATTGAAAGAAATGAAGTAAACGGGGGTAAGATTTGAGCAAGTTCCTATTTAATGCTTTCTTTCTCCCCGAATAAGGTTTTTCAGCCAACACTAGGTATCTGAAAAGGTTAGAAGTACTTTATCATTTCATAAGTGTTAAGGTATTCCGGAGGATGACTTTTTACTTTTTAAATATGTTTTGTTTTTGTACACCTTTTAGTTCTCATATTTTCCCACTGTTTGTACATATTCTAACCTACAAAGAAGAGCCTGTTATAAAACTATTCAAGCTCTTTCCAGATAAAAACACGAAGTATCAGACACAACCTCCTGGGACCTGGCATCCACAGATGTGGGCATCCCATTTTGCTTAGTGTTTCTTGATTCACATCAGGTCCCATTCAGCCCAAAATGGCAAAGAGAAATTTAAAAATGCCTGCCATGCAAACGAGTTTGGCTCTTAGGAGGTTTAAAGGGATGCTCCAGCAATTTGATGTGAGGTCCTGTGGAAAACGACAGAATTCTGTGTTTAAAAAAACAAAAAGCAAACAACAGGGTTATTTAATTGGTCTGGCCCAGGGATGAGCTCAGTCTAGATGGGTTTGCCTAAAATAAACTAGATTTGAAATGGAAAAAAAAAAAAAGAAAAAAAATCCATGAAGAAATGTTGAAAAAATCTGAAATGACAAATATTTCCATCAGAGAGGTAATCCTGTTATATAGATGATCTTTGGCAGGGTTTTACAACCCTGCCAATAAGTTCATTTGAAATAAAACTAATATGATGAATTAATGAACTAGATTTTTACAATTAAATTTACGTAATGACAATACCTGCTGGACATCTGTTGAATAGCCTTTCCATATATTATGAGATTGACGGCGGTGTAAAAGTTTATAAACTACGTTTAGCTCGAACCGCTGTGAAAATGATGAGATTGGAGGTGTTTCAGAATGACAGCAACCCTTTTTGGTGTTGTCCACATACAGGCTAGCCGTTAGCTCATCGTTAGTCCTGTCAGAGTTAAACTATTTCTTCAAACTAAAGTTGTTCAGTAAGCTATCTACAGCAGGTAAGATGTTAACTGTTTATAACTTTTTCACAGCATCACTGTCAGAAGCAAATATCAGTCGTTTTGCCATGACAGTTATGAGACCTTTATATTTCCACAGAGACTTTTGGTTTAAATCCTTTGACTTTTTTTTTTTTTCTTTAAGAAGCACTAGTTTCCTGACGGATTCTAAGAGGAATGCAGCTGTGTGTTTTCTGCTCTGCTCCTTATATCGTGGGGTGAAATTATAGTCTTAACGAAGCTGCTCGCAAGAATTCTATCATTTAAGCATCTTTGAGTAAAATTACAATATTTAATGTCTTGTTTAATTGCAGATTAAGCCAGTTTTTTTGCCCCTCTGGGTTTTCCCCTCCTTCCTGCTCAGCATGTGCAAGTAAACGTAGGCTGCCGCTGTGTTCGAGGACGTCCAGTGAAAACGTACAGGGGAAAATTAAATTGTTGAAAGCTTATTTACAAACAGTTATTTAAAGATTATTTTCTGTGCTACAGCTCAATGTATTTATAGCAACACACACGTCCAGGTATTCCATGAGGCAAGGTTTTGGATCCACATTCTGCAGCTTGAGCATGTATCTGAAACATGTCTTTATGCTACTCTTATGATGCACTGTCAAAAAGAGTAAACGAAACTGGTTTAGTTCCTTTAAGTCGGAATGTTTTGGGGGTTTTGTTTGCTTTAATCTGGCTTTACTTCTTTTTTTATAATACATTATCAGTCGACGTGTGTGACACAAACCTTCGTAATCTTAAAGGAGCCGTTCGGATCTTTTGAAGTGGGGTTCTGTGGAAAAGCTATGAGCAGTTAGTGTCTTACCTGTAGTGGATAGCTCTTTGAACGACCTCAGTTTGAAGAAATAGTTTAGTTCTGACTGGATTGAAAAGCTAACTAGTCTGAGTGGGCAAACAAATATTGCTGTCCTGTGCAGAAGAAGGCTGCACATAAAATGCTACATATAGCTGCAAAAAACGATGAATCCCATGTAAATAACTGTAATGTCAAATTTAACGCATTGCAAAAAATTGTAAACTAGTGTTTGAATGAACCACTATGAATTTTTTTTAGATTGAAGTTGTTTTAAGTCTGCAGTTTAACCTTGGCCCCAGCGGTGCTAGCTGTTAGCTCGTCAATCCTGTCAGAATTAGCATCCCCGATCACACCCAAATGCTTTTTGTTAATATGTAGATGTTTTTTGTTTATCAATTTAGCCTTGTGTCTAAACAGAAATGGTGTTTTAGGAGCCCCAAAACAGTAACTTTTTAAAAAACTGTTAAAAATGCCATCCTTGCAGCCATTTGAAGACGATGATGTCATAGCCCCACCTCTAACCTAAGCGCACCCAGCGTGTAAACTTTACTCCACGCCTTGTTTCTTGCTTTTGGTGTATTTTCATGGCAGCGTTAGAGCGCCACACACAGGCCTAAAGCAGTTACTTTTCTTTTTTTGGCATTTCCGTATGGATAAAGACATTTCTAGAAATGGCAATGTGTTGAAAATATATATTTAGAAACAACAAATTTAAAAAAAATTGTCTGGAAAAAACTTTTAACTCGTAATTTTCAAAACTGAGGTTGTTCAAAGAGCTATCTACAACAGGTAAGACATTTACTGTTCATTTTTACAGGTCCCCACTTCAAAAGATCTGATTTATCCCTTTTAAAAATCCTCTTTCTAAAGCAATAAGTATTTTATAGTGCATACAGTATTTGCATTGTTCAAGTATTGCAGTGACAGATGACTTAATCACATGGTATTAGTATTTTAAGAAAGAAACTTCACATCTACTTTTGCTAATGACTGGTGGCAAAATTGTTTATACTAGAACAAATATGGGGATTGGGGGGGGGGTGTAAATTTTATTTCTTAATCAAGTGCTTCTTGTCTGAATGTCATGTCTGTGGTTTGTGCTTTGCTGTATGAAGTGTATGCTGTTGTTAAGACTTCCAGGGTCAGTCCAAACTTTTCTGTTGTTTCAGAGCTGCTCATTTTTTTATTTTCAGTCACTACTGTTCAGATATTACTGGTTACTTTTTTATATAAGTAGAAACTGTGGGGAAAGCACTAACAAGTGTTCAAAACTGAGCATCAGATAAGAATTAGGGCCTGATGATAACCCGTTTCCTGTTGCAGAAAGCAGATGTGCGAGGCAAGGTCGAGGACCGTGGTTTCATTTTACGCCATTTTAATTGAAACGGATCAATATTTCCTCCATGCTTGGTATGCATCAGTTACATATTCATCACGCTGTAAAAGCAGAAACTTGTGATGCTATTTATATCAAAGATGCGTACTCATGGGTCGTGCAGATGTAAAACAGCTGTAATTACATGTCAGATAGATATTTTAGTTTGTCATATGAATCAGTATATTGTTTTTTTTTGTTTTTTTCATGCAGTGGTGATTGACAATCAACCAAAAATCAGTAAGATGTAAAGGTTTATCATGAAAATCCTTTGACATGGTTTTGGGTTTAAAGAACAACAACAAATGTGACATTACTCTATCAATTTAATTTAATTTAATTTAAAAGAAGTAGGGCAGAATGCAGAAGCGATGAGTTAAAAACTATATTCACCCTTGCTTCCACAGGAAAGACAAAGGTAAATCTCAGATGCACTGAATAAATGCAGGTGTGAATAACTTACTTGTGCAAACGTTTGGATGTTTGCTTGTCTGGTAAATACTGTAAAGGAGAGTGGGTTAAAATTCTTCCACAGCAATGTGAGAACTTGACAAGATCAGACAAAAGAGAACTCTACATCTTCCATCTACACGTAGTTCTGCAAGTTATCTAACTTTGTATACTTCCCTGAAATGACTTTTATTGTGAAATGATATACAAATAAAACTGAATTGAGCTGTAATAAACACAGTTATCTGGTGTTTTTAGTAACATTAGACTAAAAAAATAGTCTGGATAGTGGTTCTCAAACTTTAGAAAATCCTAAGGTCTCTCAAAGTACCAAGTTGAAATGTTGAGATTAAAGCCAAATTATTACTATTTCCAGAGTAAAATTGAAATGTTGAGAAAAAATGTCAACATAGTGTTTAGAAACTTAAACAAGAGGAAGCAAACCCAACTGTGCTCCTGATCTCTGCTGTATTTGTTTTATTATTATTTTTAAATTAATATTGTAGCCGAGGATTATTTAGCTCACCTTTCTTGGTAAGCTACACAGTAACAACACTATGCATTTTAATTTCCAGTCCGAGATCCAATTTATTATTCCCACTGCAGAGGTTGTTTAACTAAGAACAGCGGAAGTTGAAGAATATCTTTTAATTCTGCACAATAAGAGTCTGAAAGTCGTACTCTGAATTTTAACTTAAAAATACTCTAAACATATAAAACTTAAAAATAGCTGACATTATTTTTTTATTACTGTTCTTCGGTAAAACTCGTACTCCACCCTAGACTGCTAAAAATTATAATGTTTTTTTAATTTAATAAAGTTTGAGACTCTTAGTGTGAAGGATTGAAAGGTTTTTCTCCACCTCGGAGTAGTTCAAATAAAATGCCTTGTGTCGTTATTTTGTGTTTTACACAGTAATAAAACAAATACAGTAGTGTTTAGGAGCAAAAAATACGATAAAACGACTCTAAGTTCCTTCTTCTTCAACATTTCGACTTTATTTCGGAAATAATATGACCATTTTATTATCATTTTGAATTTAACATGAAATGTATATAAAAAACATAAACAAACAATAAATGGTCTCCCTCCTCAACGATTTTTATGTTTCTGGGTGGCCCTGATACTAAATCATACCCATTATGACAATTACTGAGAAATAAACTGAACAAAACTTTAGATCATGTAATTTTACAAGGGGAAACACTATAATATCCCACAAACAGTGAACACACCTGCAAATGCGCCTCGTCTCCCGCTTACACCACGTGATAGCCTTGTCTTTTCCGATTGGCTGTTTTGAAAAGCATCTCGTGAGTTGATTGGTGCGTTTTGAACCGCTTCAGTATTGCGGTCGATTCAAAAGAGTTCGTCGGCATTCAAGCATAGACGGTCAGAGAGAGCTCACTGAATGCGAAACGAAACAGAATAAGGTATTTATTCTTCTTTCCCCAACCTAAAAGACTGACTTATCACATCGATAGGAAAGCTGTGCACTATTTAGAGTGCCAGTTGTTATAAAAGCAGTAGGTTTATTTTTTACTTTTTACGGTTTAGCTTTTAGCTAACCTTGACTCTTCGTTAGGTCAGAAGTAAACGGCAGCGTAGCCCTCTGGTTGACAAATATTCGGTCTTTAAATTATATTGTCGAGGGTGTAAGAAATAGTTATACACTACTACAACATGAACAAACGAAAATGAAGCATTTCGTTCGAGTTAACGCTGAAATTGATCAATTTGGTAATGTATTTGCACGGTATGTCGGCTCTCAGCCTCGCTAGCTTCGTGGTGCTACGTTGGTGTAAAATGGCTTCTGAACGTGGTGTGACAGTTAGCTGATTTATTCACTGCTGACATATCTAAAGTAATAAAAGGGACTAAGCAAACACTAATGAGGGGGGAATTCATGGAGGCTGAAAAGACACTAAAATGCTCATCTTCTCCCCTTTTTCCTTTTAGGCAGCGATGGACAACTACGTGAAAATAGAGAAAATTGGAGAAGGTTGGTGTTAATGTGATTTTTGTCTAAATGTTACAAATGTTATGCTGTTAAGCTATTCCACAATATGAACTTTGTGTGTCTTATGTTTTATTCTTTTCTCAAGACTTTAAAGCTGTTCTGACATTGGTTTCTTTTTTGTAATTTCTAACTTCTGAAACAACTCTGCTCTGCCAGGCCCCCCGCTGTACGTGGATAAACCCTTTTCATGCAGGGGATATGTGACACTGACGGCTCCATCCGTCTGTTGAAGCACGCACTACTACTGTACATCCTAAAGGATTGTGTTTCGCTCTTGATCTCGTCTTTGCAGGTACCTACGGCGTTGTGTATAAGGGCAGAAACAAGACCACGGGGGATGTTGTGGCCATGAAGAAGATCCGACTGGAGAGTGAAGAGGAGGGTGTTCCCAGCACCGCTGTCAGGGAAATCTCTCTGCTTCAGGAGCTGAAACATCCCAACGTTGTACGGTATGCTGCCCTTGGTGGAGAAAGAAGGGTGTTTTAAAGTTAAAAAGCAACCAAGTATTGTTGGGGTTTATTGGGCTTCTGGACAATTTATGTGATTTTTAAAGGCTTATTGTGCAAATCTATTGGCTGAAAAATGTACACTGTGGAGAAAAAAAATGGTAAGGAATTATTTTAATAATTTTTCAGCTCCCTAGCTGTGAGTACTGTACATGTTCACATCTGTTCGAGTTTTGATTTAAATGTTTGCTTCAGAAAAGGCTAAATTAACTTTTGATGAACGTGCCATTTATCATGCAAGCAAACAATCTGATTGTTTTTGGCATTGTAAGCATTTTTCCATGTCTTAACATCCGACTAGTTAGTTGACAAAGCAATGAAAAAGATTGAAAATGTTTTTATCTGACAACAACATTTAGTTCTTTCACAGCAATAGCACAAATGATAAAACTTGTTGATGTGGCAACGTGAGGGTGGGGTCAGGGAAGAAGGTGGTTAAGAAAATAAAACCGTGTGAAGCAGAGGGCAATGGCACACCTAGAAAAAAGCCTGGTCTTTATTTTAATTTTCTTTTCCTTTTTTAAATTTTTATTTTAATCTGTCTGCACAGGCCTACAGTAGAAACTGCAGTGAATTTTAAAGAATCATATTTAACTCTGGTCATAAAGCATTAATGAAAAATTTATTGTGCTCACTTTTATTAGGTTTGCTAAATACAGTTTCCATATAGCTCGCAACCAAAAGACAAAAGGTGGTTTAAACATCTGTGTGTGTGTGTGTACCAGACTCTTGGATGTCCTGATGCAGGAGTCTCGTCTCTACCTCATCTTTGAGTTCCTGTCTATGGATCTAAAGAAGTACCTGGACTCCATCCCCTCGGGGCAGTACATGGAGCCCATGCTGGTCAAGGTAATTCTATCAGGGGATCTAAACCCTGGTTGGTGTTCACATCTGGCTTATTCTTTGGGTGATGGAGCTTTAAGCTGTGTTTGTGGACGGCATGGCAAACAGTGATTTCAGACAGTGATTAGTGAAGGTGTTCCCGAGTCCATGCAGTGATGTCCAGGACAGAATCAGACCTGTTTTTAATGCAGCCCCCCCTCGAGGCCTGAAGATCACAGCCATCCGGTGTTTTGGAAACAAATTTTCACAAAGTGGTGAAGCTCTGCCCATCTTTACTTCTGACAGATTCAGCCTTTTTTTTTTTTTTTTTTAATCCCCAGTCCTCTTACTGACCTGTTCACAACAACCGTAAAATACTCCTCCAGCTGTTTTATTATTCATACCACTTTTTTAGCATTTGGTTGCTTTTTGAGATGTAGTTTCTCCTTTAATTTAAAAAATACCCCATTAAAAGAAAAGGTGCAGTTGCAAGATCAGCAAATAATAGCATTCTGTTTTTATTTACATTTTAAGCAACATCCTAACTTCATTTCAGCATTTTGTATGGGGTTACAGATAAATGTACTATAAATGGGAACATAGTTTTTAACAAACATTTTGTGTGGGAGAAGACTTGTACAAAAGTTGCTGTTTTTGGCTCTGTATTATACAGTTTGTTTTGAAACTCTCCTCCACTGACCAAACACTTCAATCTCACAGATGTTTTGATGTAAAAAGGCTCAACATGAAACCGTAACATCTTGGGAGGGGGGGGGGCATTTTGAAATGCCATACTTTTTCAAAAATGCAAAAAGGATAAAAACCTTGTGGTACTTTAAAGGGCCGGCGTGACTAGAGAATCAAATCCGGTCATTTAGCAGGTCATTTAAAAAAAAAAAAGACAAAACATTGTTCTTCAGGTTAATGTGCAGTTTATCTTGAGTTCATTCTCTTTTGTTTTCTATTTTAGAGCTACCTTTACCAGATCTTGGAGGGGATTTATTTCTGCCACTGTCGCCGAGTCCTCCACCGCGACTTGAAACCCCAGAACCTCCTGATCGACAACAAAGGGGCCATAAAGCTGGCAGACTTTGGCTTGGCTCGGGCCTTCGGTGTTCCTGTCAGGGTCTACACCCACGAGGTGGGGAGCCTTTCACTCACAACTCACGAATCACAAACTGCAACAATCGTCTCCTTCAGCACGTCGCTCTAATAAAACCTGGTGTCTCCTCAGGTTGTAACTCTTTGGTATCGAGCTCCAGAAGTCCTCCTGGGCTCCGCCAGGTACTCAACCCCTGTGGACATCTGGAGCACTGGAACCATTTTCGCTGAGCTCGCTACCAAGAAGCCCCTTTTCCACGGAGACTCTGAGATCGACCAGCTCTTCAGGATTTTCAGGTAGACATGACAGATATCAAATCTGATTAAATGACTTGTCCGTTTTTGAGCTCAGAATGTAAACTAAAGCTGAAGTAAATGTGTGAAAATAAACGATTACACAAGATCATGTTGCATTTAGGAAACTGGACATTGTTTTAGGAAACTGGACAGAAGTTTTAAGCTGCTTTTTATGCTGTTAAGCCACAACTAGTCTGTGGGATATGAGCTAATAAAATATTTTAGCAGTTTAAAAAAAAAAAAGTCTATAAAATCTTTGGATTTTAAATGCTGAGCTGCCTGTTCTGATGGTTTTCTAAAACTATTCCCAAATGCTCTGCCATTATTAAAAAAAACGTCTGTCAAATATTTTCTCTGACACTCTCAGACCCTTTCCTCCCGGTGTTTAGATCCTGTGAAATGATTAACCAATGTATTAAAATGCTGTTTCCCACAAAGTCAGGTGGGACGGCAAACTGCTGGCTCGTCCTGATCTAAAATGTCCTTCTGAATAAGTTTTTTAAATATTTAGAAAACTATTTGCCAGAACGGTCTTGTTCCACTCGTCATATTCTGTTTTGACACATCCAGAAGTCCCCAAGTCAACATAAAAATTGGATCATCTCTATAATTTTCTTTCTTCTTCCAGGACTCTGGGAACCCCAAACAATGATGTGTGGCCGGATGTAGAGAGTATGCCCGACTACAAAAACTCTTTCCCTAAATGGAAATCTGGTAACCTGTCATCGATGGCGAAACACCTGGATAAGAACGGTCTGGACTTACTTGGGGTAAGAACAAAATCTGCTTCTAATTTTTTTTTTTTTTTTTTTTTTCAATTGCATTTTATTTTCTGGTGAGCTAGAAAGGTTTTGGAGAAATCGGCAGCATGATGCAAATGTCCTACGTTTGAAATAAAAAAAGAAAAACAATGAAGAAACAAGCCATTTTGCTGTCTTAAATTATCTGTGATTTCAGGCAATATTGCAAGATCTCATGCGATCTGTTAACACTCTGAGACTTGGCTACAATGTCGATTTTACCTTTTTTAATTTCTAAAAAGTCGACAAAGCAATTTTTGTGTTAAGGCCTGTTAGCTGCGGTGGCCATTTTGTATTGGGTTGACTTAAAAAGTTGTAGATGTACGTCCAATGATTCCTTTGTCAGCGTTGAGGCAAGCCTCTTGAGATGAAATCCATTGATAGCATCATCTGCTTCCTTTGCCTGTGGCTGTTGTGTTATTTCTAAACTAAATGTTTTTCTGAGTTATGCTTAATACCAAGATAAACCAACAGATCAGTATTTATTCTTTGTGGTTTATTATCTGTAGGAAACCTAATGTTGTCGTCTCCTTTTCCTCTTGTATTCTGTAGAAAATGTTCATTTATAATCCTCCAAAGAGAATCACGGCACGTGAGGCCCTGAAACATCCTTACTTTGACGACCTGGACAAATCCACTCTGCCGTCAGCCATCGTCAATAACATGTAGGATTAATACTGACCTTCCATAACGACACATTTATACCCTTGTGAATCTGTAAATACTTGTGTGTGTGTGTGTTTGTATGAAATTATTCCAGATCCTAAACTTTCAAGTCTTCAATAAAATTGCATTTTGTGTGATTTTCGCTGTTTTCTTTTAAAACTAAAATTGTTTGGCGGGAAAGATTTCTTAATATGTAACAAAGTGCATCTGGTTTACTTGCTGTGTAAAGTCAGGTGTTTGTAATAAACTGTTCCATGTTTTTCACCTCACCTGTCAGTAGTTTTAATGTTTATAAGCTGATGTGTATCCATGCTTTAAAAAAAACACAGGTGTAAAATAACCAAAGATAATTTGTTTATTATGATTTATTTTTCCTTTAAATGCAAAGTAAACCAAGATTATAATCATTAAAGGCAATCAAGCATTTATAAATGATCAGATTCATTCATGTAAATAAAAAAATTATAACCTTTTACATAAATGGGGAAAATAAAACATTCAAAACAGTTTTAAAGGCCTGCTGACTTTTCAATGCAAGGACGGGTCAACAAAAACATGTTTCAATCTCAAAGTTCATGATTAATGTGGAGGCTGTAGTTTCCCTAATATGGATCGTATTTAAAGTACTTTCACAGAAGAAAAAAAGTTCATAACAGCTGCTGTCCTAAAATGAGGCTACAGTGACATTTTCCCTGAAACTTGATTGTTTCAAATCTTACAAAACAATGAAATTTAGCTATAAAAATGTAACCTTTATAAATAAATTCCTAGCAGCATGTACACCTCACAAAAATAGTTTCAGATAATGGATAGAATATGTGAAAATATATATTTCATTACATACAAAAGTTTTAACTAACTCCAAACAAAAAAAACATTTAATGAAGTTTTTCCTCCATTTAATGTCCTTCATCATCCAGCAGGAACTCCCTGATCTCCTCTCTCATCAAACACCTGGAGAACACAGGTCCGTTCTGTTATTCTTGTTCTTTCATCACTTCTGCTGCCAAAGTGAATTATTACAGTGCCTCACCTCCTTTGCCTCCTCTGAGCCTCTGACAGGATATACTGAGGAAGATGGTGAACGGATGACTGAAAAAGAGGCAAAAATTCTGATTTAAACCAGGCCTGTAGTGTTAAAATAAAACTTCAGTTTAATTACCGGACTGCCGTGAATGTGAGAAACTTCCAAAAGGAACGATGTGTGTTGATTTGAAGGATTATTTCTGAGTACTAAGTGAAGCTCCACATAAACTGTGATACTCCTACACTGTTCTAATCTCTTGGGAACGCTCTTCATGTCGCTCCGTTGGAGGCGTTTTCACTCACCAGGTCTCTGACGGTCAGCTGACAGCTGTAACACATCTGGCTCCTCACGTCAGGGGCCTCCGCTTCCCTGGACAACAAGAAGAGTGGCCGTTCAGACACAGATCGATGGAAACAACTTATTTAGAGAGATTTGCCTGTTGGTGCGCCATCTGTATAGATTTAAAACAGTTGTCCTCAAGGTCCGACAGCACGATTCAACCAATTCAAAGGAGGTTTGGGTGAATAAATATGGTTCAGAATAACCCGAACAATGAGTATCGACACTTCCTTTGGAATTTACCAGTTTTTAATTTTATTTTAGACACACATTTTTTGTGCCATTGGGAGTAATATGTTCAGAGTTTGTGTGTTGATACTACTTGATAGTATGTTTAATATCAGTGAATTTACTTTAATGTGAGAAAAACGCCCAACTTATAAAAGTTTAGAGGTCCCTCCCAAACAGTCCAGGAGTTTAATTTTTTTTGTGTGTGTGTGTGGGGGGG
>NC_051451.1:12310945-12325181 GCF_001649575.2 Kryptolebias marmoratus
TTAAGTCCAGTGCCTGGCCATTTTCAGACAAAATATATATTTTTTTCTTTCAAAGTAATTTACTTCAGTCTTATGAATGACTGAGACAAAAACTGGGAACTCCAGTTTCCTCCCATACAGCTGTTTGTGTAAGAGCCTCAGAAAACCTGGAGAACTGCTGACCAACTTTAAAAGATTACAAGAAAGTCAGGCTCCTTGGAGGCAACCTATAAAGGAATTAGGGGTGGTTTAAGACTTCTGCACAGTGCTGTATGAGAGTGTTTTAATGTAACCTTTATAAAAATATACAATGGACTGCTTCTCGCTTTCACTTTGATTCAAATCCTCATCCTGAGGACAGAAGAGTGAACTCCTTTTTAACAGGAAGAGCCACCAGAACCAGGCTCAGGATGGGGGGGACGCATCGACTGGGTGGGGGCTGAGGACGGGACAGAGACACAAACACAGAATACCTGCTGCTAAATGTGACTCACACAAACAAAGCACTTACTTAACAGAGGAACAGCAGCTGCTTCCTGTTCCCCCACAATCCTCCTCTCCTGATGAGGAACAGTGCTGCTCAGCAGGAAGAGGTACTTCTGGCTTCACTGGACCTTCAAAACAAAATACAAACACATATTCCATTAATACCCTAAAACTAAGAAACAACTTAGTGTTCTACTAAAATGCATGCTTTAAAAACAATAAATCAGAATTGACATTAAAATAAGGTTTTAAGCTAATTCTCTACTCATGACAAATAAAGACTACAGGAGATTTACTGGATGTGTACTCTGAGGTGAAATCTCGACACTGATAAAAGATTTTTTTTTTACCTGGGTTTTGTATTTTAGTATGAGAGAGCTGCTCTGAGATCAGTGTGGCCTGGAGGGCTGAAGCCTTTTCTGAAGAAAACAAGAAGCAGCAACAAGATGTCACATAGAAAGGAAAAAAAACACTTCATTTATGTGTGGAATAATAATGCTTTTCTCTGTATAAGACCACATGATTCATCCGTGTGTGTGTGTGTCTCTGTTGTACGAGGCTAAAGGTTAGCCGTTAGCTGCTAGTGTCTCTCACCAACAGCAGTATCCAGGCTGCACATGCAGAGCAGACATCTGCCACGATCAGCAGCAGGAGAGGAGCTCCTGCCCGCAGTCTGCAGCTTCTCGCTGGTTCTACAGGACACATGATGGAAGCGGGTTCAGCGAGTGTAGAAAACACTTCGTCAGTACAGAAACTGTGTTACACGGACACACACCGACATGAAGGACGCCTGTGGCTACGGACCTGTAGATGGTGCTCACGGTCGATGGAAAGTCCACCTGCAGTTTCGTGACGAAGCTCTCTGTTAGACGCTGGATGCTGGCCTTCTCTGGTGCCTATGGGATGAACACACACACACACACACACACACACACAAAACTGCTGTAGTTAAAATGATCAAGCTAGTAGAGGCATGAAGGTAGTAAATAAGGGTCAGCTTGTTTTTACAGACTTAGAAATGTCTGTTTTATAAATGGTTTATTTGTTCTCTTTCACCATTTGAGGTATTTCCTTCTCGTTTTAATCATCCAAAGGAAATCAGCAACTCACTCACCGCTCTGGAGCCACGTGTGCTTCTTAAGCTTCTCTACAGTGGCTCTCAAAGGGGCTAATCTGAGCATTTCCTTCCAGTTTTATACAACAGATGCATGGCAATACCACTACAGTACAAGTAGAATAAGACAAGGGATGAAGCATGTAGATTGGGCTACAGATGTTAAACGTCAACTAACAGACATTAACTAAATATAAATGTGTTTAAAACAGGTGTTATTACGTGTGAAAATACAAACAAAATGTCATTTTGTTTTAGTGTTTTCATTTTATTCATATATCTATATTCTAAAGTGTTGTTTGTTAGAAAATAAGATATTATTTGCTCATAGCTTGTCCACATAACTCCACTACAAAATATCAAAACCATTCCTTTAAATAAGTGTAGAAAAAGCAGCAAAAGAAGAAAAACTGCACTACAAACGATGAGTTAAAGGCAGAGAAAGCAAACTATTCTATCAAAGATACAAAAGCAAAGTCTTTCCTTCTTTATCTTAGATAAAACAAACAAATAAAGGAAAGAGTGTGGTTTTTTTTCCTGTGCTGGTGCTGATCTCACCTTCGTCTCCAGGCTTGGTATGACAACAGAGGGAACGCTGAACATGTGATTGTAGAAAGCAATTTCTTTAGCTGAGTAGTCCCTCATCGGCCTCACTGACACAACGTCACCATATCTGGAGTCGGAGAAACCCTAAAAACGGAAAACAAGATGGTTTGTTTATGTTAGGTTTACTGTTATTTCCACTGTTTGTGTCGTCTGAAAAAGGAAAGAAAGACTTAATTGCTGCCCGTCCTTCTTCCTCGTGCCTTCATACGCACCGTGTCCTGAGCCAGCTGGGCTCCCCGGCCCAGTGAAATACTGGTGAGCAGTTTAACGGCCAGCCTGGTGCAGTTGTCTCCCAGCATGAGTTTGCTGTAGCCTTCAGTCCGAGCTGCGTGCACCAGCAAATGCTGCCTTTGAGGAGACAAGACACAGCTGGGATCGGCTGGTTTGAGATTAAACACCTTAGTCTGCCCAACACTGTGCTGATGATGCACAGCCACAACATTAAAACCACCCGACTTAAATCACGTCGATCCTACAACAAGGTCGACGCACACTGATGACTTCTGCTCACTAACGTCAACTTTCAGGGCCTTCCTTTGATAAATCCTGACAGAGGAGGCAGTTAATAACTCTAAATCAGTGTAGGAAACTTTGGCTTATTTTATGGAGATAAAGCAAAAAATTATCCACAACAATCGTAAACGCCACCATCCTTAAGATTACTCAAGCATGGTGGTGAAAGTATTATGGTTTGGTCGCTGCTTCGTTGCCTTAAAGAGTGGGCAACGTTCTCCATCATCTCCAGAAGTGTTTGATAACAACTTGAATACATGTAGCAATAAAATAAAAGATGAAGTGGAACCTTTAAAAAGGTAGAATCCTCAGTATAGAATCAAATCCACATAAAAATAAAGACATTAAGGTACAAAATTTGAATTTTGCCACTTTCTTGTATTTTATTTAAACCTACTATAAAATCTGAATCATGATGTATATTCTGGTCTACAAGGCACACTTAAAAGCCTTCAATTTTCTCAAAAAGCGACAGTGCACTTTATAATCCGGAGCGCCTTACATATGGAAGAAGTCGTAATGTTTTAGTACGACTTTGGTTAAACTACAAAGCTGCACCGTTTGCAGCATTAAGGCTCAGTTATAGGCGCAGGTGTAGGCATTTATACTTGACGCTTACGTCGGTGCAGTATCCTTCCGTGAGTTTTGAACCGTTTGATTATCTCTGTGATCTCTCATAGAGGGATCATATAAATGCTGATACAGGCGAACCAGCTCCGCTAGAGCACCAAAATCCTCCATTTTGAATGGAGCACGGTGCGCGGTCCGCACAAAGTCACAAATATTGGGAGGTGACGATGCACGTTGTAGTCCGGTGAGCCTTATGTATGACAAAAGTTCGAAAATGGACCATTCATTGATAGTGTGTCTTATAATCCAGTGTGCCCTATAGTGCAGAAAATACGGTACATGAAATAAAACCTGCAAACATCAGGCAACTTGTATATCTGCACTGAAATTAACAGATGACTGAATTACGTTCTACATTTTTTGCGTAGTTACTCTTTCAGTAAGGGCTCCAGGACTTGCTGAAAATTAATCAACTCATTCCTACCCAATCGTAATAACTTTTCAAATCAGTGTAATTAAACATTAATACAGAACAACACTCCTGAAATCTCATCAAACCCAACAACAACGTGACTAATTGGAACAAAACTCCTAGAATTGTGTACTGATAAGAAATAAAACATGATTTAGTTCCTTATAAAATAATAATGGATAACAACTGTGTCATCAGACATGATAAAAGAGACAGAATTGTGTTTTACATCATATGAACAACCAGATAAACCTCGGAACCCCTGAGATCCACCACAGCAGACTGAACTAGTCTCCTATGACACCAAGAAGTCTATCTGACCTTAAAGTGCTCAGCAGGTCTTCTCTGGCAGTCAGAGACTTGGCAGAACCAATCAGCTGCTGCAGTGAACGGGTCCGGGACTCCGAAACATCAGGCAGAGACATCTCTTCTTGCTCCTGACTCGTCGTATCGTTTCTGCTGCCGGTTTGAAGGAAGTGGTCCACGGCTGCTTTGTAGGAGCCAGTCGGTGGTTCGGAAAGTGGCGGCGCTGGCACCACAACTGAACTGGGAAGGTCCAGAACCTTAAAGGAAGTTTGAGGATGTGCTCAGTTATCAGCGTCATTTACAAAATATGCTGTTCTAGTTTTTATAGCTGCAGCGTTCACTTTAGATTGGGTTGTTAAAATACATTTATCCAGAGAGGAGACATCAAAAGTCATCAGAATCAAAGTCCATCCTTTTTAAAATTCAGGGTTTTGTGTTTTACGACATAATAAAACCCTTTACGAGTTCTAAAATGATTCATATCTAACCTGAAACGTACAAAAACACACAACAGATTCCACCATTGTTGTTATTCATTAAAACAAAAACAAAGCAAAAATAAAAGAGCTGTGTGGAAAAACTAAATACAGCTCATGATCCAACAGACTGTAGAACAACAGGAACCAATAATAATTCTCAGTGGTGGTCTTCTCTATGACTTAATCCATTTTAAACATGGCTGTGGAGGAATTTTGGCCCACTCTTCTTTACAAAGTTGCTTCGGTTCATTGAGGTTTACAGACGTTTGTTTCTGTATAGCTCTCTTCAGCATTTCTGAGGTCTGGACTTTGACTGGACCACTTCTTCGGTCCTTTTGTTGCAGATCAGCTGCTGTGTTTGGGACCATGGTCCTATTGAGCCACTTTGGTCCAAGCTTCAGCTGTCACACAGACGGCCTCACAGTTTCCTCCTAAATCCTTTGGTCTACAGCGGAGTTCATGGTTGACTTAACGACTGGAAGGTGGTCAGGTCCTGTGGCTGCAAACTAGCCCAAATCATCAGCCCTCCACCACCGTGCTTTACAGTTGGTATGAGGGGTTTGTGTTGATATGCTGTTAGGTTTTTGCTAAACATGTTGTTGTAAATATTTGGTAAATATCTCTAATTTGCTCTCATCTGTCCGGAGGACTTGTGGTTCAGTTAGATGCAACTTTACAAACCCCCACTCATACTGCTGAGTTTTTCTCCTGAAACATTTGTATACAAGCCCATTTTTCTAATTGTCTTATTAACTTTAACCTGCTAACTGAGACCTGTAGAGTCTGAGATGGAGCTCTTGTTTTTTTATCCCTCTGAGCACTGCACGGTCTGACCTGGGGGTGAATCTGCTAGCACATCAACTCCTCAGAAAATTAGAAGCTGTCTTAAATGGAGCACCTGGCTGCTACTTTCCCTCTTAAACCCTATAGAAGTAATAAAGGTGAACTTATTTTTAAATTATTTTTATTTTATTTTTACACAGAGCTTTTCCATTTCCACTTAGTTATGTTTTAATGAACGACCTGGTGGACTTTGTTGTATGTTTTTGTACACTTGAGAGGTCAGTTTTATTATGTCCTGATATGTAAAACCTTAAAATTGACCGAGTGTGGACTTTATTTTCTTCCATCATTCTATATATCCTAACACACTTAAAAGCAGCCTTTTCAACTTGAATTGACTTAAGTGGGCTGCATTTCAGCTGACTCTCCCTGCATTCATGCTGACCTGTTCAAGAGGAAGGATGTAGAAGGGGAAACCAGTAGATCTGAAAATGTCCCGGAGCTCAGACATCGTCCTTTCTCTCTCCTGTTTCGACAGACCCACAGCGCCCCCCTCTGGGAACACAGGCATAGAATCAAAGTAAGACGTTTTTGACAGAATTCCTCCAGGCATACAGAAAACGTTTTAACCCCGAGTAAAACCTGATTTCCTTTACCATCAACGTAGACGATACCGGGCAAGAATCTTAGCTTTTTGTGAGCGTTCTGACTCACGCCCTGAGATGAGGACAAAAAAACCCCATAAATTAAACATAGTGTGGATAGATTATCAGCAAAAGGGTGGAGAGACTGGAACACATCATTAATATCAGATCAGAGTCTCAGTTGAGTCTGGCTGGAAAAGACTGAATCATTTAAACCTCTTGAACTTGACGGAGCATTGAGCAGGAAGACGGACCTCCAGATACAGCCAGCAGCACCTACAAACACAGGATACACTCACTGCTACAAACAACTGATTACATCATCGAAAGCATTTCTTGTTCACGTTTTCATCATTTTTAACAGACTGCACATCATCCCAGGTTCCCGTCTTCAACCCATCTCCTCCTGCCTTTCTCCCAGTCATTGCATTATGGAATGTATGTTTTAGTAGTTTAGCCGAACATAATAGATGAAGTCTGGGATCAAAACACTGATCTTCAGCAGTACAAAAAAAAGTGTGAGAAAAGGTGGGAAACTATCTAAAGTCCACGATAATGTGCGTAAGATATAAACCCCAGATTTATCTGCCTAAAAATCCATGTTTCTGTAGAGGCCTCGGTAAACAGCCTGAAGGTACAAACACAGACGGAGATAAAGTTCCCTAATCTGAAGAAAAACAGACATTATTTGATTTGGATAATCTAAACTCCTGAACTGCTTCAACAGTGTTACCGACTCATTCAAATCTTATTTTCACTTGTTTGCTTGTAAGGTGGGTGTGATTTGGCCACCAAATGTCTTAATCACCAAGTTAAAACACATCATTGGTCGCTTGCTCCTGCTTAGTGTCCCATAACATCTCTTTAGAAGAACATAAACAAGATAAACACGTCTTGCTCTGATGTGCTCACCTTTTCTCCAGGGAAAATGACTCTGGTTTTACCCAACATGGCTCTGAACTTGTGAATAAAGCTCTCTTTGAAACAGCTCCTGACAAAGGCAGAGAAATTGTTTTAGGTGGAACATCAACACCCCTATCCCGCACCACCAGTCTAGTGGGTAGCACAATATTGTCTACATCATTATAAACAGATGTCTTACCTGCAGAATGCATCTCCAGCTCTGATGACCACTGCTGCCAACAGCTCTTTACATTTCACACATTTCTTAGAAACACTAGAGGGAAAAAAGAGGAACAAACAGCACTTTTTATTTAAAAATCTGAACAGTACAGCTGGGAAAATATGGAAACAGTGCATATTCCAGACTGAGAATGAGTTAACTAAAAAGGAAAAAAACTAGCATTCCTTGAAGGAAGTCATGTCAACTGTCTCTATTGTTGGCAGATTTATAAACTAACAATTTTATGTGTTCAGGAAGGACAATTGTTCATAGAAAGAAATTTAATCTATGTTGCAAAAGCTTATTACGGGAGTAAATTTATTGCATATTGAATGCACGTATTTAGCTTTGGCAAATAAAAATATAGGATATTTGGTTTTAGACTTGATTTTAATTTGAGTAAATTTTTTCCCAGTAAAAAAAACAAAGACAAAATACAGCTACAGTGATGTTGGAGTAATGTTTCTCAAATTAATAAATGATTGGATAGCAGGGCTTTTAACATTCACTAAGGATCACTAGATTGTCTTAGGCACTGCTGACAAATTCAGGATGGCAGCACCCTTATTAGTATTCACCTGTTATTCTTCTATTTCTAGAAGTTTTCACTTTGCTAAGCTTTGGAAAAAGTATTTTTTTTAATTAAAAACTGATCAAACCATTCGGCTTTATCATGAAATGTGCATGATGTCTTTTTGTGGCAGAACATCATACGACTTAGATTAAATTTGCAAAAAAGAGAACACATATCCACATATACAACAATCCACACCTTCACATCATGCATCAACAAGTAGGCATTTTTTGTCTCCTTTCACCATGCTCTCACAGCTTTATGGTTTTCTCTCAAATCCCCCCCAGACTGCAGAGTGTGCACATGCAAACTCTCATTGATCTTTTTTATCTCCTACATAATACACCAGCCATTCAAGCTAGCCTAGCCTAGCTAGTAGCTAGAATATTTAGTCAGATGTAATAAAATAAACTGAGAGCCGACCTTACATAACTGTGTGTTACGCCTAATATTTTAGATTCATTTCTCTTCTGCCTGAGCAGCCTACCTGGGCCTGTCCGTGCTCTCCAGCTGGTGATGGTACTCCTCGTCCACCTGACACATTTCTGCTCTTTAACAGACCGTCAGACCGCTAATGCTTCGGTTCTGGGTCCGGTTCCGGTTCTGAATCCAAGCTGTCAGCAAGTGTAAGGTTCAGCAGACAGAGCCGTGAAATGTCAGCGTGTTTTTCATTCAGAGCACGTCGTCTCACCTTTACAGCAATATTAAAACAACTGCTAGACTTCCCTCCTGACAACAACAAACTCCTCGTGTCTGCGCGTCGACACCTTTTGATGACGTAAGACGCCTTTTAGTTAGCGAGCCAGCTGAAAGGGCAACACCGCCACCAACAGGAATACTGTGTGAAACACCGAAAAATAAAAGTCTTATCAATTGCTTTCGGTCAAAAAAGGTTTAAATTAGTCAAATGCCCATGGTGATTTATTTATTGAAAATTCAAATGTAAAATAATAAATCAATCATTTTACAAAGGTTCGAGGAAAAGCACTTTCAGTTTTCTGACAGACTGAAGCTGAGTTGTTAAAGCAAAAGCAGCACACAAGCTAAAAGCTAAAAGAAGAGCACTGGTTAAAAGCCAAAAGGAGCAAAAGTCTAGCTAAAACCTTAAAGTATAAAAAGGGTAACTAAAAATCTTAAAAGACAAAAATAGAAAAGCTGAAGTATGCTGAATCAAATGATAAAGAGAACAATGTTTTCATAGGAATTGAAGAGATCTCAATGTGTTTCTGTGTAGAAAAAAATGTAAATATCATTAGGTACTTTGAAAAGTATAAAAGTTACAAAAACCAAAGGTCATGGCATCCATCTCCTGAATAAGCTGAACATTCTGATATATGAAAGGCTAATCTAAAACAAAGTATGCTGAAGTAAATAGATTGTAGAAACATACAAAATCTAAAAAAACAGGAAAACAATAGTGTGAAACTACAAACTGCATGCTACAGTGAAGAAACACATGTTCAGCTGGTTGTTATTACGATGACTGCATTTTTAGCATTGCGACTGTCTGTTTAACACAGTGATCCGTTTTCAGATAACACGTTGTTTCCTTCTATTCTCAACAAGTCTTTGGGTTTTATACAGATATATTCTGGTGTGTTGAACAACCTTATTGTAACCGTTTAAACGCCACATTTATTCAGTTGTACTCGTAGATCTGTTGTGTCAGCTCTTAGTGTTTGTTTGTCCAGAATATTTGCCAGCTTGTTTTTTCAGTAGAAACACGGAAAAAAAAATAAAAGCACTTGTCATTCATTTTGTATGGCATATAGAAAATATATTTTAAATCTGGGATCATCATATGGTTTATAACTTTTTTTTTTGTTGTTGTTGTTGTTGTTGTTTTTGGCCAAACTCACACTGGTTCAGAAAACATTTTGAGTCTTCAGATGCAGTGTGACTTTAGAGATTGAGATTATATTAAACACTTTGTTTTTCTGTTGCATTCAAGCGTTTTTGGTGGAATTTCAGCTGGCGGCATTCTCTTACAAATAGGTTTCGTGAGATAAGTGGAAATCTGATAGATTACTTTGCAACCTCTAATGACCTATTCTGACGTGTATGAATGTTGAAAATACAATTGAAATTATGACCATATGACTTTTTAATTGCGTGAGATTCTCATTATTGACCTCAAAAGAATCCTTTGGACACGCTCAAGCTAATGACCAAAATCTTAAAGGACATTTTTGTGTGTTTGTCTGCAGCGATCAGGAAACGTGAAGAATTTGAACATCACAGCAGCTCAGCTAAAAAAGCAAAGCAGCAGGAAAACGTTCCGCTCCTTCCAGACAAACAGGTTTGTCTCTTTTTTATTAGACATTTTATTTCCAGTTACAGCAGCAGGAAGATCTGAAAATGCTAGTTTGTCGGGAGCTCTGCAGCCTGAAATGTTCTGAAGCACAATACAATGAAAAACAGATGGCACTAATGTTTAAAACATGTTTTAGACATAATGTGCAGTTTTAAAAAGCAAAAATAAACAGGTAATATTTATTTTCGATATCAGTCAATTTCAAAATAACTGTAGCTGTGAGTAATTCAGTTGCTTTGATTAAAGCACTATTAAAAGCATGAATATGATGACGTGGATAAAGTCAACGTTTCTGACAACTGAAAAACAAATGGCTGCAACTCTATTTCTTAACATAAGATGATACCAAACTAAAAATCTGACATGAAAGGAATACTAGGCCTTCAAGTTTTTGTGTGAGCAGGAAACCAAAGTGTGAAGTGTCTCAGATCAGGACAGAGACAGCTGAGAGTCTGAACTGATCAGTCAGATCTGAACACACAAACATGAGTTGAAATTGGAATCGAAATCATGGTAAAAAAAGAAATAAAGAAAAATATTCATGTGGCCCCTGGCAGAGTGGAATATAGAGGCTGAATCAAAGAAGACATCAAAACAAAACAACAGATTAAACTGGAAGAGGCTGACAGAGAGAAGCAGGACTCTTCAGATCAGATTTTGTTGTTCAGGAATTTGAAGGCATGTCGTTGCTGCTCCTCCTACCTGTCCCTCCTCCGTCCCAGGTGAAGCTCTGACTCAGTCCAAGAAGCAGCTCACCTGTGTCTCAGTCTGCCTGTGGTCACAACACAACAAACTGTAAGTTTACTTTGTTTCATACTTTAACACAGTCTTTAGTAACTTTTCTGTTTGTTTTTCTCTCTGCTTTTTTTTTTGTCTCTTTGCTTTTCTCTCTGATGTTTAGAGAATACGTTCACTTCTTGTTTCAACAAAAGGTTTTATCACTCTTACTGTTTAAATGTGAATCTACAGAATGAAAGAAATATCAACTAACTGGAATAAAACTACATGATCAACAGCTGAATTTTGCTTTTTTCTACACCATTAAAGTCCGACACAACAACTTCCTGCTTCTTCCTATGACTCCCTTCAAAACAAAAGGACATTAATGTGTTTGATTTCAGTCAGGTTCTGAAGTTGTGTGGAGCTTTGATGGAGCAGATATTCCACTTGTACAGTCTGATGATTGTGACATGAAGCAGTTCCATATATGCAGTGTTCATTCTGCTTCACTTTAGTCTTTGGACTTCCTCCACTGTGCAGCTGCAGCAGGACACAGTTTCACTGATCAGGATCCACAAGGTGGAGCTCCTTCGGTCATACTTTCAGTCAAACTGGAATCACTTCATTCTTTGAACGTCATCTTTTAGTTTGTTGACACAAAGAGTCAAGTAGTCATGTCGCTTGTTGTCATATGTTACTTTTGGTTTAGCTGCAGTCTTTCTTCATGGTATTAAAAAGAGAACTTATTTAGACATTTTTATCTGCTTAATAAAATGCCTTGTACCATTTGAGAAGTATCATGTGAGACTGTGTGTATTTATCGAAAACTGAACATGAAGAATGAGTCTTTGAACACTGATGATCCTCTGGTGCTTCATCTGTCAGCTGGAATGTTTTTAAATGTTGAACTGAGTGAATGTGAACGGACTGAAGCTCCCTGTCAAAGTGAATCAGTGTGTGTCAGTGAGTGGAAATGTGTGTGTGCTGGGCTGCAGCTCCATGACTCTATCTAGTGGACTGACAGTAGAAGTACAGCAGCTTCCTCTGCCTCACTCTGCTGTCTGACTACATCCATCTGAGATGAAACAGACAAAGAGCCAATCATAGGAGGAGGTTTTGACAACACAAACGATGAAAAGGATGATTAGAGTTGATGTGTGGATTAACGTTTTGTGTTTCCTCTGCAGGTGAAGGTAGAAAGTGTGTGGGAGCTGAGGTGGATGTGAACACGGCAGCATGGCTCAGTGTGAGGACAGAGAGGAGGGAGTCCCTCCCTCTAAAACCACTCTGTGTGGGGAACATGAGAGCCAGAGCAAAGATCAGAGGTGAGCTGACGTCTCTAACTGTCCACGGTCCTTTTCACACAGAGTTCCTGCTATATCGGCCCAAAAACCGTGTCCTCATGAAGTTGCTGCTGTTCTTCTGCGGTGGGTCATATAAAGCGAACAGAGGCAGCTCAGCATCGTGTCGTGGGTTCTCACAAACAGTAAGACATTGCTGCAGAATCAGCTGAGAGACCCCAGCTTGTTGGTTAGAGCTCTTTGTCCCTGCAGCCTTATCTGGAAAAACTAATGAACCTAAAAACAAATTTCCTGCATTTTGACACCACCTGACCTAAAGTCTGGGTTAGTTAGACTGAGGCTGTTCTGAAACACAAGAATGCATAATATACAAATTATGTGCATTATTTGATACTTATTGTCATTGTAGTTATTTGTAATTTGATCTCTTTCTTTTTGTTTTCCAGCTCTTTCCTTTGAAAGCACCACAGTCATATATTTTAAGATCCTATTCAAGCAATTCTTGACCAAACGTGTTTTAATGAGAGTTTTTCTGTCAGCATCCAGCAGAGACTCAAACCTGAACCTGCACCCAGCTGTGTGTCCTGTAAGAGCAATGTGTCAAAGAATCATGGAATTGATTTTAAATCAAGGCAACATTTTGTTCCAAAGAGGTGAGTTAATTTCTGTGAATGTGTAAACTGAGTCAGTTTGACATTGACATTTTATTGCCTGCAGCTAAAAGCGATAATGTTTTGTGCTTCTGTCTGTATGTGTTTGTGTGTCCTTTTGTCTATTAGTTAGCAAAATATCTCATGAACCACTAAATGGATCTTAATGAAACTCTCCAAAAGCAATCACTGGATGAACATTTACACCTGATTAACTTTTGGAGTCACTTCAATTTATGATGGCACATTTGTATGTTCAGATGTGAAGTGTTATGTGTTGGATGTTTTCCAGAAACACAGTTGTGAAAATGTAAAAGATGGATGATTAGAGCACTGGATTGTTTCTGATGTGAATTGTGTGATACTCATTGTCGTTGTAGTTGTTTGTAATTTAATCATTTGATCGTTTCTCAGCTCTTTACTTTAAAAGCATCACAGTCATATATTTTAAGATCCTATTCATGCAATACTTGACCGAATGTGTTTTAATGAGAGTTTTTCCATCAGGATCCAGCAGAGACTCAAACCTGAACCCAGCTGTGTGTCCTATAAGAGCAATGAGTCAAAGGAGCTTAATCCTGATTTTAAATCAGAGCAACCTTTTGTTCCAAAGAGGTGAGTTAATTTCTGTAAATGTGTAAACTGTGTCAGTCTGACATATTTTTATTGCCTTCCTCACTCAATATAATTGAATTTTTTAAAATTTGTTTTATCTATATAGCACCAGTTCAATACAAGCAATCTCAGGGCACTATACAAAAAAGTAAAACTCCAAATCAATTGGATGTTATTAATTTGTAACATAATTTAATAACATTCAAGACATTATAAAACCCCAATTTAAAAAAAAGTTGTTGCAGATTGTGTCAAATCATATATTAGTTCAGTTAATTTTAATTTTAGTTTAGACTCAAACATCCCGTGTCTGTAAAGTCCACCTAGACATATCTTCCATATGCAGAGAGATATTTCCTGAACACAGTTTCAATCCAACCTACAGGTCAACTTGATTCATCAAACAACTTTCGCCTCTTTACAAAACTAATGGTTCTTTATCTCCTGACATCATTTTCCTCCCAACTGATTAAAATCACTTGGAGGTCTTAGCTTTTAGACTATTTATGCTGATGATAATGCTCAGCTGTTTCATGGCTCCATGACACATCTTGTAAATAGGCCCACTGGGAATTGCCCAGTTCAACCAGTCTCATCCATCCAGACAGGCTCTGTGTGCCTTTCTCCAGGATCCTTTAGCAGGGAGGGGAAGCTTTATGAACAGGTGTTAAGAGAAAGGTCCAATCAGCAACAGGACCAGTAAACTTTTACCACTACAAGGAGTAATCTAAACCACTGTTCACATCTAGATATTACTTTTTAGACCTTTATTTTGTGTTTGTCTCTGTGTGGACAGACAGAATGGGAGCTAATCCTTCATGATTATTCCTCAGAGAGGACCAGCAGAACTCAGACGGTTCCAGTGACTGGCTGCATGAAACACAGCTGGACTCCATATTTATGGTGTGTACATGTACAACAAATACTTTTCCATCTGTTGTGTTCACAATCATCTCCATGCTGCACTTTGTAGACCAGTGGACTGTC
>NC_051451.1:12326358-12337302 GCF_001649575.2 Kryptolebias marmoratus
AAGCCTCCACATCATGTGCCACATCCCAGTCTTCTGCTGGATCACTGCTACAGTTCTGGAGGACGTGTTGAAAACCAGAAAGAGTGGAGGACTCCCCAACACCCTGACTGAGATGTACATCTACTTCCTGGTGGTTCAGGCAAAACTGAAGAAGGTCAGGTCTGATGTGGGAGCTGAGATGGATCCACACTGGAGTCCAGAAAGCAGAAAGACGATTAAATATCTGGGAAAACTGGCTTTTGAGCAGCTGCAGAAAGGAAATCTGATCTTCTATGAATCAGACCTGACAGAGTGTGGCATCGATATCAAAGCAGCCTCAATGTACTCAGGAGTGTTCACACAGATCTTTAAAGAGGAGAGAGGGCTGTACCAGGAGAAGGTGTTCTGCTTCATTCATCTGAGTGTCCAGGAGTTTCTGGCTGCTCTTTATGTCCATCTGACCTTCATGAAGTCTGGAGTCAACCTGATGGAAGAAGTGCAAACAATCTCCAGGAGATCTTCATTGTTTAAGAAAGCAAAACTAAAACATTTTTATCAGAGTGCTGTTAACAAGGCACTGCAGAGTCCAAATGGACACCTGGACTTGTTCCTGCGCTTCCTCCTGGGACTTTCACTGCAGACCAATCACAGTGTCCTACAAGGCCTGTTGACACAGACAGGAAGTAGCCCACAGACCAATCAGGAAACAGTTCAGTACATCAAGGAGAAGATTGGTGAGAATCTGTCTGCAGAGAAAAGCATCAACCTGTTCCACTGTCTGAATGAACTCAGTGATCATTCTCTAGTGGAGGAGATCCAACAGTCTCTGAGTTCAGGAAGTCTCTCCACAGATGAACTGTCTCCTTCTCAGTGGTCAGCTCTGGCCTTCATCTTACTGTCATCAGGAAAATATCTGGATGTGTTTGACCTGAAGAAATATTCTGCTTCAGAGGAGGTTCTTCGGAGGCTTCTGCCTGTGGTCAAAGCCTCTAATAAAGCTCTGTAAGTAGAACGGCAAAAGGGTTTGTCTAAAGAAATCCTGCTGTTAGTGGTCTCAACCTTGTAATAAATATATTTTGAAGAAATGCAAATGCAAGTGTTAAATGGTCATTTTTTATCATAATTTTCTCCCCAGACTGGATTATTGTAGCCTGTCAGAGAGAAGCTGTGAAGCTCTGTCCTCAGTCCTCAGCTCCCAGTCCTCCAGTCTCAGAGAACTGGACCTGAGTAACAACGACCTGCAGGATTCAGGAGTGAAGCTTCTATCTACTGGACTGGAGAGTCCACACTGCAAACTGGAAACACTCAGGTGAGGATCAGAGACCTGGTGGAAATTTTCTCAGTAGAGTCCTTAACCCTATTATAGTCAGTCAGTCTGTCAGCCATCATATTCCATTTTCTGTACACTTGATTTCATCAACAAAGTTTTAACCTACTATAAGCTTTTTCTCGATTACATTTTTGACTCTTCAGTGTGACTAAAGTTTAACACCAGAGCCATGGTTATACCAGAACCCATAGTTTGGTCTTTTGCTCCTTTCTGTAGGAACCTTAAAGGCAAAAAAAGGCAAAACTGGTCAAAAGAACTGTGACCTAGTCCCCTGAGGTCTGAAAACACCTATCATGTGTGTTGATTTGTGTGTTTGCAGCTTGTCAGGGTGTCTGATCACAGAGGAAGGCTGTGGTTCTCTGGCCTCAGCTCTGAGCTCCAACCCCTCCCATCTGAAAGAGTTGGACCTGAGCTACAATCATCCAGGAGACTCAGGAGTGACGCTGCTGTCAGGTGCACTGAAGGATCCACACTTGAGACTTGAGACTCTCAGGTATGGAGAGACCTGCTGCAGACACACACAATGTCTGGTAGAGAAGGAGGAGCAAGAAACATGTTTTCTGTCTTTCACTCAGCTCCTGCAATTTTATTTGATGTTGGATACAAGTGTTATATGAACAGTGACACATGTAGGAGCCTTTTTCTTTGCTCAGAACACAAACACTGACTGAACTTAAACTTAAGACGTTTTTATAGGGTGTCTCCATTAAAAACATTTCCAAGAACAATACCAGCCAACTGATCAAAAAATATTCAGTTTTTTAACCAATGCAGCCTAACTTCTGTCGCCTTCGGAACATCTGCATTTTTGAATGAGATTAACAAGAACTGGTGACCAAGGACCCACAGCAAAGTAGTGGCAACATCATAGAATGACACCTCCTACCGCATACCTTTGGAATTACCTAAAACTGTTCATCTACTAAGTTAATTTTGAAATTAAAAATGATTTCTCCCACCAATAGTCACAGGCTAGTGAGATCCAGGTTTAAAGGAGATGATATAGGAGACATTGAAGCTCTTTTTCAGCTGCTCCTATCATGGCTGCCATTCAGATACTTTAGAGCATTAAACACTGGAGCCACAGTCGCCTCCTCCTCCTGCCCGGTTTAGTAAAGACAAAATGCAATAAAAAGAATGATTTTAAACTGTGCTGGAAAATGGCAACCACAAGACAGGACCTAAGACATGCCACATTCAAATGGAAGTGTCCAAATGTTGGCCTGTTCCTTTCTAGGTGTAGTCTCTGAATGACAGGCATGTAATGTCCATGTTTGCAGAAAGAGACTCATGGTCTGACCCCCCCTCCTCTTTTCAGGGTGGAGCCTGCTGGAGTCCGATGGTTGACACCAGGTCTGAGGAAGTGTAAGTGTGTTTTTCATTTGATTCATTACAACAATGCAGCAACTTTCAGGCATGTAATGTAAGCATTCAAAATTAGGATTATGCACTTGTTAAAGGGCACCAGATTTCAATACTTTGCAAATTATGTAGTTCAATAACTTTAAGGGGAAAATATTGGCTCATTGATAAGCTTTAACAGTTCTAAAAACTAAAATATTGGGGTTTGTTTTATTTACCAGTGAATCAATAAATTACACTCAAAACATTACCAGGATTCAATGTATTTCAAAATAAAAAAATAAAAAAACTGATTAAAACAAAACAACATAAAACTCATTCAACATAAGCCATTAAAATGAATGATTATAAATAATATAAAATGGATATAAGACCAGGACACTTAGTGTAAAATCATTGGAACAATTATGAATGTTGACATAAGATGATGGATCAATAACTGCAGCTGGATTTTGTCTGTTTTCTCCATCAGATTCCTGTCAGCTCACAATCGACATGAACACGGTGAACAGAAAACTCAAACTGTCTGACAACAACAGGATGGTGACGTTTGAGTGGGGGCCGCTGTTCGATCGCCCCGATCATCCAGACCGATTTGATTCCTGGCCTCAGCTGCTGTGTGCAAACGGTCTGACTGGTCGCTGCTTCTGGGAGGTCCAGTGGAGAGGAGGAGTTCAAATATCAGTGAGTTACAGAGGAATCAGAAGGAAAAACAGTGCGGACTGTGAGTTTGGAAAGAACGATCAGTCCTGGAGTCTGAACGGTTTCGATGACGATAGCTACTCTGTCTGTCACAATCATGAAGAAACATTCATCTCCTCCTCCTTCTCCTCCTCATCCGACTTGAACAGAGTCGCAGTGTTTGTGGACTGTCCTGCTGGCATTCTGTCCTTCTACCAAATCGTCTCTGACTCACTGGTCCACCTCTACACCTTCAACGCCACATTCACTGGACCTCTTTATCCAGGACTTGGGTTCAGGCTCGATTCACCTGGTTCCTCAGTGTTTCTATGTTGAGGAAAGAGTCTCGTCCTGTCTCACTCCATCTCTCCTTCACTCAATAACAAATACTCAGATTTATGGATTCAGTCTGTTTCTTTTAGGAAGCTCTCCAAAATGATTCGGAGTAAACTTCTTCCTTTTCCAGTCCTTTTAAAGATGGAAGCTGGGATTCTTCCACGGTCGATTCCGTTCCCATCAGCTGCACGTGTGACAAACTAAAGATGTCTTAAGGAATCACTGAGCTGCAATCAGTCAAAATGAATTTACAAACTCCTGATAGTTTTTCACAGATTATTCTTCAATGAACAGAAGTTTATTGTGCAGCCAGGCCTCATCCTGACATTTGTTCACGTTTGTTTCCTGTTAGACTTCAACTTGTGCTAAAATGTGGGTAAATTTAGCTCACAAAAGGAGAATGAAATGATCCAAACTGCCACACACAATTAAAAAGACTTTAGACAGCAAATTAACACAATAGGAGCCAAACACAGAAGTCAGAAAGAACCAAATAACAAAACCTAAATGCCATCCAAAAGTACAATTAAAAACAAAAAATTTCCAATCAGCGAACTTCCTGATCTGCGAGGTCTCAAAGCTGCTCGAGAAACCTTGAGCCTCTGACAGTTTACCCAGAAAAATATTCATCTTTTTTCCAGCTCATTTTTAAAATCAGAATCAGAGTTTTACCTCTAATATGAGTCGACGTGTTTCAGTCCAGAGTTCGTTCTGTTATTTATATCAGATGCGTTCAGGATGAAGCAGGTTAACTTCTGAGGAAGTCTGATTTATTTTACTTGTCTGCAAGTGCTGCAAATGTTCACAAACTCTGGCAGATAAAATGTGAAGTTTCCTCCAGCTACAGCTGTTGGACTGTGAGCTGCCAGCAGGTAGCGCTGATTCTTCACTCACTGGAAGCTTCTGCAACTGAAGAACTGGAATCAGTTAAATCATAATATTCTTTTCATAAATGATAAGAACATCAACACTGTAGTACTTTATTCCTATGATTTGGAATTTTTTAAAAAACATTGTGTCATACCCACCCCACCCCCACCCCCTCTTTTTAATCATTTGAAAGAAGTTTTTATTTTTAAGTGAAACTTTTGCTTTTGTGACATACAACACCTATAACATCTGTAATTGTTTTTATATTTTTCCATTTTCAGAAGCTCTATTTTTTTAAAAAATCCGTTCTTTTTGATGCTCTGTTAATATTACCATTATCTGTTAATTGTGAAGTCAGTGTTTTTAAAGCAGCTTACGTTAACTTTGTTTAGATTTAATTTTTTATACTGCACGTTATGTACAGCTGGGGTTGCCAAATTTTTCCATGGGAATTAACTGGAGTTTGTGGGACTAATCAGGAATAAACCTGGAATTTAAAACACTGAAGGTTGGCCCTTAAAAGGGATTTTAAATATAGCTGGAAAAATATAGTTTAGCTTAATCTTGACTAAAACAACCAGAGTGAATATATGCTATTCCTGAATCACATGCTCAGAAGATTTTTAGAACTCTGGACGTATATGTATGTAAAATGTTTGGTATTATTGAAGAATTGCAACGGCTGCTTTGTCTGAATAAACAGGCTTTCAAACTCCAAACCCCACATTGTTGTTGTTTCTGCCTGCCACTGCTTGACGACAGACTCATCTTCCTTTGATTATATGCCAACATTTCTGTATGTTTCCATTTAAAATGCATGAGTAAGAATATCAGAAAGGAAATGAAAAAATAAGTGCTCAATTAGTGATCATTTTTAGCTGCACAGATTTGTTAGAATGTGTTTCAGGTTTTCAGTTTGAAATATTTTCCCAGCCTAACTTCTCATGGACAGTTTCTGGAAAGCCTCCAGAAGTTTACCTGACATTTTCTACCCTTTTGCAACTCTTCACAACAGGTTTATGATAATTAATGCTTCCTGTTTTCAGTCATGGGAGTTTTTGTTTGGTTTCAGTGAATAAATGCATCAGCTTGTTTCAGTCTGCAGGATCTGCTGACAAACCAGTGTTTTCAGATCGTCCTGGGGCTGTAACGAGAAATAAACGTGTCAAATAAAAAAGGAGCTGGCCCAAGTGGCTGGGGAGAGGGAAGTGTGGGTCTCCCTGCTTAGGCTGCTGCCCCCGAGACCCAACCCCAGATAAGCGGAAGAAGATGGATGGATGGATGGATGGAATTGAAAAGAGACAAGTCTGAATGTTTTTCTGCACTTTCATCCCCTTAGTTGAGCTCCGCAGAGACACTGAAGGTTGTTTCCGGAACATGAACGGAGGGACAGTTTAATAACTACAACTCTTCTTAGTCTGTTCAGAACATGATCCAAATGCAGGAGAAAAAAAATCCAGATGGGCTGGTTTAAAAAATAAATCTTTGAGAAAATAAAAAAAAGAAAGAAAAGAAGAAGAAGATATGTCCTCAAGGAATCTAAAGCCTACGGGAGCATAAGTAAAGGGATGATTCAGGGTAACCCAAGCCACCCGATCCATAGGATTTATTAAAAAAGAGGGTTTAAAGCTGGTGAAAGCTGTCAGGCATCCAAGGCAACTGGATTTCTTCTTCATTTTTGAAAAGGTTTCACTTCTCATCTGAGGGAATTTCTCAGGTCAAACTGAAAAAAGTCCAGAGTTTTGGTTTTGAAATGATTTTTTTATGGACAGGGCTTAGACAAAACCAAGAATTGGCCCTAATCAGGATTAGTTAAGCTAACCCGTGTAAATGGCTGCCATGAACACGGCTCACATCTGGTTTAGTCAAGGATTATGGAGTCCTGGACCAGGGTGGGCTGAGCTAACACTTCAATGGAGATTAAAAAACCCCAGAATTGGACTAGAAAGCACAATTTGACTACTGAGAATTACAGTGAAAAAACAGTAATGAAGGGGGAAAAATAAAAAAGCTTCAGTGAATATGAAAAAAACACTGCTAACACTACTAAAATGTGTTGAATTAACCAAATTATTGAAAATAAAAAAACATACATCTGTGATTGAGTTAAAAAAGGGTGCTTGGGCTTTAATTTGCACTAAATTTAACACAGACAAAACTGTAACAAGACAAATAAAATAAAAATCAGAATTCTACAGACTGCAAAGTTGGAGAGGAGAGTTGGGATGCAAAAAAGAAACAGCACTGAGACCCTATTGATGATGAGCCATGAAATAATAAAAAAAATTGCATTTAAATAGGAGTGTATGTTTTAATCAAAACCTGCATTTTAAAATGGCTTCAGAGACTCATTTGTTTTTCTATAAAAACAATCTGGAAATTAATTAAGGTAGTCCATGCTTCCTCGTAAACAGAAGTTAAATTTGCTACTTTGAAGGATTAATTTAAGCTTCAAGTTAATCAGGGAGTAGCTCAAATCCTCCTTTTTGCAATCACTTTAGTTTAATTTAGAATAGGCTAAATCCGCCCCCAGTTTAAGGTCTGTCTGTGCGAGCTGCTCAGAGTTAAGGCAGTTTAGATGAGGCCTAGTCTTAAGCTCTGTTCCTTAATGTGTTGTATGATCAAAATTTCCGTCCAGTTTTTATTGTTAGGAAAACAATAACTCTTTCCCATATTTGATAGTTTCAATCACTGTTTCTAAAGACAAACTGCGCTGATTTAAAGACTATCTTCAACCCTGTCAGTGTTTTCAATACTGCTCACTTCTGCTATTTGATTGACCGCTAAAACTGGTATAAAGGTCCTGTTTTTTTTTCCCGATGTGAGACATTTGACAAACAACCGAACACATGTGGGGTGTTTGGTTCCAGTGGATCACAAAGTCTACTTCAGTGGTTTCCTTTTGAGTTTTTAAACACTTATCTTTTATACTTTATTGCGTGACACAGTTTTGGATCGTTTCTCAGTTTTCTCCTGCTTTCATTTCTGCGGTTGAGGAGATTCTTGGGGCAACTTCACCAACGTCCAAGGAGCGGAAGGAGAGGAAACATTGTACGCAGGTAAAACTCCAGCAACACTTGTAAAACGGAGACAACAACTTAATTGACTCACAGAAGCGTTTAGTTTTGTAGACTTAATCAGAGTCATCAGAAAATTATGAAATATTTTAAAATGAAAGCATAGATGCCAATTTCTTCCCAGCAATTACTGATCAAATTTTCAGCTGTTACTAAGTGTAATGAAGCAATAAGGTATAAAGATTTGTGTACTTGGCTGTTTTATTATTTTAAGACAGAAAGCAGAAGCTGCAAAGAGAAACTGAAACAACTTAAACAGCCCGTGGTCATTCCCGTGACTGTAGCTGAAGTGTTCACAGATTAGAGTCTTTTCTCATCTACAGTACTTTGGACTGGTTGAAGAAACTGTAAGTTTACTTCATTTCACACTTTAACTCTGTCTTTAGTAATGTTCGTTTCTGCTGTCTGATGTTTGGAGAACATGTTTCCTGTTTCCTGTATTTGAAATTTCCATTTGATTATATTATAATTAACACAGAAGAAATATTTAGACTTTTTATCTGCTTCATTAAATGCCTCTAACCAGCTGAGATCCACCATGTGCCACAGTTTGTATTTCCTGTTGAAAAGTCCTCTGAAAACTGAACATGAAGAATGAGTCTTTGAACACTGATGATCCTCTGGTGCTTCATCTGTCAGCTGGAATGTTTTTAAATGTTGAACTGAGTGAATGTGAACGGACTGAAGCTCCCTGTCAAAGTGAATCAGTGTGTGTCAGTGAGTGGAAATGTGTGTGTCTGTTGGGCTGCAGCTCCATGACTCTATCTAGTGGACTGACAGTAGAAGTACAGCAGCTTCCTCTGCCTCACTCTGCTGTCTGACTACATCCATCTGAGATGAAACAGACAAAGAGCCAATCATAGGAGGAGGTTTTGACAACACAAACGATGAAAAGGATGATTAGAGTTGATGTGTGGATTAACGTTTTGTGTTTCCTCTGCAGGTGAAGGTAGAAAGTGTGTGGGAGCTGAGGTGGATGTGAACACGGCAGCATGGCTCAGTGTGAGGACAGAGAGGAGGGAGTCCCTCCCTCTAAAACCACTCTGTGTGGGGAACATGAGAGCCAGAGCAAAGATCAGAGGTGAGCTGACGTCTCTAACTGTCCACGGTCCTTTTCACACAGAGTTCCTGCTATATCGGCCCAAAAACCGTGTCCTCATGAAGTTGCTGCTGTTCTTCTGCGGTGGGTCATATAAAGCGAACAGAGGCAGCTCAGCATCGTGTCGTGGGTTCTCACAAACAGTAAGACATTGCTGCAGAATCAGCTGAGAGACCCCAGCTTGTTGGTTAGAGCTCTTTGTCCCTGCAGCCTTATCTGGAAAAACTAATGAACCTAAAAACAAATTTCCTGCATTTTGACACCACCTGACCTAAAGTCTGGGTTAGTTAGACTGAGGCTGTTCTGAAACACAAGAATGCATAATATACAAATTATGTGCATTATTTGATACTTATTGTCATTGTAGTTATTTGTAATTTGATCTCTTTCTTTTTGTTTTCCAGCTCTTTCCTTTGAAAGCACCACAGTCATATATTTTAAGATCCTATTCAAGCAATTCTTGACCAAACGTGTTTTAATGAGAGTTTTTCTGTCAGCATCCAGCAGAGACTCAAACCTGAACCTGCACCCAGCTGTGTGTCCTGTAAGAGCAATGTGTCAAAGAATCATGGAATTGATTTTAAATCAAGGCAACATTTTGTTCCAAAGAGGTGAGTTAATTTCTGTGAATGTGTAAACTGAGTCAGTTTGACATTGACATTTTATTGCCTGCAGCTAAAAGCGATAATGTTTTGTGCTTCTGTCTGTATGTGTTTGTGTGTCCTTTTGTCTATTAGTTAGCAAAATATCTCATGAACCACTAAATGGATCTTAATGAAACTCTCCAAAAGCAATCACTGGATGAACATTTACACCTGATTAACTTTTGGAGTCACTTCAATTTATGATGGCACATTTGTATGTTCAGATGTGAAGTGTTATGTGTTGGATGTTTTCCAGAAACACAGTTGTGAAAATGTAAAAGATGGATGATTAGAGCACTGGATTGTTTCTGATGTGAATTGTGTGATACTCATTGTCGTTGTAGTTGTTTGTAATTTAATCATTTGATCGTTTCTCAGCTCTTTACTTTAAAAGCATCACAGTCATATATTTTAAGATCCTATTCATGCAATACTTGACCGAATGTGTTTTAATGAGAGTTTTTCCATCAGGATCCAGCAGAGACTCAAACCTGAACCCAGCTGTGTGTCCTATAAGAGCAATGAGTCAAAGGAGCTTAATCCTGATTTTAAATCAGAGCAACCTTTTGTTCCAAAGAGGTGAGTTAATTTCTGTAAATGTGTAAACTGTGTCAGTCTGACATATTTTTATTGCCTTCCTCACTCAATATAATTGAATTTTTTAAAATTTGTTTTATCTATATAGCACCAGTTCAATACAAGCAATCTCAGGGCACTATACAAAAAAGTAAAACTCCAAATCAATTGGATGTTATTAATTTGTAACATAATTTAATAACATTCAAGACATTATAAAACCCCAATTTAAAAAAAAGTTGTTGCAGATTGTGTCAAATCATATATTAGTTCAGTTAATTTTAATTTTAGTTTAGACTCAAACATCCCGTGTCTGTAAAGTCCACCTAGACATATCTTCCATATGCAGAGAGATATTTCCTGAACACAGTTTCAATCCAACCTACAGGTCAACTTGATTCATCAAACAACTTTCGCCTCTTTACAAAACTAATGGTTCTTTATCTCCTGACATCATTTTCCTCCCAACTGATTAAAATCACTTGGAGGTCTTAGCTTTTAGACTATTTATGCTGATGATAATGCTCAGCTGTTTCATGGCTCCATGACACATCTTGTAAATAGGCCCACTGGGAATTGCCCAGTTCAACCAGTCTCATCCATCCAGACAGGCTCTGTGTGCCTTTCTCCAGGATCCTTTAGCAGGGAGGGGAAGCTTTATGAACAGGTGTTAAGAGAAAGGTCCAATCAGCAACAGGACCAGTAAACTTTTACCACTACAAGGAGTAATCTAAACCACTGTTCACATCTAGATATTACTTTTTAGACCTTTATTTTGTGTTTGTCTCTGTGTGGACAGACAGAATGGGAGCTAATCCTTCATGATTATTCCTCAGAGAGGACCAGCAGAACTCAGACGGTTCCAGTGACTGGCTGCATGAAACACAGCTGGACTCCATATTTATGGTGTGTACATGTACAACAAATACTTTTCCATCTGTTGTGTTCACAATCATCTCCATGCTGCACTTTGTAGACCAGTGGACTGTC
>NC_051451.1:12338576-12339688 GCF_001649575.2 Kryptolebias marmoratus
CAGAGAGTCAGAGGACGGAGAAGAAGGAGTTGGAAGGTGACGATGAAAAGCAGATGAGGAGCAGCAGAGAAGCATTTGTGAAGATCACACAGCACTTCCTGAGGAGGATGAAGCAGGAGAAGCTGGCTGACCGTCTGCAGAGCAGTAAGAGGATTTCGCTAAAGATTTAACCTGCTAGATTAATTTAACATTTACTGATGTCTCAAGAGCAACAGAGAGCCAAATACTCATTCTTTAAATTAATCAAGGTGTTTTGTGTACTGACTTAACCCTTGTCTTTAGTGTTAGAGAGGCAGATTTGACCCATTTAAGTGAGCCCAAAATACTCAAGAAACAATTGTTATCATTCATTATTGTTTTTCACATTATAGCTATATTACTATGTATTCATATCCATGTAAACACTGCCAAATGTAATTTTTGGCCCCATAGACCACTCGTATTAAAAAAACAAAACAAAACAGTTTAAATTCACTCATTATATTTCCCATAGTTAAGACAATGGGTGAATATATTATCTGAGTTTAACAGTTTAGTACTACTAATATTAGCACATCTACCAGACAAATTCCTCGTATTTTTTAACTTAACATTAATAATTATAGTGACATCTGTGGTGTATGGATTTATTTCAGGAAAAGGCCAAATGCCCTTTCTTTTTCATAAAAAAACTTTAACTTTAATAGTATTCTTTTAGGTCATATTTGCCACCCTAACACCAAAAATGTTACCTTTTCAGGATTTACTAAAATGGAAAACATTCTTATGTTGTGTTAAAATATTTGTTTCCAAGAATATCATGAAGCCTTGTTAAAATAAAAAAGCAAATGGTATTTTTTGCATACCTAAACTTAAAAACGTTTGACCCAAACACAATATAAGGGTTCAAACATACTGACATTCTCTATTTTGTGTTCACTCAGAACTTTTTACTGCAGTTTGTCAACGTAAACTTAAATCTTCTCTAAAGAAGAGGTTCCAGTGTGTGTTTGAGGGGATTGCTAAAGCAGGAAACCCAACTCTTCTGAATCAGATCTACACAGAGCTCTACATCACAGAGGGAGGGACTGGAGAGGTCAATGATGAACATGAGGTCAGACAGATTGAAACAG
>NC_051451.1:12340058-12382701 GCF_001649575.2 Kryptolebias marmoratus
CCTGACTGATGTTACAGAGTCCACCTCAGTGGATGTGCTGCTGACAAACCTCATCAGGGGGAAACTGGTTCCCTCTGCTCGCCTCTGGATAACCACACGACCTGCAGAAGCCAATCAGATCCCTGCTGAGTGTGTTGGCATGGTGACAGAGGTCAGAGGCTTCACTGACCCACAGAAGGAGGAGTACTTCAAGAAGAGATTCAGAGATGAGGAGCAGGCCAGCAGGATCATCTTCCACATCAAGACATCACAAAGCCTCCACATCATGTGCCACATCCCAGTCTTCTGCTGGATCACTGCTACAGTTCTGGAGGACGTGTTGAAAACCAGAAAGAGTGGAGGACTCCCCAACACCCTGACTGAGATGTACATCTACTTCCTGGTGGTTCAGGCAAAACTGAAGAAGGTCAGGTCTGATGTGGGAGCTGAGATGGATCCACACTGGAGTCCAGAAAGCAGAAAGACGATTAAATATCTGGGAAAACTGGCTTTTGAGCAGCTGCAGAAAGGAAATCTGATCTTCTATGAATCAGACCTGACAGAGTGTGGCATCGATATCAAAGCAGCCTCAATGTACTCAGGAGTGTTCACACAGATCTTTAAAGAGGAGAGAGGGCTGTACCAGGAGAAGGTGTTCTGCTTCATTCATCTGAGTGTCCAGGAGTTTCTGGCTGCTCTTTATGTCCATCTGACCTTCATGAAGTCTGGAGTCAACCTGATGGAAGAAGTGCAAACAATCTCCAGGAGATCTTCATTGTTTATGAAAGCAAAACTAAAACATTTTTATCAGAGTGCTGTTAACAAGGCACTGCAGAGTCCAAATGGACACCTGGACTTGTTCCTGCGCTTCCTCCTGGGACTTTCACTGCAGACCAATCACAGTGTCCTACAAGGCCTGTTGACACAGACAGGAAGTAGCCCACAGACCAATCAGGAAACAGTTCAGTACATCAAGGAGAAGATTGGTGAGAATCTGTCTGCAGAGAAAAGCATCAACCTGTTCCACTGTCTGAATGAACTCAGTGATCATTCTCTAGTGGAGGAGATCCAACAGTCTCTGAGTTCAGGAAGTCTCTCCACAGATGAACTGTCTCCTGCTCAGTGGTCAGCTCTGGCCTTCATCTTACTGACATCAGGAAAATATCTGGATGTGTTTGACCTGAAGAAACATTCTGCTTCAGAGGAGGTTCTTCCGAGGCTGCTGCCTGTGGTCAAAGCCTCCAACAAAGCTCTGTAAGTACACACAGAGTTACAGAAACTTGTGGTGGGGCAGGGGCTGGCCATTTCAACTGGCTCCTTTAAGTGTGGGAGAGGGGGGAATGGGTGGCTCTTGGCTTCTCACCTCATCTTTGGTGCTGAGCCTGATCACCCTACAGCTGGGCTGGGGTTGGAATGTCAGTGGTCCAGTGGATTAAAGGTTTTGTCTTTCATCTTGGCTCCGTCGTTGCCTCAGCGGACTGGACCAATGCACTTGTTGCTGCAGGTGGAGCCCTGATTCGTTGAGCTGGCTCATGCTCCACCCTGCCATTGCTTATGGGCAGAGCTCCTAGATGCTTGGGCTCTTCTGCTCATTTTACCTCTTTTAGGGGTTGGTGACCATGGCCTTGGGCTTTGTGGGGTTGGCTCTCATCTCAATTGTTTTGCTCTTGTGCAAAACAAAACCCCAGGCCTGACCTAAGGAGGGTGCCCTGGTTTCCCTGTTTTGGACGAAGGTGCCTGTTTAATGTGGTCATCCTTCATCATCAAGAATTTTGAATCAATGTTACTTGATCACATAGATATATTTAGTTAAATAATTGTTTTAAATGTGTTTTTTTATCTTTGTCTTTTTAGGTTGAGTTACTGTAACCTCTCAGAAAGAAGCTGTAAAGTTCTGTCCTCAGTTCTCAGCTCCCAGCCTTCCAGTCTCAGAGAACTAGACCTGGGTTACAACAACCTGAAGGATTCAGGAGTGAAGCTTCTATCTGCTGGACTGGAAAGTCCATACTGCAAACTGGAAACTCTCAGGTGAGGATCAGAGACCTGTAAATAGAAAACTCTGCTTTGCTACATTTCTGACTACAGTGGGACCAACACTAACTAAACACCAGGATCATGGTGTCACCAGAACCCAGTTTTTCTTTGTCTTTTTGCTTCTTTCTGTGTTGAGGTTAATTTCATCATTTTTATCTATAAATATTTCGGTGACTACACTGTATTTTGTGCTGAAGTTTGTTGTGGAAGTAATGGCAACAGGAATAATCTCATTGGCACGGGCAGGACCATGTGCAGGTGCTGAGCTGTGATTAATGGAACCAGGTTCTGCTGGATTCTGACTGGTTGTCACAATGTGATGTCATCACTGAAAAACATACCTAGGACAGTGGCTGCCTCTGGGAGACCGCCTTGAACTTGTTTGAGGTTCTAGCAGTTCAGCGACTGTCCTGGAGAAGGACCTAGTTAATCTGCTGCACCGGTTCAGAACTTCACTTATTGAGACACAGGGTCTCACATTTTTCATACACTCAAAATACGGCTCCTACTAGGAGAAAACCTAGGTGGATGGGGCCACACTACCCCACTGCTGACTCTGCATTTCTGTGGCGACCATCTTGAATCAGATTGACTCCAAAAGTTAATCCATTGATGATGTTCTTACAATGATTACTTTTTAAAAGTTTCATTAAAATCTAGCCAGTGTTTTTCAAGACATTTTCCCAACAGTTCAATCAAACGAAAACACACACTTGCACTTTGGATGACTGTGGTTCAGTGTTTACAGTCATCCTCCAACAAGAGAGTCTGAGGTTTGATTACTGGCAGTATTCAGTCACATGCTGAACTGTCCTTAGGCAAGAACCTGAACCCCTCATTGCCTCCGATGTGTGCCCTATTAGTGTATGAATGTGATCTAAAGCACTGATTAGACTCTACAGAATGATTTGTTTAGAATCGCTTTGTAGAGATATATTAGAGATCTGTATGGATGTGTGTTAAAACTTGCATGCTAGGTTTATTGGGAACTCTAAATTGATGTAAGAGTGTGAATGACTGACTGTCTTGTTTGTCTCTATGTGGTCCTGTGATGGACTTTCAACTTGTCCAGGGTGTACCCTGCCTCTCGCACAATGACCGCTGAAAATAGGCACCAGCTCCAGTGAAACCCTGCATGGTAAAAGAAATAGATGAATGGATGTTTAGGCTTCTTTCTTTAATGGGAATGATTACATCTGAACTTGGAGTGCACTACAACCTGATCATACATCATGTGTGTTGATTTGTGTGTTTGCAGCTTGTCAGGCTGTCTGATTACAGAGAAAAGCTGTGCCTGTCTGACCTCAGCTCTGAACTACAACCCCTCCCATCTGAAAGAGTTGGACCTGAGCTACAATTATCCAGGAGACTCAGGAGTGACGCTGCTGTCAGATGGATTAAAAAATCCACACTGGAGACTTGAAGCGCTGAAGTATGGACAGACCTGTTTCAGACACACAATATCTGATCGAGAGGAAGAGCTTGAAACACGTTTTCTCTCTTTCCTCTACTCAGTTCCTACTCTTTTTACTTCCTGTTGGATGTTAAATCTGGAAGCTGAAAAAAACTAATAGCCTAGCAACAGTCAAAATACTCTCAGTAAAAGACAGTAATGAAATAAAGAGACAATATATAACTTAGGGTATTATTGAAACCTAAATAATTCTGTGCTCAGAGCTAAAAAAAAATCTAAATATATTGTGTTGAATATATCTATTAGTAGGGAGGGTTATGAGATTGTTTAATCTAATTTATTTAACTGAAGAGAACAAAAACAACGGGGGTGACGTGACAGCAAAAACAAAACTAACAAAAAGCTTATAGAAGATTACAGAATGCAAGGTACAAGGGAAAGGCGACATGATGAAATCCAGACAGTGAGGGAATGCAACAATGAACCAGTGGGGAATTGAAGATGAACAGGTTTTAAAAGCAGAGGGTGGTAGGTAAGTGGACACAGGTGACTGATTACAAACTGGAGACAGGTGCAGATGGGTGTGGCAAGCAAACAACTAATGAACTGAGGAAAAGTGAATGATGACAGGAAACACAGAGAGCACAGGGAGCAAAACACCACAACAACTTACAATGAAACAAAACACAGAAACAAAAAGAAAAAAAAACACAAAATTACAGAAACAACAAACCTAATACAAGAAAAAGCCCCTCAAAAAATAACTCACAAAAAAGCCCAAATCCTGACATAAATTGCTATTCCTGACATCATCCTCCTGTGGCTCAACTTCCAGTTTTGCTCTTTCAAATTCTGTCACCATTGACATCTGGTTAGTTAAAAGGAACAAAGAGATTTATGATGTACCTTAGCAGCATTAGAAGTTGAAATGGGAGAAATGCCATTAGACTTAAGAAGAACATATTTGGAAATTAGTTATTGGTTGAATCTTCAAGGAAATGGTTATGACCATCCAAATCTGGAGATATTAAGGCCATGTTGGGAAAAAGAAAAGAAAGAAATGAGGAGTTTTGGATGGATGATAGAAAAGAAACTGAAAGAGTTTAAGATGGATAAAATAGAAATTAGTCAATCAATAATAACATCAATCATTCCACCATGGGTACTACCAGAAGTAAAAGTAGATATGGAGTTAATGGAAAAGAGACAAGATATATGTAGTAGTATGGATAGTAATTCAGTACAAATACATTTAAATAATTATTATAAATATTTGCAAATTTATACGGATGCATCAAAAATAAATGAGAAAGTAGGAATAGCATATGTAGTTCCAGAATTCAACATTAAAATAGGAAAACGATTAACAGATAATTTGTCAGTATATACAGGAGAAATGATGGCGATATTATTAGCCTTACAATGGGTAGAGGAAATAAGACCAATTAAAACAATAATATGTTCGGATTCAAGCTCTGTATTATTGAGTCTAAAAAATAATCAAACAGATAGTAGAACAGATATATTAATGGAAATAATGCATACAGTTTTTAGAATTCAGAAGATGGGTTTGGTTGTGGTATTTGTGTGGGTACCAGCACATATAGGAGTGCTGGGAAATGAGATGGCAGACAGAATGGCAAAGAGGGAAATTAAGAATCCAATCAGTATCATAGTTAAAATAAGTAAGTCTGAAGGAAGGAGTATTGTTAAGGAAAAATTGATGAAAACATGGCAAAATAGGTGGGATAGGGGGAAAACAGGAAGATGGTTTCACGAAATTCAGAAGATGGTAGGAGAAAGAAGCCATGGACGAAGAAATAGGAAGGAAGAGAGAGTGATAACAAGATTGAGATTTGGGCATTCAGGACTTAACTTTTCACTTTTCAAAATTATAAAGCATAAAACTGGAAAATGTGAATATTGTGGAGAAGATGAAACAATAAAACATTGTATTTTGGAATGTAATAAGTATGAAAATGAGAGAAGGGCTATGAGGAGAGAATTTGAAAGAATAAAGGAAAAGTTTGATCTAATAGATATTCTGAGGAAGAATATGGGGAGTAAGCAGATACAGATAATTATGCAATTTTTAAAGAGAACTAAACTGTTTCAAAGAATATAATTATAATAAAAGTATAAATGTGAATATATACATAATAAAGGGGAGTAAGATATAAAGATGATTAAAGGAGATTATGGGTTTGAATAAATATAGATATTTGTGAGTATAAGGTAGGGAAAATGTCTAAGAAAATAGCATAATATAGGTGTAGGTTATTATTTAGTCCATGTTGAACCACACTCCATACTGGTAGGTGGCGGTAATGCTGCTAAAAGTTTGTTGCCAACCGCCATTAAAAACTAAAAAGAAGAAGAAGAAGANAGATGATGTACCTTCTGACAGGATCAATGCTCTGGCAAAATGTAACAAATATTTATTTCTAAAAACTATATCACTTCTAACTGTTTCTTTGTCATTGTCTCTTCAGATTGAGTTACTGTAGCCTGTCAGAGAGAAGCTGTGAAGCTCTGTCCTCAGTCCTCAGCTCCCAGTCCTCCAGTCTCAGAGAACTGGACCTGAGTAACAACGACCTGCAGGATTCAGGAGTGAAGCTTCTATCTGCTGGACTAGAGAGTCCACACTGCAAACTGGAAACACTCAGGTGAGGATCAAAGACCTGGGGTTTGGGGAGGTTTTTTATTATTATTTTTATTCCTGTTACCACTTGATTCCAATACCAAGTACATACTTGCAGAAACCTTAAAACCACGTCCTTCTGTTGGATTTATGTTGGTTCCCTCAGATCCCAAACCCTATGAAGTCTTCTAGTTAGGATTTATCAATCTATTCAACCAATGACAGTATAAAATTTGTTTCTTTACTATACAGAACATTTGTAAGATTTTCTCTGTGCACTTCTTTTTAAAACAATCATTTGGTTACAGTTTATGAGCACATCTATGTATTTAACAAACTGTTTGAGTAATTTATTATTTTTATCACTGTCTCTTCAGACTGAGTTACTGTAGCCTGTCAGAGAGAAGCTGTGAAGCTCTGTCCTCAGTCCTCAGCTCCCAGTCCTCCAGTCTCAGAGAACTGGACCTGAGTAACAACGACCTGCAGGATTCAGGAGTGAAGCTTCTATCTACTGGACTGGAGAGTCCACACTGCAAACTGGAAACACTCAGGTGACACCATAGGAGGAGTGGGGAGGACTTTCAGTTTGTACTAAATTTCTTTCTGTGTAATCAGTCACGTAAAAAAAACTTAATCTGTAGAACACTTTTACACCTAAGTTAAAAGGAGCAAAGAGGGTAAAAACACAGAAACACACTAAAAATACCAAATGGACAAACAGCTTCCCTGAACACAACAAAGCAAAGCAAAAAAGGAAATATTCAGACTTGATGAATGTAAAATAGGTTAAAAACTAAGATCCAAAATCCAACTAAAAGCCAGATCAGTTCTATAAAACATAAATAATCAGTGCAGAGACTTTAAAATAGGTGTGATCTGAGCTTTTGTTTTGGTCTTTGTCAGCGCTCTTGCAGCTGAGTTTTGAAGCAGTTGTATCTGAGATATTCTCCTCTCGAAAAGACAAGTACCAGTAAAGCATGTATCAGATTCTCTGCAATGGACTAAGAGAGAAACAGTCAAACTCTGTCACATCACTGTTCTTCATGTGAAAAATGGGTCCTTTGTACCTTTTTTAATGTGAGGTGTGAAACTCAAACCTGTTTTACTTAAATCTTAGCACATAACATTGTTTTTTTTCTCAAACAAAATTACAAGACGACCCCTGACCTGTTTTTGCTCAGGCTATGTGTTACAAATGACTGTCAGGTACTACTACATCAAATTTTAGTTCAGTGTCTGTAAAATTGACTGAATTATAACCATTTTTGCGTGTCCTAATGTCATTTGGCTGTGGGTTCCATCTTGCATTGGGTTGACTCCAAACGTTAATTAGTGGTAGATGTGCCACAATGCTGCCACTGCGTAAAAAAGGCAAACCGGTCATAAGAACTGTGACCTAGTCCCCTGAGTTCTGAAAAACACCTATCATGTGTGTTGATTTGTGTGTTTGCAGCTTGTCAGGGTGTCTGATCACAGAGGAAGGCTGTGCTTCTCTGGCCTCAGCTCTGAGCTCCAACCCCTCCTATCTGAAGAAGCTGGACCTGAGCTACAATCATCCAGGAGACTCAGGTGTGACGCTGCTGTCAGGTGGATTAAAAAATCCACACTGGAGACTTGAAACTCTCAGGTATGTAGAGACCTGCTGCAGACACACACAAAGTCTGATAGAGGAGGAGGAGCTGAGAAGATGTGCTCTGTTCTTCACTCAGCTCTTGTATTTTTATTTGATGTCGGATACAAGTGTTATATGAACGATCCCACATATAGGAACCGTTTTCTTTACTCACAACTGAAGCACTGGCTAAAGAAGTAAACATTTTTATAGGGGAATTCCAACTAGAACATTTCTAGGAACCATACTTACCAAACCCTTGAAGCAAAGAAAAACTATTAAGCAAGTGATCATGAATTTCAATTTTCAGTCATCTGTTTTTCAGCTTCTCGCTTCATGATCAAACCAGCCTTTGTTTCATGCCTGTTTTACCTGGCAGAGGGAACCTTGTTGTTTCTGCAGGTTGCAAAGATGCTTTAAAGTCTCAAAGAAGAAACATTTTCTTAACGCTGCTTTTCAACATTTTAATATGCAGCACAACCAAACCTAAAACAAGGAAAACTAAATTAAAGGTCAAGCATTCCTTGGAGGAATGCATATCTCCCACTGTGTTTCATGCAAAACTTTTAAATTAAGATAATCTTTGATGAGAAGGGATTTTCGATATAGAGGTCATGTACCCATTTGACAGTCGCCCACATGACTGATTGCACATCCACACCCCCACCTCACTTTCCCCTTACAAGGATGGAAAACATTCAACATGACTGCTACCACTAGTCTTGGATTGGAAAATGACAAGAGAATATCATCATAAATTGAAGGCTTTTAGGTCTCAATACGGATACTTGTTACGTACCAAAGAATATGTGAACCATGGACAGTAAAATCAGACCAGAAATCACATTACTATACACTTATATGGACCTGTTTATGAGCTGGGAAGGTTTGCGAAACAAAGCCTGGAAAGCTTCATCAAAGACTTGACATTCAAGGTCTGGATCTGACAAAGCTTAACCTAAACAGCTGCAGCTTTAATATTTTATTTTTTGATCTCAGTGTAGAACAATGTGTATGTGAGAGCCATGTAATGTGCATGTTTGCTGAAAGAGACTGATGATCTGACTCCCCCCCCCTCCCCCTTTACAGGTTGGAGCCTGCTGGAGTCCAGTGGTTGACACCAGGTCTGAGGAAGTGTGAGTTTGCTTTCCATCTCATTCATGACAACAAAGCAGCAGCATTCAACAATCTTCAAACTGTCCCATCACTCATTCATGAATCATCATCAATGTATGAATAAAAGATCAGACAATGGATCAATAACTGCTGGGTTGTGCTTTTTTTCTCTCCACTAGATTCCTGTCAACTCAGAATCGACACAAACACCGTGAGCAGAAAACTCAAACTGTCCGACAACAACAGGAAGGTGACATACGTGGAGAAGGATCAGTCATATCCCGATCATCCAGACAGATTTGATAACTGGCCTCAGCTGCTGTGTGCGAATGGTCTGACTGGCCGCTGTTACTGGGAGGTCGAGTGGAGGAGAAGAGTTGACATATCGGTGAGTTACAGAGGAATCAGAAGGAGAGGAGGCAATACGGACTGCGTGTTTGGATGGAACGATCAGTCCTGGAGTCTGAACTGCTCTGACGTCGATGGTTACTCTGTTTGGAACAATAACAGAAAAACATCCATCATTTCCTCCTCCTCTGTCTCTAACAGAGCGGGAGTGTATGTGGACTGTCCTGCTGGCATTCTGTCCTTTTACAGAGTCTCCTCTGACAAACTGATCCACCTCCACACCTTCAACACCACATTCACTCAAACTCTTTATCCTGGATTTACAGTAGGTTCTGGTTCAGTGTTTTTGTGTTGAGTTTCTTATAACAAGTCTCCTTCTGTCATAGAAACGCTCTCACTGTTGAACAGGCAGCTCAGTCTGTAGGGGTATACTCAAAGCAAGGATTTATTTCCATTGCCTGGCTTGACAAAACCTACATTTGTTACAATACTACAGTGGTTGTTCTGATGTTACTTTGTTAACTGTGATCTTTTTGCTTCATGAACTCACATGAAAAATGGGCACACATCATTTATTACATTTCTTGTTCAACAAAATGTTCACAAAACAAATTCTGCTCACATAAAAACTTCATTTGTGAATATTTATTGGAAAGTAAAAATAAATTCTAACAAAATTAAAAGCAAAGTTGAAATGCCCAAATTTAATAAATCCAGATTAGGGCCCACTCCTGCCCAAATCGAAGCCTTGTCTGTGAAACCGGCCCTAGAAGTGCTGCAAATGTCCACAAAATTGTTTCAGATTAAAAAGCAAAAACTACAGCTGTTGAATGTTTGAATGTTTGAATGTGAGCTGCCAGCAGGTGGCGCTGATTCTTCAGTCACTAAAAAATACCGCAGAGAAAGGGTAAAAGAAGAAGTTCAATCTCGTCTTTATCTCTTTGATGATAATCTCATCACTTCATTCCAATGATTTGGAGTTTTATATATAAAAAAAAATAATACATTTTTCTCTTTTTTAATGATTTTCATTTAGTTTATCTTTTTTAAGTTAAACTTTTGTTCTTGTTTTATGCAGTAGCTGTAGTTTTTTTTTTAAATATATTTTTCTTTTTCAGAAATTTTTGATGTTAGGTTATTATTACCATGATTCAACATAAAAAAATACTTCTTAAAAATCACTGTTGAAAATAAAAAATGTTACTTTTTTATACATTTATTTGTGAAATTGCACATTTTGTACAACACGTTTTTAAAGCTTCTTGTTAACAGTCTTAGCGTTGTCATCGTCTTTTGTTCCAGTGAAGTATGTTTCAATCAGTTTCAGCTGAAAACCAAGCAGGGGCGTGAAAAGGAACACAATTAAAGGGCCAGCATATTTTGAAGGAACATAACCAGAGTTTAAAATGAAAGTCATAGCTGTACTTTAGGAAAATCCATCCATCCATCATTTGTCTGCAACTTATCCATGAGCAGGTCCAGGAGGGAAACCCAGTTGTCTCTTTCCCCAGCGACATTCTCCAGCTCCTCCTGGACGACCCTCAGGTGTTCCCAGGCCAGAGAGGATATTTGATCCCTCCAATGAGTTCTGAGAGTTTCCTGAGGACTCCTCCCAGCAGGGAGTACCATGAAAACCTCCAGTGGGATGCTCCCAGGAGGCAAAGGCCTGAACCACCTCAACTGACTCCTTTTGATGAGGGGGAGCAGCAGTTTTTCTCTGAACCGCCTTGGATGACAGAGCTTCTCACCTTATCTCTAAGGCTGAGGATGGTCTTGGATGCAGGATCTTGTTCTTTTGTTTATAATCCACACGTCATGGCCAGCAACTCGAGAGCCTGGTCTTTTGGCTCAGCATACTCGTATGATTTTTGTACTGGCCACAGTTAGGGTCACCCTTAACAAGACCTCAGTGAAGGTTTTGTGAAGGTCACCTCTCAAAGACTGGTTGTAATTGAAATATTCACAAATGAATATGCAGACAAGGCAGCCAAGAAATATGTGAGGAATAGTGATGTTGAAATAACAGCCAGATTTAGCAAATCAGATGTAACAAGCGTAATTTTAAAAAGAATGAAGAAAAATGTCAAAAACAATGGGAAGAAGAGAGAAAGGGTACATGGTACATGGTAAAAAAAAAAAGTAACAGGGTTAAGTAAAAGTCTTAAAAGAATAAATGTCTTTTGATCTCATTGACATTTTACAAAAACGCCTAAATGATGTTTGCTTTAAGATCATTCCTCGCTACCTTGGAACAACAGGTTTGAGAAAAGAATATGATAGTGTTTAACTTTAAAAAAACCCATAAAAACTCATTTTAAAAAAATATTTCATTTAATTTCCCCTTTATTTTTTTACGTTTGCTGTCCTGATTGAAACTCCCTACCAGCTGGTGGCGGTAATGCGCCACAACGTTGTTTGCCTACCACCAATAAACACAAGAAGAAGAAGAAGAAGAAGAAGAAGAAGAAGAAGAAGAAGAAGCGGAAAGAGGACGAAAGAAGAAGAAAGCCGTAGAGAAAACTAAGGTAAAGTCTGTTATTCTTTAACGCCACATCCCTTCAGTTAAAGCCTGTAACACATTTAAACGGGTAAATCTAAAGTATCTAGCGTCCCCACCCGCTGAATGTCTGAAACGTTTTAAAAACCTCCATTTAGCAGCACGAGGGAGCCGCATTACTCGTCGCCACGCAGTTAGTTGCAAATGAAGCTCTTCGCTGTTCGTCTCCTTAAATGACTCCGGCAGAGAGATGTGACAGGCGCACGGCTCGTTGTTTTGACAGGAACATGGCAGCAGAAAGCGCCGCCGAAGACTACCCGCACGAAATCGACGAGCAGCTGACCTCCTTCGACTCGTCTGTGACCGCCGTGAACAGCATGCTGGAGAAGCTGCTGTCCATGTCCAGGAACGACCTGCTGCAGAAGGTGCTGGGACGCGTTCACCATTTATGCTGTTACTTCTTGAAATAAAAAAAGCTAAACGTGCAAAGTGTCAGCTGTATATAGAAGGAATGAGATGGACCACCTTAAAACACATCTGGTGTTACAGTGGTCAAAGCTATTGAGAAGAAGTGTATGATTCCTAGTTTGTAATGAGGTATGATTGCATGGCAGTGGCGTTTGATGGCGTTTTTACATATACAAGGAAATGCTTATAATCTGATTTGTTGTTGTCATTATTAAATACGAACTAAAACTGTGCTCTCTTTGTGGTTCATTCTCTACAGCTGGATCCTTTGGAGCAAGCCAAGCTGGACCTGATGTCCGTCTACACGCTTAACTCGTTGTTCTGGAGTAAGTTACTCCTTTTCTTTTAACATGCATATTCATTTATCATTTTATTAAGCATATGTTTATTGTTTATCCTAAAACACTCTTTTTCTTGTGTGTATTTAATGCGTCTCTTAGTGGAAATATGCAGATAAGTTAGTCCTGGCATTCCTTGAAGGGATTCATAATAACGCCCACTGCCTGTAATGCCAGAGTTTTGAGCTAAAGCCATCTTAAGGGGATATTAAATGTGTACATATAAGTTTTGCAATGTCTGTAAAATGGGCTATAACCATTTTTAGTGTTGCTTAACTTCAGTGGCCATCTTGAATGCGGTTGACTCCAGAAGTTATTTGTGTGATATCTCAAGCCTAAATATGTTAAAAATTTCAAACCTGCAGCTCTTTCTATGTCAGATGCACATGTATGTCACATGCAGTGCTTATTTGGATTTCAAGGGGAAGCATGGACATGTTTTTCCATATATACTTCTCAGCAGTATGTGTCCCAAAGAGCTTTGGATCAATGTTCTCGTTGACATTATGTGAACTGGAAGTCTTTTGTTCCTGTTTGCAGTGTACTTGGTGACACAAGGCATAAATCCAAGGGAGCATGGAATCAAACAGGAGCTGGTACGCTCTCTCCTTGACTTACTTGCTGTTTTGGCTCCATGTATCATAATCACCTAATTACTCCGTTACCACTCCCTGTTCACTAGGAGCGGATAAGGACATACATGAACAGAGTCAAAGAGATCACTGACAAGAGGAAAGCTGCACGTCTGGATAAGGGAGCCGCTTCACGTTTCCTCAGGAATGCTCTTTATGATCCAGAGGACAAAGAATCTAGAAAAGCAGCAACAAAGAAATCTGCAGAAAAGGCGTCCGACGCACCTCGGTCAAAGCGGCCCAAACAGAGCTGAACTGGAGGAAGTTCTGCTCTGTCTGTTGCTTGTGTGGAGGCGATGGATACTGAAGAAAAAATTTTGGGCTTTGTGTGTGTGTGTTTTTTTTTTTTTTTTAATTTTTAATTTTTTTAACTATTCAATTGACTATCAAATGTAGCAGTTTACCTGAGTTCATCAGTTGGGACTGCAGCTTGTGGTCAGATTCTTAATGATGCCAAACAGCAGACTTCACATGTTCACTTGATTCTTTTGGGGGAAAAAACACCTCCATTACGAACTGTGCTGAGTGAAGTTTTCTTCACTTTAATATAATCGTCTTCCATTTGATGATGATTCTATGAATCGTAAGTTGTTCTTTTCACAGTCGTGGGATATTTGTAATGCTTCATCTAGCATCTTTTTTTGTCTAAAGCAGAAATGGAACACCTCAGAATAGACTCGCAGCTTTCCTAAATATTTGAATCATATCATAATCATATTTAATTATATTTTGTCCTAAAATATGACGTTAAGTGAAGCACACTTGTGAAAAAATAAAACTGATGCTGACTGAACTCTACAGTTTGAGGTGCTTGTGTTGTGTCTTGGGTTACATGTTTTTCGGTGACAGAACACCCAAATACACCAAATAATTGGTAATGTCATTAGTATAGCTTCTCCGTAAGAAACGTAAAATTGAAAACTAAGAGTTTAGTTTTCACATTACAACTTATTACTTGTGTGTAACCCATTTAACTAGGTAAAAAGTTGGGGTAAATATGTCGGCAACTTTAAAGAAAAAAAAAAGCTTTGGCACTTCAAAAGCGTCACTGCTGGAGGTTTCAATGATACAGTACTCAAGTAGGACATCTAGTGGTCAACAAAATAAGTGCAACGAAGACTTGAACTCCCACCGATTAGCATTTTACAGTGTTCTGTTTTAGCATGTCTGATTGTACCCCTGTATACACTTCATGTGTATTTTTATTAACATCTGTCCAGTTGTTTATGAGACATTTAGCTAATGAACATTATGGTAGTTAGTGGCAAAGTTTTATAAACAAACCTCACAAATGCTCAGACTATGTGTTGGGAATAGTCTGAGATACTACCACACCAAACTTTAGCTCTATATCTGGCTAGGTTATAGACATTTTTGCGTTTGCTAAGGTTGCTTAGCTGTGATGGCCCATCTTGAATGAGGTTGACTCCAAAGTTAATCAGTTGTAGACGTACTGTCCGTCCGTCTGGTGGTTCATGGTTTATCTTGCTACCGTTACAGACAAATGAACACGCGTGCACACACAGACGCAGGCAAAAACATTACTGCTTCTTGCCTTCTGTGACAGGTGATAATTAACAATGAGAGGCATAGTGTAAATCAGGGGTATCCAATCCTGGTCCTCGAGAGCCACCATCCAGCATGTTTTACTTGTTTCTCTGCTCCAACACACCTGATTTGAATCAATGGGTGATTAACAGGCTTCTGCAGGACATGAAGAGGTGATTTAACCACTGAATCAGGTGTGTTGGAGCAGGGAAACAAGGAGAACATGCAGGATAGTGGCCCTCCAGGACCAGGATTGGAGACCCCTGTTGTAAATGGTTATAGAATCTCTGAAAAATAACAGAGGGGATCTGGATCCTTTGGGCCCTTCTGAATGCTTCCCATACCTGCAATCAGAATAATGTAAAATAATCTTGAGGTGGCAGGTGTAACGTCCATGTAAATGCTGTTACATGAATCTCTATTGTCAGTCATTTGCATTATATTTCCAGCCTAAATATGTTCAACTTTAAAAAGCCTCCAGCTCTTTGCTTTTGAGCTGTTCACGTGCCGTCCAAATGTAGACGTCAATAAGGAACCATAAACGTGTTTTAGTGTTTTTCTTTGTTTTTTTTTTTTTTTTACATATGTATGTTTTAGGAGTATGTGTTCCAATTCAGTACCCAGTATCTACCTAGAAAGGGTCAAGAAGAGATGCTACAACATCTCTCATTCAGTTATCGGTGGCGGCACTGAAGCAGCTCATTTGTGGGTGAAAAGTGTGACCTTTTGATTACAAAGTGTTGACCTTTACAGACAGCTCTGTCACTGAGGCTTCAGTGGATCCTGAGGGACTGTAACAAGACTTCCTCTTGTAAAAGCCAGCGTCACATTTGATAAAGACAGTCATACAGTTTCCTCGTTTTGCAGCTCCCCCTGGCCAGCCGAGATCTTTATCTTAATGGCTCACAAGTCGCTGCTTCGCTCTAATCAAGCCCAGGAAACGGCGAGCCAGTGAGTTCAATTCACAGGAATGCATCTTTTCATCATCTGTCCTCCCCTCGTCATCCCAGCATCCAAAAATGACATGTTGTTTAGCCCAAACATCCTGTTTCAATTCACTGAAACTTTTTTTTCCACAAAGTTGTTCTTTCTAACTCGCTTCAAAGACGTGTGTCAAGCGTTCGCCTGATGAACGGCCCTGTCTGCATATTGGAAAAATATGGCTCTTTCCATCCTTGGGCTCTCCCCCCCTCCACCCCCCAACCCTCCGTAACATTCGCCTTTCCATCCCCTCTTCAGCACATGTGCTCACTATAAAGGAGTTAGGTCAGTGTGCGAGCAAATTTGAACAAACAAACTCTAACAAGCTCCAAGCCCTGGTTTGTCCCGGCGGTTGTTTATTTATGCTGTTTGTTAGCGGGCTGGTGTGGAGGAAGTCTGTGTTACGTGGAGTATATCTCATGAACCACTGGACGGATTCGATTGAAACTTTTAGAAGGTAATCGTCGAATGTGCATCTACAACTGATTAACTTTGGGAATTCAAAATGGCCGAGACAGCTAATAGCCAACACAAAAATGGCTATAACTGTCAGTTTTACAAATTTCGACCTAAAAATTTATATGATAGTGACTGATAATCAATTACGATATACTGAGTGCGACATGCTGCCTAAGGTTGATTTCAAGGTTTGACCAGAACTTCTTATTTTTAACACAAGATGATCTTAGTCTAAAACTCTGACATTAAATATATAACACAAGGTTTTTCATTTGAATCAGATTGACAATATTAAAATAGACAAATAAAACTGCTGTTTGCTATAAGAAAAAGGTCACTTTGTTCCATATTTTTGATTATTTCTCCTAATTTAGCTGATTTTGGTTTATTTTGAGAAGAATAAAGACAGAAGCTCACAGTAAAGATCAAATTTGGTGTAGCTAATAGTAGCAAATAGCTACCTGGAAACTAAAAATAGCAAAAAGCGTGCCTAAAAGCTAAAAGTAGCATAAGAAGGCAAAAATAGAGCAAGTATGCTGAAGTGGATTTCACAGTGAACAATGTTTTGAAAGAATCGAAGACCCTTTGAGTTTCCATGGGAGCTATTTTTGTAAAGTGAAATAAATCAAAAAGTATACTAATATAAATCATCTATCCCCTGAATCAACTGAAGGTAGTTACATTGCAAAAAATCAAAAACAGGAATCAATAATTACTTTTTAACATATCATGAGGTTTTAAAATTGTCAATAAGCTGACATCATTTGTCTTTTTTACAGTTGCAGTTCAGTCTGTGACCATGTAAAACCCTCATCTTTTACTGTGGCCAAGTCTTTACCTCTAGTATAAGTCTCTTTTATTGTTTTTGTAAAAAGATTTTTAAGCTAAACATCCATGTGGCTGCAATGTGAAATCAGGATTTTTTTCCACTTTAAACCATGGCCTTCTGATGCACAAAGCCTCAGGATAACCGTCCCACCATCCAAGAGCTGAATGCATAACCATCTCTGGATCCCTCTCCACGAAAGTCCACGTGCAGATGGATGCAATCTCACACTGACTCACACACACACACACACACACACACACACACACACACACACACACACACACACACACACAGGAGGAGGCAGCTGCAAACACACAACATGCTTACTGTTACACATGCTCAGAGGTGTACAAAGGCTCACAGAAAATAGCTTGCATGTGCATATGTGCACACTTGGAGTTGATTGGAGGTGTATAATGGATTGGATTTCCCTCATAATTCCTGGGATGGCATTTTCCTCTCACTGCGGATGGGACCACAGCTGTTTGGACATAAATTTCCAGAGGAATGCCTTAAGTCTGAGCCCTCAGCATAAGGAGCATGACTGAAGATTCCTCCCCACATGACAAATGATCACCCTCAGGACTTTTGTGTGTGTGTGTGTATGTGTGAGAGAGAGATTATGGTTTTTTTGTGCAAAAGTGGCTTCTTGTGCAGACATGAAAGGTCAACGAAAGGTAACTTCTCGCACTCGTGCGCGATGGTTTCATGCAACACATTAAGTGGATCCGTGCGTGCGCAGGAGGAGCTGTGTTCAATAACTAGACAGTGTATGTTTGCTGTTTATGGAAGACTCGACAGCTGGGGGAAATGATGAGGGCAGCTGGCCTGTCTCATATAAAAGTCAGACGTTCACTTCCCTCTACAGTAGCGAACGCTGGACTCATGTCGGCTTACATGTGCAGGTTTATAGGAATATCTTGTAAAGATTTAGTTGCATGCTGCTTGTAGGATCGAATGTTATTTTATGTCTTCATTAGTATATATCGGAGGGCTAAATGATTACTGACTGCAGCTTCATCTCAATTTCATTTAACATTTTGTTTTTTTTTTTAAATGAAGAAAACTGAACCAATATATTGCCTAAATATTAAATTTGAACTACCCACAGTCTCCTTGTGAGGTTTACTTGAAGATAATGCCAGAGTTTTAGACTAAGATCGTCGTATGCTGAGAAATAAAGGAATTCTAACCGTTTTGGTTGAATCTCAAAAATAATTTTTTGCGCAGTCATGTGTGACATTATGATTTGACACACACAGAGTATGTGTTGTGAATGACTCTCAGCTACAACCACATCAGACTTTAGCTCCACATCTGTAAAAACCTTATGGCCATTTTTGTGTTGGCTAATTTTGATTACCTGTAGCAGACATCCTAAAAATGGATTCACTCCAAATGTTTAGCAGTTGTAGATGTACATCCAATCATAACATCGTGAAAGTTTCATTAGAATCCATTCACTGGTTTGTGAGATATTTTGCTTAAAGACAAACAAAGTTGACTCCAATAATTAATGGTAAAGTTTTAATGAAAAATCTTATACACTAAGTAGTACTTAGAGTATATATTGTAAATGACTCTCAGCTACAACCACACCAGATTTTAGCTCAATATCTGTAAAACTGACTGAATCATAGCTGTTTTTGTGTTTTCTAAGGTCAGTTGGGTATGGCAGCTATCCTGAAATGGGTCGGCTCCAAAAGTTAATCAGTTATAGATGCACATTTAGTGATTATTTCCCGAAGGTTTCATTAACATCTGTCCAGGGGTTCACGAGATATTTTGCTAACGGACGGGCAATGTCGACTCCAAATAGTTAATAGCAAAATTCAAATAAAGGTCTTGCCCAATCGAATCCCATCTCATAATTAGTTTATGACAGGTTCATAAAAAATTGTCTATGCAGCAGAAATAATGATTCTGATGGTTCTCCACAGAGAGAGAGAGATCCAAACTGTCCAAACTATATGAACCCATAATTTGTGATTGGTAAAACAAATCCCTTCAGCTTTCATTTCTTGAGTCTTTTGTTAATTATAAAGTAAATAATGCACACTATTCTTGGTGTAAATTTGTGCATTTGAAGTTATTATGACAAACAAAAAAATAAAAATATTCTTTAGAAATCTGTCCCTGTATTATACTGCTAATGTAAAAAGTAAACAATATTCTGGGATATATCACAGTGTTAAATAAAAATACATTTTTCTGCGCATTTTTCTGGGAAATATTTACATGCTCGTTGAAATTGCAAATTGAATTTCACTTCTTGAAGTTTATGATGCTTCTGTCCAAACAGGAGCACATATAAAAAAAGGCCTCGCACGCAAAATCAGCCGCTTTTCGTCCTCTTCACCACACACCTAGTTTCCTCTCTGCCGTGATAAAAAAAAAAAAAAACACCAACAAAAAACTGGGTTTACGGCACATCAATAATCCCTCTCATTCCTTTTTGCTTTGAGTATTCAGAGCCGAGGTTTACAGCTCGTGCGGAGCGGAAGGCTGAGGGCCTAACAGCAGCGTTGGGGACTGTAAAGTGGAGAATGGCCTCTGGTTTTACGGTGATGTGAATGATGTAACCTGAGAGAGTAAAAAACAACAAAACACTGTGAGAGCAGCAGTGTGTTCATATACTTGACTGGACTGCTGGGGGAAGTGGATAGATTATATGATGTGCAAAAATGTTATCATTCGCGAGACGTTTTTGCATTATCATCCTAACTGATAATCATAAAAGTTTCATTTGTTTCATAACATTTAATGTTTCCAGATTAGGAGAAACTTGCAGAGAAATCAGCATGTACATTGAAACTATGTAGTTAAAATGCAGTGAAATACTGTATGTAGTCTTGTAACAACTTCAGGAACACATTTTTTAGCCTTCTTAATGAACCAAAATATGGCCACGCAAAATATTTTAAAAAATTTATACTGTAAATGTTTCAAATAAAATGCAGTTTCTCCTTGATTCTGAAAAAGTCCAGCTAGATAAATCATTCTGATCCGTTTTCTTCCAAAGATCATAAACCGAAGGTGTATTTCTGTTAGAAAGTGCCATTTTTATGCGTGTATCTCTACAGAAGTGGAGAAACTGATTTATCACATTAAACAACCTCAGTGAGGAGTCTCTGTCTAACCAAGGGGTCTGCAACCTACGGCTCTCATGCCACATGTGGTTCTTAGGTCTCTCTGCAGCCGGTCCTTGTAGGTTTGATTAAAACATAGACGGAAATGAATATTTATATTCATGACCATATTAGAAAAGGCCAAGTTTTTCTGTCCAACTTTAACAAATAAAACCTATGTGACAGAACACCAAAAAGGAGAAAAAACATGGTGATCACTTTGAGCTAGTAGTTGGTTAGCCTGTTAGACACGTCATAAATCTGATTTCCAGGCGAATAGTGTGGTCTTTTTCTGAAATTTGACAGAAAATGAAATGTTTTAAGGAATGCTACTGAGATGGCATTTTACAAAAATATGGCAAATCAAGGAAACAACAAGGAAAATTTGAAGGAAAGGTTTCCCTTTGATAAAAACACTTTTAATAAAAGTTGAAGTAAATGTCTTTGCCTTGATTAAAAGAAATTAATTATTACAGTTAAACATCTAACAATCTGACCTAACTATTATGTTCTAATCATTTATTACAATACCAGCTTATATTTTATTATTTTAAAGTAGAATACTTATATTATATATATTTTTTACACATAAAGGACTCAGTTTGACTTGAATAGTTTAGGGTTTTGGTCCTTTTTTGTCCTGGTGAGAATTTAATTTAATTTAAATTTTTAACTTCATAATGTCTGACAATATATATATATTTCCACAGGTAATGTATATATAAAACACTTAATGAGTTGTGTTATTTTTATTTCAAGCTTCAGGCACTCTCAGAACAAAGCTTATTTAGTAAGAGGATGAGCAGAAATGGCTAAAAGTTTGATTCCAAAAGTTCCCCCGAGCAGCCACAAGGGAGCAGTCAAACACAAGAGTTGGAGGCTTTTCGCCACTCAAGCCTTGAGTGGCAAGCTGAGGTTTGCTTTTCTTCTTACCGCAGAGCAGATCCGAGAAGATTAGCCTTCAGCTTGGCCGGTAATCGCCCTTATCACCCAAGAAAACGACAACAACGCCGGGAGTTTAATGACTGGAGTAATTGTTGTGGAAGTCCTGCGTTATGCTGTGGTGGTGTGATGAATGACAGCCTCAATGCACCGTGCTGTGAGGAGATTGCTGTTATTTAAACCCATTTGTTATAGTTGCAACTTCACCCGGGAGTTGTTTAGCTGAAGGGAAGTGGCTTCATTTCAAAGGGATTTTTTTTTTTTTTTAAACAATGAAACAAGCAAACACAATAAAGAATTATGGGTTAGTTAATTCACGTTTAGTCAACTTTTTCCCAAATAAAAAGAGGTCAACAGCTGTTCATGTTATCAAGGAAAATACCTGCAGACACAGGGATATTTATGCTTGGCTTGATCTCCAAAGATGTCAGACATAAATATAAAAGTAAGTCAAAGTTTGAGGCTTCATTTTCTGTCTGTTCAGAACTGTAAATATGCATGAAGTACAATCATAATTTGGTTAAGTACTGATAAAAGACTGTTGGTTTAAATCTCTGCAGAAATCCGCTTGAAAGCAACAACACTAAAAGGTAAACTTGCTGCAGGCGGTTTGGGTTAATCATGATCTAATCCACCACCACTTCAAGCTTGGATTGACATCAACAAGGCTGATTTGTTCCTGTTGCTGCGGCTCCGCATGTGCACCCATGAAATTGTGTGTTTTTCTAGCGCTGAAACACAATACATCTCCAGACCTGTGTTCCTGTGTAGAGTACTTTTACATCCAGGGACATATTCTCTGTTGTGCGTGCCAAAGGTGAAGGTTTGGAATGGGCCACACCGAGACAGCTGCAGTTCAGACTGTCACTCCCGCGTCACTTTATTGCTTCGGGCCTAAAAGCACCCAGACGCACGCAGCCTCATCTGATAAGACAGGTGGTAAGAGGATCTGCTCACGACTTCTCCAAACTAGCATGAAAAGACGGCTTGGCAGTCTGATACAGCGGGCTCTGACATAAAGCGTCTGAGTGATGACCTTAGAGCCGGAGCTGTCCCGCTTTAAATCGATGAACGTGTGTGTGTGTGTTTTAAAATCAAATTGAAGTGTCTTTATTTCTATCTTGCAGTGTAGTGTAGCAAAGCTGTAAAATAAAAGAAAGGTGATGTTGTCTGAGCGGACCTGTGAAGAACCTGTGAGAAACTTTCCAGAGCAGCCCGAGTAGGAAATGCCAGACCTAATGTCAGAGGGCTGCTTTGTCCTATTATGGCAAATCGAAGCCGAATGTGTCATTAGCTAATCGAGGGCTGGTTCTCCTCCTCTCCAAACAGCAGACAGAGGGCAGCCTCTGTCCCGGATGCTCAGGCCTTCAAAGGCAGCCATTATACTTCAATGGAAGATAAACAGCGGCTCCCAAAAATGACGGTCTGCAAAGTTTAAAGCAACATCGTTTATCACCCTTGCCAGCTCGTGCAGGTGTGACCCCATTCCCACAGCCTTGTCGTCTACAGCACGGGGCGAGTGGGAAAGTATGCCAAAGTGTGTGTGTGCGCAAGTGTGGTCCTGTGTGTGCCATTTATTAGAAATACTTTCACAAAGAAAAACTTTCCCTTCTGCTTTTATAGATAAACACATTTGTATTATATTTTTATTTTCAACCACTTACCTCAAACCTTCAATGTTTGCATGTATATGGACAAAAAAAGTGCTAAAGGAAATAAAAACTACATAAAATAATCCACACGACTCACACATGAGACTGGAGTTCTTCTCTTGTGTGGAACCGTCATGTTTTTTTTTTGAATTTCAGTTCATTTAGTTCCTCACTGACTTTTAATTTAAAATATATAACTTTCATTGATTGTTATTTATTACTATTATTTGCTGCTTGGTTAGGTTTGTGTGCCAAATCTAGACATTTAAATTGAGGAAAGAAAAATTGTTGGAGTTGCAGGAGTTGTTTTAAATTCAAACAAATTAGATTATGATGGTTCCGATGGTTTTGGATGCTCAACAACTATTAAAAGTTGATATTATTTGGCATCAGTTGGCCCTATAGGAGGCAAATATTCATTCCAAATTATTTAAAGAAGGGAGTATAAAGTCACTTTTTCTCCAAATTCTTTACCAGATATCAGACATTGGAACTTTCAGCATGATTTTTGTTACACTCTTTACAAAGTGATGTTCCAAATGACAGAGGTTTTATTGCAATTTTATGAGTCTGACAGATGTTTCTTTATACACAGGAGTGTAAGTCATAAGTTAAATGAAGTGAAAAATGAAGCTGATGCAGGGTAACCTTAAACCATAGACATATAGTAATAACTGGACACAGGAACATAACATGGAAGCTGAAGCTGAAATGGGCGCCCCCTCTAGGCTGGTTGCAGTACAAGTTTAAGTCCATGAAAATTAGTGGTGCTACAAAATAAAAGTACACCTCAAATAATTTTTTTCCAGGTGCTGACTTCTGTAATTTTACCTTGCTGCTGTATGTTTAAATAGTCATAAAAAATACATGAGGTTGTAATTAGTTTTTTATGCCTAAAAAAACAAACAGCATAATTATAGGTGGAGAAATTAGGCCGGTTAACAGTCCCACAGCCAGACTGTGACTCCAAAAATACAACATGGCAGCTCCCACAAACCAGATCCTGCTGGCTGGAATTTTTTTTTTTTAATCTCAGTGACTTAAACCTACATTTTTTTTTTTTTTTTACTGACCAGCAGGTAGCGACTCTTGTGGTTGCAAAAACAATACTTTATTTTTGGAGAGAAATTGAGAATGCTTCTGTCCTCATCTGTTAACTGTAAACTTTTTTCCTAAAACATTTAAGGTCTCATAGTTTTTAAAGTATTATTTACTAAGGTGTGACACTTAAAATGGGAATTAAAAGAGATGGAAGACTGTGACAGAGATGGGGAAGGGTTTAAGTCAAGTCCTTCACTCACTTCTAACATCCAGCATCAAACAGACAAAACTGTGTGACACGTGATACTAAAATCAGAGACATGCATTCATGACTGCCTTCATTTAGCTCTGAAAGCTATAAACGTGAGTTTCATCATCACTTGGAAAACTTTTCCTAATGGATAAAGGTCCTTTACCGTTTTAAACAGTTAAAAGGACAATACTTTTTTTTTTTTTTTAACCAAACAGTTATCATTACATAGAAAAATAAACTTTCCTGATATATTTGAAATGATTGTCTCCATGACCCTCAGTCAGTGTTTCTTCTGTAACGTCTACAATATGTGTGCAATAACCAGCTGACAACAGCTGGGTTCCCACATGTCTGACTCCGTCTTTATTTGTGTATGTATGCTTTATCAAACACACGTCTTCGGTTCAGTTTAATTAACTCAAGCCGTGTGAATGGCTCCCACTGAGGTCAAGGTGATTGAGGCGACAGAGCAGGTGGAAAATCAATGAGACTGGCTCCCACTGAGCATATCGACCACTGGTCAAACATGGACGCTATTGATTGATGTGTTTACAGTGGATGTGCGGTTAACAGTGGAGTTCATGTATTTGACACAAATTCTGTATAAAAGCTCTGCTTGTGCGCTCCGTGTTTGCATAGTTTTCTGAAACTGAATTAGGAACTTTTATTCAGTTTTGGACTGCTGGTTTGATCTGCTTAAACATTCGCAAACCTTCCAAGAACAAAAAGCCAACTTATGCCAAGATTTTGTCACTTTAAAACAGTTTAAATACTTCTCAGCTAAAAACAATCAAACAAAAAAAACCCCATCTGAACTAATCAGGCAAGCTCTGGCTTTGTAAAGAAGACATGCAGAATATGGTAGGATTGTAGCATTAGGTAACGGTTAGGGACCCAAAGAACGGCAGGGAGATAGACTAGATTAAGTAGCCTTGAAAAGACTTAACCCCCCACCACACACACACACACAGCCCCCCTGTGAAAACACAAGCTAATTATTAGGAAAACAAAGGGAGAAGTACAGCGACGTGCCAACGCACACAGATCCCCGACAGAGTAATTGTGCGTAAGCTATTTGGGCTGAAAACAGCATGATTTGGTACCATTCCCCGGCACAGCCGAGCAGAATGAACAACAGCTGTTCCCCGGGATGGGTTTTAAAAACAAGCTCAATGAATGATTCACTTTCTTCCTCTGCTTCTTCTCTTTTAACTGTGATTTCATGAAGTCTGGTGACAGACATTAGTCAAAACCGTTTCTCACATCCCGTTGCTTCACAATAATAAAGCAGTGCGAGCATTGTGAGATTGTTAGTTCGGCTTTAGCATATTAATGCTAATTTAACCAGCGGTCATAAAAAAAAAAGGAAAAAAAAAAAAAAAAACCCTGTAAATTTGTAATAAAGGGATTCAATCATCAACATGAACAGCCAAAGCTCATAAAAGCTTGGCTTTGGAACAATGCTACTCCTGCCAGTGACGCTCAGAAGTTGGATGGGGTGAGAAGGAGGTGAAAAATGTTCAGTGTTTTTGAATTGGCCATGAACGTTTCTGTATTGCTTTCTTTCATGCATGATTAAGTTATACAATCTAAGAGGCCTTTTTTTTGTTCATCCCCTGTGCTTTTCCAATCTTTACACCGAATCGAAATGATCTCTCCTCCACACGGCAAAGCATATTACTTCCAATCTCACTTTGCATTTCGAGCGTTGGGGAAAGTGTCGCTGGGAATTCGATAATACTCCGCGGCGCAGTGGAAGCCCTGTTGGAGAGCCATGTTTTGAATCGGGTCTGAAGCTGAAGCGTTAACCTTAGCCGGCAGCCAAGAGCACGGTTCCATTTGATTTCTGATGGAGTCAAAACAACCGATGTCAGCTCGTGAGAAATGGCGGTAACAGCGAGTCAGAGAGGCCGTGTTTTTAGTGGGTGACCCGCCTGACTTGAGTTAACATGCAGCGGGCTCGGCGGTGGTGAAATTAGTTTTCTGCAAAGTTTGTGAAGAGTGCATTTTTTGTCTTTCTCTGTTAAATGCCCTGTGGCTAATCTATTTGTTGAAATTCTTTGTAGAAGAATTTGACAGTGATTAACAGTGACTCGCGTTTAAAACTGTATCCGTGAGTCAACAGCATTCAGCTGGAGGGACGTTTTAGACGCCATTTGTTTTTGTTAGACTGCCTTCCTTCTGAAGCTCACAGGCTTACTTACTCTGTGTGTTTTAACAGAAACACTCTTCACTTATACTTGTAAATGTATGTGTGCTGGAAAGAGATCTGCTGATCACAATGCTGCTGATTAGCAGCTACATTAAGTGCATTATTCTTTTTGGTTGCCAATGACCTGCGGTCTACAGACATTCCCTCCCAAATCAAGCTGCGCTCGTTTAAGTTACATTCAGAAACATCACACACAAACTCAGATACACACAAAGACTTATGCACATAGGAAAAAAAAAAAAAGTATGGCAACAATTAGAATTAATAGCCAAAGATAATAACTGCAATTTCTGGACTTACGGGTAAGATTAAACGCCAGCAAAATATGCAGTAAATTATGTTTTAATTAGCATGAAGCCTTTTGTGTTTTATTCAGGCATGTGTTTTTCTTATCATCTCAAGTATCACCCAAGTCTGCCAAATGCTCTCAGTTTTATAAACAAATAAAATAGTTCTGGATAAACTCTGCTGATCATGTGTAAATCAAGCTGCAAAATGCACCAATGCCTATAGTGTTTAAACAATCTTCAAGATGATTTAAATCCCAATTTGTTTTCCGTGATGCAAAATGATTAGTGATAAACTGATTTGCGACTGATGGAAAACCTGATAAAGTAAACAGAAAATGTAATCACAGCTTGCTCATTTTAAGCTTAAAAGCCTGTAAATCAGTGGCATAGCCAAAAAATGGATTTGTGAAAGTTGGTGGGCCAACTAAATGCAACACAGCTTGTAAAATAAATGAAAACGGGAACAATGTTTACTTGTATGTTGTTCCTGTTTTCTACTGCAGTAGTACAAAAACTACTCATCCTATAACCCACAAAACAAAAGTTTTTAAATATTACTACGTAATTTTCAGCAAATGTTTTTTATTGAAAGTGCTACTTTATTCAGTGGGATAAATAATTGTCAGTTAAGTTTTATCAACTAATAACTTTTATTTGTAATTAGTTGTTATTGCATCACCACTGAGTACATTTTTTTTTACATGGATACTTAATTTTACTAGGGTTAGAAAAGCATCAAACCAGGTGATTTTTGGTGTAAAGGTGATTCAAAATATAAACTATCAGTTTGTGTAAAAAAACTTTATTCGTGTCTATGAGACAATCAAGCCTGCTTTAGTCAGAGCAAAAGTCCAATTTTGCAACTATCTCACAATTTAGAAGTAAAAAAAACTAGATGAATGAATTCTGGGTATTTTTTTTTAGTAAATCATCAATGCAGGCTCAGTAGTTTTAGGTCAATAGTCAATAAAAAGGATTTTTGTGGGGATGTTTCATTGGGGTCTGTAATCTAACTTTGGGAATCGCTGGTCTATCGGGAAACACCACAACGGTCCAAACAAACCAACAAATCCCACTGGGCCTGCTGCAGCTATATAAAACATCAAAGCCCAACCTTATAATGAATCTGTAAATGTGCAGTCAGTTCACAGAGAATTTAAGGTTCTAAACTCAAAAGCGCTTCTAAATTTTTAGCAAGGTTTTTCAATTGGTCACCTAGAACCTTCTTTATTTATTTTTAAAATGAATTAAGTGCCAAAACAAAGAAAAATCAAAATGTAAGCTTCTGGACTGGGTGGGACTTGCCAAAACTTTGGGTCTAGGCTCAGCCAGGCCCTGTCATAGCCATTAATATTATTATTAATATTATTATAGAGACAAGTTCTGATTAACATAAATCTTATAGCAAACAAAGACACTACACATAATATGTGCTTACTGTATAAAAGTTATAGCTGGTTATCAATCAGGCACTGAAAAACTTCCTTAACTGAACAAGAAATGTTGTGGACATTTATCAGTGGATATTATTTACTAAAAGTGTTATGTATTGAATATTTCTTACCCTCTTTGCACAAGAGATCATAAAAGTCCAGATGCTCCGTTTCATTCTTTTAGTTCTTCTGCACGTTGGTCAACAATTGTTGCACCTACATATCTTAATAAGTCATCTGACTTGACTGTCATGTAAAACCAGCTAAAATAAACTTTTAAAAATAAGTAGCATTTAAGAATTTTATATATGTATCTATATATGTATATTATTTGCTTGTAAAATATTTAAATCCGGGATTTGATTACAGTCAGAACTAAGAAAAAGAATCAAAAATCTTGTCAAAAGTTTTATATGAAGGGAAAAACAAAGCTTGTAAAAGTTTATTATATGATCCATATTTTATGTCCATTGTAGTCAGGTGTGACGCGACACTTACAGGCGTCAGCAAAGTGTGTCAAACAAAACCCCAACACACATCGAGGCCAGTAGAGTGGGTTAACGATTTATGAATGAGGGTGTGAGACCACCCAAAGACCGGGGCCTCTCACAGCTGCTTAACGTGATCTTCTGAGAACACACACACCTGCACAGACAAAAATGTGTATTTTGAAACAGGCCCACACACTATGACAAACATACGTAGTAGCAACAGTAGCAGCGCAAAGAAAACAACGACATCAGTCTCTTACAACAATCATAATGAACAACTTTCAGATTAGGGTACTGTCTTATATGCAGCATATGAACAGATTTTTCTAAAATGTGAGCTGTTACAGCAGAAGAAGCACTTTCGTTTTTAATTATTACTCAGTGAAATGTTTTAAGGGTTTTATTTACAATAAAACCAATCAAGACTTATCAGAGGATAAAGATGGTCTCATGATGTCAGCTCTGAGAGGGGATGAGTATTATTATTCATTCTTGAACTGAAAGGAGGAGGTCAAGGATCCAGGAGCACAAAATGAATAAAGATGGGCAACGGTGGAAAGTGGGCAGGCTGGTGAGTTCCAGGTGAGTATAGTCTTTCATATGTTCTATCCACAAATGCAAGTACGAATCCTGATCCTAACCCTTCACAGAGGAAAACCCAATCCAGCAGGTAAAGTTACACTCAGCCATCTTGACACCAAGGGGGAACTGCACAGGTAAACATATAAATTCAAATAAATCAAAATCTCTATAAGTGACAAGAATAAGCAACAGCAGTGTGGGCACTAAATTTCACCAGGATGACAGTACAGTTGGGCAATGAATGATGGACTTAGCAGCCCTCAGATGAGACACTGAAAACAGGTGAAACAGGTGAAGCAGGAAATGAGTTGGAACCAGGAACCAGGAAGTGCCGAGCAGAGGAACCGGCCAGCCCACAGCTCCACCTGGGAGAAAAGCAGGGAAAAAAGCAGGAATGAAAGAGAACTTGGACAGGCAGGAATCCTAACACATCTGTTTAGAAATAATGCTGTAGAGAACTCAAACTTCATTGAAACAAGAATTCTACAATATTTTACATTCTGATGATGTACGCAAATTACATTCATCAAGTAGAATTTATAGCAAAGACAACCCCTATTTCACAAATAAAGCAATAATGACTTTGCTAAACTTCTAATCCTACGTTTGAGTAAGAAAAATGTTTCAGCTCAAACACTTTGCGAGCAGGAATTGGACACAGATAAGCTGAGTCGTGTAAAAGAATTTATGTTATCCATTATGAGATGAAAGGTAGCTCCTGATCCATTACCGCAGCCTGCTTTCCATTGAACAGGCCGAAAAAGCACGTTTGAATGAACTTGTAATCTGCAAGCCTTTAACAAGCACGCATACGCACAGATATGCCTGTGCTCACATTTCACCCTGGCATACACATTAGAGGTACAACAAGAGGTGGGTTTCTGATCACTGGACCTGCTTTGGAAAGGATATCTCTGCTGGATCATGAAAAAAAAGAGAGGCTCATCTCTGTTTTGTGGAATCCAATCGCTCTTCCAGTGATAGAATCCCCAGACGGTACACCTGCTTCTTTTCATGCTGGCGGTTTCCTGTAGATGAGGGATCATATCTGCAGGGAAAAGGGACAGGGATTAACTTTTCCAAAAGAAAAGACAGGGACCTGGAGTTTAGATGAGTTGTTTCTTGAAACCAACTCATATTAGCTTCAGGCTCCGTTGTCATCTTCTTTCCCCCTTCTTCTTTTCTGTATCGCTTCCATCTTCTGGACTGCACTGAAGGAGAGTGGTTTAAAAAACAACAACATGTAATTGGAGTGAGTTTGTGCTTGAGCGGGTGTGTGAGGGAGCACATGTTAATGTGTGTGTGGGGGTTTTACTTCAGTGCACATGTTTCAATGTCTTTATGCAGTGATACATATATCATTTTTATTGTGCATATTATTATGAACTTTTTTGCATTTATAACTATGAGTTTTTTACAGTTATACATACTCTATAAAGTTAATGTTCATTTGCAAATTAAAAGTTAACTTTGTTGATCTATCACTTATACAGGCAAGTCTATAACAGTCTCTACAAACTTAAAACTCAAATCAATAAGCTGACAGTAAGGACCAGAATTTTTGATTTGTGAAGACCTAATCCAGTCTGGCTAACCTTCACAGTAATTCATCATTTGCATCTGTGGCAGATTGTTAATGAGACAACTCAGCCATGACATTTTACATAAAAGAAGAGTCACAGATACACTGCTGAACTGAAGACAAAGCACAAGTAAGTATTTTAGACATACAAGTATTTTTCACTTTGCTGGGCGCTAATCTGAACTCGGTTAGTGCCATGCTGAGTCCTAATCTGAGGTCTATTAATGCTTTGCAAAATGTTAATCTGTGATGGGTTTGGTTAGTGCTTTGCTGAGCTCTAATCTGAGTTTTGTGAGTGTTTTACTGAATCTAAATTCAGTTTGTGTTCTGCTGAGTGGTAGTCTGAGCTCAGTTTTGTGTGCTGTAGTGAACTCTCCAGTGGGGATTGGTGACTCTTATGGGACATTTAAGTGTAATTTGACTTTGTCCCATGGAAAAAAGAGGTGGAATGTTTCACTACATTTTCAGTACCATATAAGAGTGTTGTGGTGCTGTGATTCTTCTTTTTTTTTTTACCAAAGCATGTGGCAGCAATGTCGTAAAACAGTCCTCTGAACCAGTGATAAAGCATCCTAATGTATATGTTAGTCTATATCTAACATGGTTGATGCAGATTAATGTTAGATATTCGACCTTAACTAAGAGAGCAAATATGATAGATCAGCTGTCTTGTAAAAATCTCTGTCTGAACAACATAACAGGTTAATAAATTCTGTGGTAAAAACTATAACATTTCCACAGGAACCAACATAAATTCAGTCAGGACTTTTGAAAATGCACAAGTAAAATGCAGGCATTTATTTTCTCATCTTGAAATGCTGATAATACTACAGATCACAAATAGTATCAGATAAAATGCTTTTCAGTAATAGTTATTACGTATAAAAAAATAATACTCAAAAATAATACTAAAAGTGAAGTTTTCCAAGAACTATTTAGGACTTTTATCTGTTCTTCACCATGGGACAATATTAGACCTAACTGCACTTTTTAAATCATTAAAACAATTAAAATTATTACTATATTTGTGTTTAAGATTTCAGATTTAGAAGTTATCCTTTTGTGCCTTCAGTCCCCTGCTGAATGTTTTCAGAGAATGTAAAATAGAAATATTTTAATTTATTAATTTACACGATGAATAATTTTCTGGCTATTTGAAATCTTTAACCTTTTCTAAATATTCTGTTCTACATTCTCTGTGATTTTCAATTAAAGCTTTTTGTTATTTTTGACAAAAGTAGGTTGAAGCTGATTGTTGCAATGCAAATCCTTTAATAGAAACCTGGAAAAAACAACTAAACAAACAAAAAAAGGAACAAATCAGGAATTTCTGGGTTTATAAAGACAGTTGATGACAACCCCCTTACTGCTGACTGCAGTTTTGAGTTTTCTTGAGCCAGCTAACATCAGGAGAGCCCGTCTGAGCTGAACCCTAATACAGACTTCTTTTGTACGTGTGAGAAAATGTGGTCATGCGGTGTGCAAAGGGGTTAAAGCAATCTGCATGTGTACATATCTTTGCCCCAGCTCCAAGCTTGCACAGTTGTGTATTTCCCACGTACTAAAATCGATTAATCTAAACACTGCTATGAAGTTTAAAGCGCTGCTTATCTTGACCTCACTCTGTCACTCATCACATGTAGGAGGGAGTTTGTTTTCTTTTCTCTTTGCTCCAATTAGCGCTAAACTGTCTGAGTTGAAAAGCGACTCTGACTTTGTTGAGAAGTGTTATAATAATTCTGCCTTTTTGACCTGTGGAAGATTCCAGCAGATGCTTGTGGCTCGTGTGTTTAAGTGGTCATAGTAGCAGACAATAAATGGACATTGCTAACATGAAAACATGACAGATAAATGCCACATTCTGATTTGTGAATGAAAGGTTACAGATGCACTTGATAGTGAGTGTTTGGGTTTAAAGGTTTGCACATTTGTTCAGTTCTGACAGATTTTACTCATCAGTCACATTCATCACCATTTGAATTTTTCTGATTACTTTTATTTTACCTATTCAACTTAATTAAAGAAAAAAAAAGCATCAGGCGTCACTCAAAGTGTCTAAAATATGTTGTGTATATTAATAGCCTCATGATATTGGTGACATGAGTGCAGGAATGCATCTGTGGGCATGCACTAGAGTAAATCGTGGGAGTCTTTACCCACACCAAGTCTGAGTGAAATCCATCTTCATTCCTCTCCTGCCTCTTCACAGGAAGCTGTCATCTGCTTCTTTGATGCTAACTAATGATGGACCGAGCTGATCTCTGAAACCTTACTAAATATCATTCCCTGTGACTTGGGTTTCACCCTTGTTAAGAAGCCCTCGTTCACCGTGCTGCGCTCGTCTTTGAAGCACGCGACCTTCACAACGAAATGTTTCTTTTACGTGGCAAAAACACGCTCTGACACAATAGATTAACAATGTCTACTGTGGATGAAAATAGCTACAGGGAAGTTGATTTGACCTTTTTTTTTTATTAGACTTAAAAAAAATACTTTGACTGTTTAGGCAGTTTTTTTTAAAAAAGGCAATTTTTTCCTGTAACAAGGACATGATTTAAATTTGTCACAGGTATTTCTTTTTGTCAAAATAACACAAGAAATGGTTAGGTTTACTGGCATGCAAAAAAAACAAACAAAAAAACAAATAGCATATTAATACCAGGCATATACATTTAGTTTCTGTGCCTATTAGCTTGGACAGTGTAAGAACAATTTACTTTTACTACTACTTTTTTAATATCTGTTTAAATGTTTCTTTCTTTCTGGCTTTTTATAGAAGTCTTTTGTCCCAGAAGAAATATTTACTGCTTGTAGGCAGCATGAAACCAGACACAAATATAGACCCTGAGCTTTTACAATCAAGAAAACAACTAAAACAAGTTCACGTGTTTTGTAGTTTTAATGGAACGTCGGTATGTTCATTTCTTTAGGAATCCTTCTGATCTCGACTTGGGAATTTGTCATTTCTTCGAGCATATTTTATGTAAATATAAATACATAAAAACACACATTTAGATATGATAAATTGGAGGAGTTGTTGATAATATCGACGGGGCAAAAGACGGACCGATCCATACTGTTTACTCAAGATAAACTCTAATCAAGCCATGTTTGATGTTGCCATTATTATGCATGTTTGTGTGTGACTATGAGTTCAGCTGTTAAATATTCATCAGAGAGCGTCATTGTTTTTGGAGGACTACATATGGGGTAATTAGAGCAATAGTTTATTTCTACATCAACAAATGCCTTCTGGTGCCGAGGGACTCAGCTTTAATGTCAAACAGGCAGAGTCATTGTGTATGTGTGTCTTTCTGCATGCTTGTCAGTTAGTGTCAGATGAATGTACATGTTGTCTGCGAGCACATGTGTGTGTTTATAATGCGAAACAGGCAATGTCAGAGTAAGCATTTACACGTGTATATGTGTGTGTTTCTCGGTGTGTGTGTGTGTGTGTGTGTGTGTGTGGGGTGCTAGATTGGGAGAAAAGGGGTTCCATGTTAAATGTGAAACAGATACTGGCAGTTCCTTCATGGCACAGAGGGAAAGGCATGACCATCTAAACTGCACCCTGGGGAAACAGAGAATCCATCTTGAGCCACCGCTTACTCTGGGTGTGTGTGTGTGTGTACAAACGCAACTGCATGATACACAAAAAGGTCAGGCGAGGCATTAATGTTAGTCTTATAACCGAAGAACTAAAACAATATACAATTAAAGGCTTAGCGTTTCTTTGTGGGACCAGACATCGCCCGGTGAGTATTAAACGAAGATGATTTTAGGTTTAATCAAACCCTGAAACCAACATTTTGTGGAGTCTCACATGATATCATGAGAGCTCATGCCTAAAGTATGTGTTGTGAATAATTGTGAGTTACAACCACATCAAATAGGAGCTCAGTATCTGTAAAACTGACCGAGTTAAAACCATTTATGTGTTAGCTGTGGTGGCCATCTTGAACCGGGTTAATTCTAATAGTTTATTGGTCGTAGATGTACATCTAATGATTAGTTTCTGCAAATTTCAGTAAAATCCATCTAATAAATCATGAGATACTGTGCTAACAGAGGCACCACACACACACACACACAACACAGGTAAAAATATTACTACTTGTTGCCAACAGGTGAAAGGTGGGGAATGAAATCTTAGTCACTTAATTTTGTGAATGAAGTTTTGAAGAAAAATGTTTTGATAGAAAGAAAAATAATTCTTTCAATTTTTATGGTTAACACTTTAATAAAAGCACCACCAGCAGGATAAAGTAACCACAGTATAAAATACTGTCTTTAAATACACAACTGGATATTTTTTTAAATCTCCTTTTAGCATTGTAGTAAAGTACAAATTGATCTGTTTATACTTTTATCTATTATTTTATAACCTAACTAAAATACCTGACTTCTAATAAGCTCTTTACCTGACGCTTGAAAGTTTCTCATTTGTCACTGAATCTGCAAAGGCATTAGGTAAAAAAAAACAACAACCAACCAAGTGGTTCATTGGTTTTAGTTAGTCGGATATTTCATTCAGTCGTCTGCCATTTGAATTTTCAGCTGGCAGTTGTGCACAAGTGTTTGTTTCTGTCTGTGTTTGTCCTAAGAATGCACTGACATTTACATTTGCCATCACATCCACAAACACTTCCTAAGGCACTTCATCGGTTCTTGTTTGTCCTTAAAAAAAAAAAAAGAAAGAAAAAGAAATCAGTAAAACAAAACTTCTCTCTGCTTGGGAAAAGCTCACCACAGCAGCACCATGCATGTAACCAAGTGACACTGGAATTCCTGAAAAATGTACGCAAAAGGGAAAGACTGTTCGTCTTTGCATCATCAAGCTTGAGTGCATGCTTTATTTTACGGGTGGCAACTTGACCACCGCAAATTAGATTAAAACCGAGGAGAGAGTAAAAGAGTAAAGAAGGAGGGAATTGTTGGAGTCCAGACAATAAATCAGAGCAGAAGTGGAGTTTTTATTTAGCTGTAAAAATCAACCGCAGTGTGGTCTTTGAGTGAATGCTTGAAGTTCATCATTTTATTGTGTTTTTTTCCTCTTTCAGTATGTCACATCCCGCTGCTTTATTTGACCATTATTTATTTTCCTTTCTCATCTCTTCTCCAGCTCTTGGTCTGTTTTTACTCTTTAATAAAAATCAACAGATATGGAATGATTTCAAATGGCCCTTTTTAGAGTTACTGTTTTTAGAACTATTTTGTGTTTACCACATGTTAGTAGACTGGCTGATTCTTCTCTCTCCAAGAGTAAAAAAGAAAAGAAAAGGAAAAGGACCCACAATAAGATGGCCCTTTACTGTGACGTTGTTTTGATCGGGTCAATCTAAATTAGCACATTTATTTACATCCAGAGTTTCATCATAATATTTGTTGATCAAAATCTTAACTGAGTTACAGTTGGGCCAGTAATTTTTTCTTCAGCTCATTTTAAAGATTGTCTATGAATTCACATGAACATGAAGTGACCAAACCAGGAGAAATCCTGTTTTATTAAAATTGTGTACCCAGGGGAGGACAGTGTTTGTCTGCATGGCATGCAATTGATGACAGTACATTTGGTGGATATAACCAGGCTACGAACCTTTAGTAACATGCATTATTTTTGGGTGTAAAAGAATGAAACCATAATAGATTATTTCTAGGCTTCCCCCGCCTTTAATGCGACATATATTATGTACAATTCAACTAAAAAGAACAAGTTAAAATAATAATTAATAAATAAAATAAGCTGATTGCACAAGTTTGTACACCCTTAAATCAATACTTTGTTGATTTAAATGCACCCATCAGTCAATCAGCAGGCCACACCTTGACACATTTAGGTCTAGACTCTGGCTGGGAAATTCCAAAACTTTGATTTTTTTCAGGTGAGGCCATTTAAAAAAAATTATTTGGATGTATGCTTGGGCATATTGCTATTAAAAAATATATCAAAATTGCTTTATCCTCACCTTTCTAGCACACACCTGAAGGATTTAGGTCATAATAAACAGGTATTTGGAACTGTTCATAAAACCCAGTTCCAGCAGAAAAACAACAACCTTGATGCTCCCATCACCGTGTTTCACTGTGTTCCTTTGATGACCCAGTCTTCTTCCTGCATATTCCTGCCAGAAAAGGCTTTTCTAGTTGATAGTCCAGAAGTACGGAGAACACAGATTGTTGTCACATGTAAAACAGAAGCAGTAGTTGTCAGAACTTCCTGCAGCTCCTTCAGTGATGCTGTAGGTCTCTCTGCAGCCTCCCTGACTGCTTTCTGTCTCATGTTTTCATCAGTTTTGGAGGGATGCTCAGTTCCCAGTCATGTCACAGTTATTATATATTTTCACCAGTTCTTGGTTTCTGTTCTCACTGTGTCTCATGGGATTTCTAATGCTGAGGAAAATTTTGGTAGCTTTTCTTAACCGATACAGCTTAACGGTGAGATCATTTTAATGCTTTGTGGGCTTTCTGTGAACAGTGGATTTAACTACAGGATTCAACCAAGTAAATTTCAGAAAATCCCTGCTCGAACTTTATTTTAGAGTCACTTTAGTTGATGTTGTGTTTTCACAAAACTAAGGCTGAAGGCTGTAAATAAATCAAAAGGTGCTTCTGGAAAATATTAGTTTTATGCAATCAGCTAGTTGCATATATATATATATATCTTTGCCACAGGATATACTGTATGTCACCATAAAGATAACTGAAGTTTTAAAATGACTGATCAGAAGTCAACTTTTTATATCCACAGTATATTATTAAAAAGACGTTAATTAATGTTAACCCTGGAGCAGAAGTTACTCTAACCACCACCAGCTGGTACCCCACCAGCACCCAGCTGATCCAAAATGAACACGGTGCTGTTTCATTTTGGAGGACACTAACTTTTAGTCACTACCTGGACAATAACTCAAACCATAACCACTTTTTTATGACCCTCCAGGCTCAATCCTAACCTAGGTCATTATGCTTTAAAGTTATAATATTTATGGTGACTTCCTTTTTGTCCTCAAATGGAAAACCGGGTTGTGCAGTAACTTACAATAACTGTTAACAGATTTATGTTCCCACACATAGGTTTTTTTACACCCTCAGGCATGTAAATACATGAGCATGCAGCAAGGAGGCAAAAACACTTAAACTATACTTAACACACTCTTGATACATAATACCATGGATAGGATATAAATGTCTAAAAACTGAATGGACAGGTCTTATTAGTTAGATTTAAGTATGATATCTAGTACTTGGTTAGAATATTGTATCTACTTGGTCAGATTTAGGTAGATAATAGATTAGATTATTTTTATGATTTAAGTATGGCATCTTCATTTGCTATTGTGAAGATTCTTTTTTATAATGGACTTGAATATTACTACATCTAAAAAATACTTTTTATTTGCCATGAGGTGTGTTGCTAATTTGTCCAGCTTGGATATTTTGTTTATTTTTTAAAACTAAAAATGGCATTTCTTTTGCATTGAAAGTAAAAAAAAAAAAAAATACACACAGCAATGGCTTTCATTTTGGAATCAAGACCTGACATTTTTTGTCTGCTCATAAAGGAACATAAAGGAATAGCCTACACCTGCCTATGAAAAATCTTTAACATTTTCCAGAGACATATAGGGCCTTGGAAAGGAACATTTATTTGATTAAAAACATAAAATTTCTCTTTTCTTTCTCCAGACTGGATGTGAATACCTACACAATAAAGCTGGAGTAGTTTGCACTTCAGACTGCACTAATATTGAATAAAGTTCACCAAAAAATATATGGAATCCCCCCTTTTTTTTCTTGATTTAGTTTGGCTCTTTAATGTTGTAGTTCAAATTCAGAATTACTTCATATGCCAAATACAATAAAACTTCTGAACCTGTCTGCGTTCCTCAGTACTCAGTGACACACATGGTACGAGGAAAACCGACCTCACATGCTGTATGAAGTTTCATGTTGGTAAACTTTGCCATAAATTTTATTGACCATTTTTCTTTTCATCTGGACACATTGTTTTGACTGTGCAAAACAACGAGTGAAACTCAAGCACCACATAAGTCATATAAATCCAAAAAGCTGGTTTCTCTGCACTGCTGTTGTCTCTGTTTTCATTCCAAGTCTGACCAAAGAGCTGCGTCTGATTTCAATCTCCAGATATTTTTGCACCAGCAAGGGCTTTCATTGTCAGAGGGGGAAAAAAAGAGAGGGGGAAAAAAGCTAAATACAATACAAAAGAAAATATATTGGAAGAAGTAATCGGATACTTCTTATGACATTTTCTTCCTCAAAACTCAAAGTGCACTGGCTTTCTCAGACAGAAAGGCACTCACTGAAATGTATAGATGCCGAAACAATATATGCTCCACAGAAAGTGCACGGGCATTTGCACAACGACACACAACTGTATTCGCTCTCTGCCTACAAACCAGAAAGTCATAGCTTTTTTCCGCAGACAATCCTTCACTGTTTCCTCCAGTCTTCTAATTGGCTTTACCCAAACCCAGCCCACAGACTTGAGTCAGAAACAATTAAAAACTCCATTTACATTTCTGCAGCGAGCACATGAGCTCCCACAGAGGGTGACTCCTCACATCAGCCCTCATCATCTGAATGTAATTCTAAAACTAGAACTTAAAAACTCCAGGCTGTTTTCCGTATTTATTTGAACGTGGCCAGACTTGAAAGGTTTGCGAATTGGACAGCGAAAGCTCTTTTTGATCACGCAAATGTCCGACGTGGCCTTTTAAACAAATACCTGATTGAGAAAATATTAGCTTTCTGGGCTGACTGTTGGTTGTTTGAATTCTCTTTTGCTTTTAGTCACCATCTTGATTTTAAAAGCATGGCATTTCAAAAGGAGGCCAGATAGAGGTAATAACCTCACTTTACAAATAAACGGTCTTCGTTCTCCATCTCACTGAATTGGCTCGATCCCGCAGAGCTCAAACAGGTAATTAACTTCTGCCCTAACAGCTAATTTTCCAATACACTGTAAAATGTATAAATGGCAACATATAAAGGGGGGGATTAAACCAAATTTTTCAACCTACAAAACCAGTCTGGTTGTTGATTTTTATCAGAAACCTTTAGGTTTGTAATTGTAATTTGTAGCACAGTGGACAAAGAGAATGATCTAAACTAGGATGTGTCATAATTTGAAACAGAGATTTAAGAATATCCTGTCAACATTGCTGCTGTGATAAGGGAAAAAAAGGTTTTGATTATGTTTATTAATCAATGCAGGTCGTGACTGAAAAACACCTGATATTGTTTCAAACAGATCAGTTTGACTCAATTTGAAATAATAAGAAAAAAAGTCCATTCAGACAAGAATAAAGACAGTCTGAAAAGGCAATAATGGACCGTAGAAGGTAAAAGCATCAACCTTAAAGGAATAGTCTGGTCATTTTTAAGTGACGTTCTGTCAAGTAGTTATCAGTAGTACTTTATCAGCCACAGCATCAGTGCTGAGTATGAAGAAAAGGGCAGAAAACAGGCTAGGCTAAAGGCTAATCAAGCAAGTCTGCCAGGAGGTGTGTTAACTTTTGGACTGACTAGATGCACTGATCATCCAGACTGATAATTCAGCGACCTCTCAGCACCATCGTTGTGCAATGATTTAAGGTCAGCACACATACAATGGCGTAGTAATGTGGGAGCAGTGGATGCTTAAGAAAACAGCTTTATGCAAAACTGTAGAGGTTTAATATTAGCTAATGTAGTGTTCTTTCATGCTGGTTTGTTGTTTTTGAGGAAGAGTTATTTTATAATCCTGAAAAATGATATAAAACAGACCCTTATATGACTAGCCTGGAGGAAGACTTCTACATTTTTCTTCCTACTCTGTGACTGATGTCCTACCTGCTGATAACTATCCATCCATCCATCCATCCATTTTCTTTTAACCGCTTCTCCATTCCGGGTCGCGGGTAGCTGGTGCCTATCCCCAGCAGTCACTGTGCGAGAGGCGGGGGACACCCTGGACAGGTTGCTGATAACTATTTGACAGAAATTCAAATGACCAGACGGTCCCTTTAACAGCATGTCAAATACAAGAGAACAATCTGAGCCAAAAACAACTGCACCATTTTTTAAATTTGACATTATTTACAGTCCATCAAATTCTCCAGCACACCGCTGGGAAATTTAACAGTCAGGACAGAGGCAGTAAATAAGAAAAGATGAAATGAAGTACGCTAAAGTGTCATAATTTTCCCCAAATTTCCATTTGTCAAGTAAAAACATTGTAACAATCTGTTTTTGTCACCGAAACCACTTGCATGCGGGATGAGAAAAGGCAAAAGCAGCAGAACTAAAGTTCATTTTGCCAAATGTTTCTGTTATTTTGGACGGAGCTATAATGTGACACACTGGTGGGACTGCGCTGCTCTTGCTGCTGGAAAACAAAAAGCTAATTCCTGATTATCCTGCACGTCCAATTATAAAATCATCACTATCATGCAGGAGGAGATTCACTTGACAACAGCAATCCACTTGGACGATTTTCTTTTCTTGTCTTTCCTGCAAGTATTTTTCTGTAACATTACCTCACCTAAGCACAAGTAAAATTCAGTTAAATGTAATCTCATCAGATTAGGAAGAAAATAGAAAACCGATGTTTGATCGAGTAAAAGCATGTTGAGAGACTTATTTAGATATGACATATGGTCATTGTGTGAATGTGTGTGGTGTGTGTGTGTGTGTGTGTGTATAATATACGAGGTGTTTGTGGAGATGAGCCTTGCGTGCCAGTGGCCACAGCAGGTGCTGTTCATCTCTGGTGTGCTGTGTCCTGGTATGTGCTGGGTGGGTGGTTGGGTGAGAGGTATCATTATCCCTGATCGTCTCAGCTTTCTCCACCTCTTCTTTCGGAGGATATAAATAAAAACAAACCACTCACCACAAAGCAGCTTGGAGTCCCGTGGAAGAAGAAACAGCTTCCTTAGAGACAGAACTTTGACATTTTCTACCATTATCCAAAGGACTCTTAAGTGGCGAAAACAGCAATCTGAGCAGTTACATTCTTGGTTGGTTCACATGCTTTGGGCAATAATTATATTTTTAACACCAAACATTATATTTGTTCTGATAAATAGAAGTTCTTCCATTTAATTTTAGATTCAGTCATTTACCTTTTCTTTGATGTGCAGCGCTTAAAAAAAACTGTGAGGGATTTCTCTTTATTGGTGGTAACAAGGAATCCAAACAGGGACACATAAGAGACATGATATAATAATGCATGATGACACGAGATAATCTAACCTTATTTAAACATTTGTGTCTGCTTGCCTTAGGAGAGACTCTTCATGACTTACTGATGGCTTTATTTAGCCTTATAATACTTTACCAAGCAGCATGATGCTATTTATTTAAATGACTCAGAGGCTGAAAAAAAAAAAAAAAAAAAAGTAGGATTGAGCCCACATGATTGTTGAGTAGATATTTTATATCTACTCACTGTAAATTAGTTTAGCTCAGAATATCATCAAATCAAATTTCTCATTTCATAGCAAACATAATGAAAGAAAAGAGAAAGGATTAAGAAATTTACAGTCAAAATTAGGGACCAGATTTACACCAGCAGTGTACATCAGAAGAAGTATCATGTTTTTTTTTTAAATCTAAGCAGAATAAAGAATTCTGAAAGGGTTAGTTTGTTATGGCACAAGTATTTTGAAATTTCATATTGGGCAGCGACACACATCAGGCAGGGGCAGAAAGTAACCCAGCCCTTAACCTGACTGCATTTAAAAAAAAAAAACTTCCGATATTTTTAGAAAAGGTTTCAAAGCGTGTTGAACCTGATTAAATTGCATGAGCTTTAACTATATGAGGGCAAAGGAATACATGTATACAAAAAAATACATGTATTTTTTTGTATACATGGGGGGTGGGTGATAAAACTGTTGTTTTTTCACCCCATAATGATTACAGCTAAAACAACTATTTTTGCAAAAGTTTCTTCTCAAACTGGTCTTCTGATCATGGCTGAAATCCCAACACAGCAAATCCAGGAGGCCCAGATTAACACTGTCAGATTTGATTTCAACACTTTTAAAGTGTCTATATGGGTCCACACCAGAAAGTGTTAATTTAACTCTTTTTGGAGAGTTGGTACCTTAACTCTTATAAAGTGTCAAATATCAA
>NC_051451.1:12385231-12447614 GCF_001649575.2 Kryptolebias marmoratus
TAAATAGTCCTGAAATGACTTGGCTTCTGTCGCTTCGCTTCGGTGGGAATCTGTGATTCTGGGGCGGAGTCAGTGAATTAACTCCTTCAGTGTTAGAGCCGCTGGTGGAGTTCAGAGTTAAGAAGTAAAGAGTTATTGATTCCATTTTAACACCTCTAGATTTGATGCGTAAACACTTTGTTTTAACACTGAATTTTAACTACTAATAATATACATCCCAGAGTTACATGAACAGAATGTGACTCTATAAGTGTAAAATTAACTCTGCTTTTGCCACAAAGTCTGCTAACACCAAAACATTTAACACTTTTGAATTTGCTGTGAACAAATAATAATAATCTCTCCTGGTCTTTTTTAGACCTTCCTATTATTGAACTCTGATGTACATTTACCTCACAAGATAAACGCCACAAATATATACAGAAATACCATTTGGATATTTGCACATTTCCATTTGGAAAGTGTGCTGTGTTTCTCTCGAGGCTGAAGCATGTAGACATTTGGGCCTAATTTAAAACCAACATAACGTCATCAAATAGGTTATAATCTTAAGTTTGCATCACATTCATTAAAAGTTGTTTTTCACTGGGAGTGTTGAAGAAATTAAATCACAAGCCCATCAAGTCCTCAAACTGCTGCCACTGGTTGAACAGAATGTACAAATACTTCTGTGCTTAAAACTTCTAAAGGGATAAAGACATCCAATTTTGCTTGTGGGAGTCCTGTTATGATGTGTTGGAGAGTAGCAAAATCCCCTTTCTCCACTTCCCCATCCTACATATATCTCCCGCCATCTCCATTCCTCCCGTCTGCTCTTCTTCCACCCCCACACCTTCCTTTTCCTCCTCTTCCCCCTGTTCGCCCTCCTCAGTCTCCTTCAGTAATGGATTATGTGTCTCCACTCAGTCCTTCCTGTCCTGAGTGAAACATGGGGTTGAAGCCAAGGTTGGACTTCGGGGGAAGGTGGGAACTCCAGTAAACCGAGGGGAAACTCCAGATATTGAGTTACTGTTTTAAACTCCAGATATGATAGTGTGTGTAGGTGTGTGTGTGTGTGTGTGTGTGTGTGTGTGTGTATGGGTGCACAGTGTGGCCTTTCAGTGTCCTGCACATTTATCACAGAGTAAGGTTGATGTGGAAAAGGTTGATGCCATGGAGGTGGGGTTCAAAAAGAAGACATCAACACTGCTTTTACATATTTTGCAGAATGTGATATACTTGTCACACACAATATGTTTGCCAAGCCTTAAAACCCATCATTATCTATTGGTTGACATGCATTTCTTCCTGCGGAGACATGATTTACTTCATCCTACCACAGTTAAAAAACAAAAAGAAAAATGAACAGTAGTGTCTACGATAAAAAATATTTCAAAGTGAGTAAAAGGCTTTTCGCTTGTGTCATGAATGATGGCTCCACTGACTGTCTGTGGTTGTCTGGGACAGCAGGACTTTGTTGGCTTTGCTCCGTCTCTGGCTTCGGCTCCACTACGTGTCGAGATCAGAGCTAGATGCAGGGGTAGACTTGTTGGGCAGCTGTAAAATACTATTACAGTGGAGTGAGGACAGCGCTGAAAGCATAGCATAGCTGTAGTTCATCGACTAACATCTTAACTCCCCTTTTTCGTCCCTGTAAATCAGCCTGGTCAGGGTCTTAAGTGCCTGACACAGCCAAGGGACACACCATTTAGACATTGTTGAAGAGGTGAGGGGGGGAGATGATGGGGAGGGGAGCTGAGAAGACAGAGTTGTTCCATTGCGCATAATAAGCACACTGAGCTCGCTCTGTGGTACAGTGAAATATGAACTCTGTTTAATTCACCAGTGGAACACTACACTATTTTGCTTGAACATCATCAGCAACATGGCTGCAGCCCATAATCTTTGAGAGTGGGCCTACAGGACGACTGATTTAATATAAATAAAACAGAGTGGACTGCCATTCATTTTGTATTAGAAGTGAACCATGAAAATCTCCTATTTAGGCCATAATTTATCATATTCTTACCCCATTTTTAAATGCACTGCAGGCTGTATTTTGTAACAGTTTGAAGTCGCTTTTATATAATGCGCTCATTGTAACCATGTTTGAATGGATAACTATGACACTGTCATGTCATATATTATATTATTTAGTTGAGCTACAAAATGTTAACCCAAATCAAACAGCATTTCCTTCCCCAGGAACAAACAGCGGTATGTGTTGATTTAAAACAAAACCTTTGTGCAAAGAGGAGCCAATTGCAGGTTTGAGGTGGGATTTGAACCTTGAACCCTCTTTGCTAAGGCCTGCTTCATACTGGATTATGACTTTTTATGCTCTCCGAAACCTTTTAGAACAAGGCTGGATTGCAGCAAATGTGGAAAACTCTCAGTGTGAAGGCAGCCATGACATTCCTACACTCTTATTACTTGCAGAATAAAATTTTCCTTTCTGTTCTCTGTGCCCCCAAGACTCTGTCGTGCATCCTCACTATGCTCTATAAGCCCGGTCTGGACCATGTCAGGATGCCGCTGCACACTAGAAGATGTCACCACTCTAGCAAGACCCATCTCACCAACACTCTCATCAGTTATCTGATTGCCTGGACATTATAAGCACAATTAGGTACTCCTAGTTGTAAGAGATCCTTTTAGAAGTTCCTCATAGTTACCTAAAAGACCATTTCTGTGTGCTAGTGATTTTCTGAGAGTTGCACCTTTGGGCACAAAGATGAGCACAATTTTATTTTCTTTATTTTCTTCTTTGTCTTTGATAGTAAATAATCTCTACATTCTTTAATATGAAAGCCTCCAGACAAGTAACCTTGAAGTTTTATCAGTAAAATAACCAAAACCTCATAAACCTCACTTGTACAGTGTGTTTCAGTCAAACAACAACACACTCCCCTGACATAAGAATCCGCCCACCTCAGCTGCTGAAACAAGTTTTAAATATTAGTTTGAACCCTTTTTGGCAGACCGAGTTCACATTCATAAACAACAAGGGAGTATCTCTCTGTCTACTGTCTGTTTGATAATAAAGAGCCAAATTAATGAGTTTAATATCATTTTTTATTGCGCTATGAGCAAAGGTTTGGGTCAGAGTGACAATAACACCAGACAGCTTCAATCTCAAAGTCATAATTTTGGACTCTGAGACATGTTTTTCATCAGGATGTGTGTTTTTCTTTCAGACTGTGGGAGTTTAAAAGTTTTTTTCTTCTTTTTAAGGCAAATTATGACCTGAGAACTGAGTACATGCACTAAGATCTATCCTGCAGCCAACATACTTATTCTAATTTGGTACCTTGTCATATTTAATTCCATCTCAGGTTGCCTCCAACTTGTCCACCTCTGTGAAGGGTTTTCTGTTTTCCTGCTTGGATTTAATGAAACTCCACTCATTCTAACTTCAAATGGACAGAACTCGTCTGAAGTGCCAAAATCGCCTTGATGCCAAGCCCTTAATGAGCTCCGAGCTGCCGCGTTCACCTCACTCCCCACCATTTATTACCTGTGGAACATTTAAAATAATTAGTTGACTCGTGCAGTCGGGGGGAGCCGCGGCCTTTTCATCGCAGAGTTATGAGAGGTTGCATCACTTGATTGTGTCCTGAGGCCGCAGTGAACCTCCACCACGCTTTAAAGACGAGAGCCTGCTGAGGAAAGAGCTGTACAGTGTGAGGAGAGGCTGTAGTTACATAATAAGGCATCGTATTGTTTTTATCGTGCAGCTGTGGTGGAAGATGAGAAAAAATATATAAATACAGGAAGAGTATAAAATGCATTGCTTTGAATTTGCTTGATGTCTATCAAACAGCAATGTAGACACAGCTGTGTACAATAGTAGACCTAATATCTCACAGAAGAATAAAAATGGTTGAATACTGAATTTAGATTATAATTCTTTTGCCTGATGTGTGTCTGTTAGCAAAATATTTGATGTACCACTGGATGGATTTCAATGAAACCTTCAGGAAATATTCATTGGCTGTGCCTCTACATCTGGTTAACCTTTCAATCAAAAAGGCCTCCACAGCCAACTGATGTTAGAAAACACATAAATGGCTATAATTCAGTCAGTTTTACAGATATTATGCTAAAAGTTGGTGTGATTGTAGTTGACAGACATTCACAACACATAGACCTTTGTTTTAAACTTTAGCGTCAACTGTTAGTGTCAGCCCCATTTGTCTGTTAGCAGAATATCTCACAAACAATGAAACATTCAGGAAGTAATCATTGGAAGTATGTCTACACCTGATTAAATGGTGTAGTCATTCCAGTTTAAGTTGGCCACCACAGCTAACTGACTTTAGTCTACACAAAAATGGCTAGAACATGAAAAGTGACGGGCTGTATTCATTTGTAGAATTCTAGACCTTTAATTTCACGAGCATTTGGGTTAAATGTAATCTGGTATTTGAAGACACGTAATACAATTTAAAACAACAACAAGAAATAAACAGAATGACAGTCTGTTTTATAGTTTGATTTATTTTTTACAAGCTTGACTTTTTTTAATGCAAAAAGGCAGCACTGGCATCCGAAAAGGAGAAAAGACAGGACGGAGATCAGGTGGTGCAAGCTCCTACGCAAAACTTAAGCAACGTTTAAAAAGATAATCAGACTGAAACAGAAAGGGTTTTAAATAAAGTTACTTTAGAGGCAATAAAATGCACCATGATCAATTGTGTTCTCTCTACTCTCTTTTGCAAAAAGGCATGGAGCACCTTTATGAGGCAAACACTCACTTTCTCTCCTTCATTTCCCAGATTAACTGGGCAGCATATTGAAGTCTTGGCTGGAAGTCAGTGACTCTTTAAAATAAATGAAATCAAGTAAATTGAGTTGGATTTGCAACATCTGTCTTCCACAAAATGAGCTTATAAAAAGTCTGGAGTGAATTTTGCATTCCTACAAATTTCTCAGTGCACTCTGTGAGATTAAAAGCTTGTATCTCTGTAATGTGTTTGAGGAGCTGGAATACATTTGCATGTTCAATGTCAAAAGGCATTTATTATTCTGACCTACAGCAAGCGGAGCTTAACTGGAGTTCTAGTTTCAGAGGTAAAACACTAGACTGCTAATAACATGTTTAACACTACTGTTATCCTGAAAGTTGGAAGTAAAATAAAAATAAAACTCTTATGCTTGAATATGATACCAAACAGACTACTGAGTGACTAATTTGAGTACTTCAACTAAGGTGTTGGGGTTCATTTTAATATTTTGTAGGCTTTATGTCGTTTCCTGAATAGTAAGTTATTGTTAAACAGACATTTTTTGTTGAAAGAAAAGAGCACTGGAGTCTCTATCCTTCCTTTGTTTTACCACTTCACTTATCTTTTTGTACTGATGATTTAGCAGGTGTGCATCTGTCATCAAACATATCAGGCAAGAATGTGGACAGAAACAGATTCTAATGATTTAGTATTTCAAAATAAAAGCAGTAACTGTTAGTTAGACATGAACATAAATCAGAAGAACCTAAGAATTAAATGTTTGCTCCATATTGTTAATCTTTGCTTAGGGAACTTAAGCACTGAAGTAGAACAATCAATCATTTTTATTCCCAAATATTATACACAGCAAAGATTAACAATGTGGAGCTGGCATTTAATTCTTAGGTTCTAGTTGTGTTAAACATGTTAAGAATAAAAAAATGGGTTGATTGTTCCAAATAAACATAAAATTCTGCTGTTTGCTTTGTCTTTACTGGTCCAGAAAGGAGGTTTAACAAACTCTGAGTTTATTCAGAAACTCAGAGTTAACATACCCAGTGTGAGAAAACTCCAGGCTTTTAATTCCAGAAAGGCTAATTAAACGAACGTTAAATAGCTCTAAGTTACCCTTGAGTTAAGAGTGTGCACGTGTGCGATACAAAGCCATCCTCAAATGGAGTCTGAATACCTCAATTCACTGTGGCAACCACAGGAAAACAAACAAACAAACAAACAAAAAACAGAGTTGGACCATTTTTGAATACCAAATACAGTAAGTGCAGTTTGAATGGAGACACGCATGAGCTCAGCTCAGCTCTTTAATTTATCCCAGAGGTTTTACTTTAATGTCAGCTGTTTTTAACATTATTTTGATTTCTTCCTTATTCCTATTAAGAGTCAAATATTTAAAGAAATTAAATCAGTCACACTCCTCCAAAAAACCTTATTAGTCAAAATGTTGGTGTGGAAAAACTGTTTTCAGGAAGATTTGTCTTTAAAATGAGATTCTTAAAACCATAAACTGGTTTTAAAAGTTGCCATTTTGATTACAGAGTTTGCCTAAATATGATACTTAGACTTCTGAGCTTGATTGGTGATATTTTACCACCTGCTTGTGGGCAGATATTGATGTTTTATATCTGTATGATTTTTATAGAATAACAACTAACAAACACCGGTTAATCACTCTCAGGGTTATTTAGTTATTATCAACATCAGTGATATTTAGGCAGCATCTCTTTAAGACTATTTAAAAACAAAGAATAATGGAGAATGTTACTGTATCTGATGAAAATTGATACTATTCAAAAAGCAACAACAATTAAAAAAAAAAAAAAAAAAAAAAATAAATAAATAAATATATATATATATATATATCTATATATCAGGTTTTTTTAAGCAATTCTGCTTTGATATCAGTCAGACTGATTGACTGTCTGTTACCATGGTGATGGCGTTTCACTTACTTCTCTTACTGGAATGGAAAACTCCTTAAGTTCAGGTCAAGTAACTCAGAGTTTTCACTGAACCCTGCTTTGTGGAGCACCCCCAGATATGCTGAAAATCAGGAACTAAATATTCGTTGGAGGGAGCTGAAGACTAACAAGGAACAGATGTGTTCATTAGTAGCTGAGACCAGGTGTGAGGGGGAGCAGAAAGCAAAACCAACTGAGAAAAACGGGCAAAGGTACAAGATATGGAACGAGTCAAAAACATAAAATGTAAAATCACAGTTTGCAGAATAAGATCAACAAAATGTCTAAATTACATGAGTTCTTCTTTAATGCTCTCTTTACAGGACTGCGGTGTGCTTTAAAACAGTCAAGTTCTAACAAAAGAAATATGATCTATGTTCTTAATATTCTGGTATGACTTCGAACACCACCTGGGTGAAACAAGGTACTGTGCACTTGATTTAACTCCTGGAAAGCATGTCTGTTCTAATTCCCTCCCAGTTTGACTAATCAGAGTCTGGCTTGTCACTATGGCCCCCAAAGCCACTGAGTCCTGAGAAATATGAGGCCTGACTGGCCTAACGACATTTCACACATTATAAACTTACTTTGAGACACCATTTACCACTACAAGGAGCCACTCTGAGAGTTTAACACAACTTTTGCAAGACCCTGGTCCTTTTCTCGAAAACTGTTTCACCTAGGAGTGAATGTTTCACTGAAATCCGTAATTGTCACCTCGGTTTTTATGGTTTGCACAATCAAACAATACCACCAGGACTAGAGAGAAAAACACAATAATGTTAAGTAGAGGTTACTCTGAATGTATTTATAGGATTTGGTGTGTTCTGTTTCCATTTTGGGATTTGTAATTTGCTCCTAAACTTCCTGGAAACTGTGTCCACAGCTGACATGAGGATTAGGCAAATGCACCTCATGGAACAGTTTCACTTTGTGATTTAGTCTAATAGTACCAGTATAAAAACAGGCATTTATCATGTTGCAGCTTTATTTCGAACACTGGCTGCAGCATTAACTAACCGTAATGATCCTAATGACAAAGAACATGAAAACTTCAGACAGAGAAAGAGAGTAAGAGTGGAAGTGACAGAGGGAAAGAAACGAGTGCACAGGAAAATTGACCCCCCAAATAGCTGCCATTGTAGATGATGGATTCCTCCCTAATCGAAACAGTTTGCCCAGTCGCCCAGCTGGGCTTCATGTGCTTTTGATTACTCTCCGCCATTTAGTTCCACAAAATTACATGCTGCCTAATGGCCTTTTAATGGTTATAGGTTTCTGTGCTCTTTAATGAGCCTGCACCAGTTGGCTGCTAATGCCCTATGGAAATTTGGCAAACGTCCAGTGTGGTTAAGTGTACTTCCCTCCAGTTTACAGTTTACTTTGTTGTGTGAAATCACAAACAAGGAGGCTGATGTGGAAATGCAACTTTTCCTGTTGGCTTGTTTACTTCTTCTGCAGACCAGCCCCATAATTGCGCTATTAGGTGTTTGATTGTTCACACTCTCCTGCTCCCTGTAATTTTTCTGAGGTGATAATGTGGCAACTATTCTGTCTCTACAGCTCATCTGCAGCTCAGACATTCCCTTTGCCTGCCTTCACAAGAGGATGCTGAGATAATGCAGTGCTGCAATACAGAATGGGACACACAAACGTGCAAATCAAAATATTTTTTCTCTACTTTGTAATAAGTTGTTTAGTCAAAGGAAGGCCCTCAGGATTCAGTGTGTACCAAGTGATGAAGGTGAGTCCACCCCCTGAACTGATCATCAGCAGTCATTATGGTTCTGTTTGTGCAGTTTTATCTCTCCAGCATGTCTGTTTTTGTGTCCTCATGCGTACGTACGTGTATCTAAGTGTGTGTATGTGCCTTAATGGGGACTGCAGCAGCTGCTTTTTGATGAGTGCCTGTTTACTGGACCTAATTAGGCAGAAAACGGCCACACATACTCCCCGATAAAGTAGGACCACAAACAGATGGCCTGAGCACCCAGGAGGACGCCTGACACCTTGCCCGCCTTGGATGGCCACTCAGCAGCCAGTCTAAAAAAAAAACCACACACCAGTTTACCATGTTTCTGTCAACATCACTTGTAACAAACTTATTGACATGGCTGTTAAGATTTTGTTGCTGTAAATTTAACACGAGGAACACAGGCTAGATCTTTTGGATAAAATGTATGAATAAACTTCTGCTTCTTGTCGGTGGTTTCGCTCTTGGGGTTATTCTTCTCCTTAAGTCCTTTTTTTTTTCTTCAGAATTTGACAAGTCTAGGGTAAAAACAAGCCTTGTGCCCGATCGCCTCAAGGGGCAACTCGAGGATTCGTCTTCCGCTTTGTTATTCTTAATATTGCCTCACCTGTCTGGAGTCTGACAGGAGCTTACCTGGGGGAATGTGCAGGACTTCTGCTGACACTAAACGGATCACAGAAGCAGCTCACTACATGCCTCGCTGATGGAGACATCACCACATAGCTATGCAGAGAAAGAGACCGCAGGCACCATCATGTTTTAAAGAGTTTAAACCATTACAAAGGGGGGATATAAAGACACAGACTTTAGTTAACCCTTTGGGTGGAGAACTCTGAGAGTCTTAGTAAAAAATGTCTCTGGGTAAAACAAAAATTGGTTGAAAAAGTTTCTCACTGATTCTTCAAAATCCTTAATTAAGTAACCATTTTAACCAATACTTTCTCAATTACCCGTGACTCCTCTTGCAACCTATTAAGCATCACAACCACAGTCAAGTAAAATTATAATGTTGTGTAATTGTGCTGGTTCTTAATTACCACTAAAGCTAGAATAAATAATAAAAATGCTTCTATCATCAAGTCCTGAAGCTTCTTATTAGCAGCATAAAGCCTACTGATTTCCATTTCATCTAGGTTTTAGGCAGAGTTGACACCAAATAGTTAACAGCAAAATTTTAAACACCTTGTGTAATCCGTTAACACTCAGAGTATGTGTTAGGGATGACTTTCAGCTACTACCACACCAAAATTTGTCTCAATTAACAAATTCCTGTTTTGGGTTGTGCAACTTTTAAGCCCAATTTAGGACACAAAAAGTGGGTTTGGACATTCAGCCTGCAGTTGGTTCTCACTGGGTGTAATTCTTCTGTTGCTGTTTGTATTCCTGTTGCCACTACTGATATGATTTATATCTCTGCTCTGCTACAACTCTTTCTATTTATATCCCGTTTACCAGGCTGCTGCCGCCACCAGTACAAATGCTGACTAACGTCACTCCTGAGTGAACACAGGTGATGTCAGTAAACTAAAAACAAACTTCATGTGTTTCAGTTTGACTTCTTTAAAGGGATGTATTTATCACAGTTTAAACTTTACACTATTATTTATTCTAATTTTGTATTAGAAATGTGCATGGCTCTTGAAAAATGTACATCATGACTGTTTTTCACACTTTGCTGTGACTCAAAATTTACACTGATCTGTGTGTTTCTGCTAGTGCTTTTATGTAGGTGTGTGTTTGTGTGTAGGTGTGTGTTTGTGTGTGTGAAAGAGCCATAAAGGGAGGTAGAGTAGTACTCTAGAGGGCAGCAAGAGACCACATAGAACAACACTGTAACGGTTCATATTTGCAGATAGGTGCTAAAGGAGTGTCTGTTTTTGTTAGTTTTAACCTACATTGGTGTGTCTGACACACATTTTTTATTGCATCTTAGCGTTCCAGGCAGCTGTAGATAAAATCAAGCAAAGCGTTGCATGCTTTGTGGAGTTAATTGTGCATTAATGATCACATTCCAGTAGTGTGTTCTCTGTAGCAAAAAAACAGAAAAGTGTAGTGAAGTGTTGAGAAACAAGTTGGCTGATAAATATTTTTCAAATCAAGTCAGTCGATGGCAGTCTAAAGCCAATCGTTTTGTTTGTTTGTTTGCCTTAAAACTATAACAAATTGTAAAGTATATGATTAACAGTTATTCATACAATCAACTGAGCTTTAAGGATAAAAATAGCAAGCGAAGAAATATGGGCAAATGTGTGATAGACCAGCAATTCTCCACTGGTGGGTCATGTCCCACTTTTGGGTAGCGACACATTTTCAGTGGGTCGCAGTCCTTTGCCTGGGCAAAAAAAAGTTTAAAAAAAGTCTTATCATTATTGCTTGAATAACCAAATGAATAATTTTAATAAGACATTGATAGTTTTATATTCAGTGTGTGGGTGCTCAGCAAAAGCCACATATTTTGAGGGTCTGTTACCCCTGAATGTTTCGCCCTCCCATGCATATGACTTGCACTTGAGTGTCTCCTAGCATGCTCAGGTTTGACCAATGTCAGTCACTTAAAAAATGGAAATAATTAAAGTTTTTAATCAGACAACCAATGAATCTAAAACTGATATCAAATGTGGTGTTATGTTATCACCAACAGATGTGTAATTAGGGTTTGGTTTGTATACAGAACCAACACTTTTTGTCTTACGAGCTTGAGGGCTGAGACACTGATTTTGTTTCTGTTAAAATAATAATAAAAAAATTATAAGTATGAACCTGGATTATGTGTAGCTCTCTTTTAGAGTAATTGCTCAACATTTTTATTGTTAAGAATTAAAGTTAGAAAACAGTACTCCTGTCAGCAGAGCTCCATCTAAAAAGTAGATATTCTATTATGCGGAATACCAGATCTATCCCTACATCAGGTGTATTAAACAGGCCGACATTCCATATTAGACCATGAAAATCACCTTCATACAGTTTTACAGCATGTTGATAATAAGAGCTGAACTCTATTATGGGATTGTCTGCTGTCATCACGGTCCCAGAGTAGCCTGAAGACTGCTAGAAACCCGACGCTGCCGTTTGTGAGTCCAGGGATGAACAAGCAGGATTAGTTCAGGAATGATAAGGACGCAGAACATTGTGAACCTTTACAAACAGTCTGAGTGTGGATCCCCTGCCGACAACATGCTATGTTTTAACATTATGTTCCTGTACTGTCTGAGCTCCATAAATCACTAAATCAAAATGACATGGAGTGACACTGGGCAATATGGGGCCTCAGTTAGTAGCTTCCTGACAGACGCTTTGTACATTAAACTTGCAAATGAAGCTAATAGCATAGGGTCACAGTTGCTTTAATTGGATGTTTGCCTTTGAAAACTCAATTTCCCATGTACAGCTACCATTTGAAATATTCAAAAGATTAGAATATAGGGTACATTTGTTTAACTGCTTTATATATTGTTATATATTGTTGAATTTTGCAGACAAATGCAAATGCTGCACACAAGCAGTCTTTTAAAAAGTGCCCCTGTCCTCCTGAGTCTTTTGTAGTTTATGTTATACAATCATTAAAACAACTAGTAATATACGTCTGACCTTTCCTGATGGAAATTCTGCCACTGTTGGACCAGCTTTCTCATAAATGCAGAGATGCCTACATCACTGGGCGAAAAATAGGTCCATGACACATGTGGAGACAACGACCGGAGTTTGGCAAATGCTGCCGCCATAAAGCGGATGGTCACTGTGTAAATGCCACCAGTCTTGGGAGCTGCACAGGGCTTTAATTTGTTTGTTTTTTTATTACCTATCAGAGAGACAAGACGGTGCTGCCAAATCCACTCTCCATGCCCAAATGGCCCTTGACCTTTTATGCTTGAGTTTACAGCTTGGAAACCCTAGCCATTCAGCCCATACAGAGACAGTATGCCACAGATCATAACATTATATTTAATAAAAGTATGTCCTGTCAAAAGGCCAATCTGACCCTAATTAAAGAGCTCGTTTTAAGGGTCATAACAAATATAAACTGTTGAGCTAACTTTATGGTATCAGAGATTCTGTCTGTGCGTACACATTCCTGAATATTTTTTTGCACATGTTAGGTGCTATATATACTTTACATAAGAAAAAAACAGAAAAAAATACTGTATGCATAGGCGTATGTTTGTGTTAATGCTGATTGACCATTCTTTTCCATTCTTTGTACTATTTTAGCCATTCATAAAGCCCATCAAAACATTCACATCATTCAGGAAATGGGTGCTATGACTTTTGGTTTTTGTAACTTTTATACTTTTCAAAATATTTTGCATCCTTCACAAATATTTTCCTCATAAAAATACATTGAAATCTCGTCAGGTTCTTTCAGACCATTGTTTTCTTTGAAATCTGCTTCATAATACTTGCTGTAATTTTGGCTTCTTGTGTTTCTTTTATTTTTTTAGCTACTGTTCTACTACTTTAGCTTTTAGCTAGCCTTTTGCTACTTTTAGCTTTCTAGCTATGCTTTTGTTACTTTTGTTCATATTTTTGCTGTTTTTAGCTTTTAGCTAATGTTTTGCTGCTTTTAGTTAGACTTTTGCACGTTTAAGCTTAGTTAAAACTCTGCAACTTTTAGCTAGCCTTCTACATGTAGCTTTTTGCTCACGTTCTGTTTCTTTTCTCTTTAATAACTGAGTTTCAGCTTCTGCAGCACTCCGCATTCACACTCCATTTTTGCAGAAAATGCAATATCTCTAGTTTTTGTAGTATTCACGTATAAATAAGCTATACCACGTGCCTCAAAGTTGGGCAGAAAACACTTTTTTCCTTATCTGTCTTGCACATATATATTTACACGCTGTATGTAAGAATGGTAAATAAAAAAATACTAGATTATAAGACTGGAGTTGATCCTTGTCCCTGCTGAGAATTTTTTACAGTCCCACAAAGTCCCACGTGTGCACGCACCTCACTTTATCTTACATGCACAAATTAAGCAGAGCCAAGCAGGACAATTAAGTTATGTCATACATTTATTCACATACGTGAATGTTATGAATAAAAAGCAAATACGACAGACAAATTTAATTTCAAGAGCACCAGGCCACTGCTGCAAATTTCCTGGATACACTTTAGATTAAGTCCGGGCTCTCTTATTGAATAATAGATCTTAGCAGGCCCAAACTTAAGTTGCCCAGATAAATTTAGAGTTCATGAAATCAAATCTCACTAATGTTATAACGTACTTGTAGACGATGAGTGGTATAGCAGTCATCGTATGATCCAAAAGACAACTCTTTCCAGCTAATATTAGTTTACTATGTGTTGATGTCTTGCTTCTCCTCAAATGATGATATTAGTTAGAAGACTAAAAAAAACTAATCATAACTTTGAAAAAGGGTTAAAATAATTTTGTTACAGTTGTTCATACTTATTTTCAAATGGTGGAATTATTAATAACAAGTGTACATAATTATTTGGATTTAGACACATCTTTTGAAAACAACACCTTGAGTTTAAAGAGTGTAGCCTTTCTTAGCAAGATGCATTTCATGGTGACTTTACAGGCTGAACGCCGTCCATCTGAATCACCCTTTTTAGTTGGAAGGGTCATTAACAGCTAATCCTATCCAGTGCTAAACTGTGCAGAAGGTAATGAAACCATGAGCTCACAGCACTTATCTCCCTCTGCAGTTACAGCTTCAAAAATGGCTGCCAGTTCCGAAACCGTAGACCAGGAGGGGAAATCAAGACAGTGTGAAATATTAATATCTCTGTCTCTGTTCAGCACGGGGAGAGGATTTAAACTTGTTACATTTTACTGGGTGAGGGTCTAGCAGTGGCCTGGGGGCCATGCTGGACTCTGTGACTCAGTATGTATATTCACGTAACACCGTGATTGTGAGGGTAGGCAGTATAAGCTCCACGTCCATAGTGCGCAGACTCTGGTCCCAAAAATACAGGATGGCAGCTCCTGTAAACCGAGTCTCTGCTGGCTTCAATTTCCAACAAGGAAAGAAGGCAGGGACATTTTCACTAGTATTATAATTCATGTGTATGGGGCATTCGTTCATTATTTTAGCAAATTTGCAATGTTGACGTCACAAACTTGCTTGCTTGTGTCAGTATAAGAATGGTCCACCAGTATGATCCAACACAAGTAGATGGTGTGAGCTGTGTTCAGGTTTTTTAATCAATTTTTTTTATCCTTATTCTTATAATCTATACACATAAAAATTATTTTCTGTATTTATTTATTGGGATTTGTCAAATAGGAATAAGAGCATAACTCAATGAGACAAACTTTAAAACATTTTTTATTATTTTTACGTTCCATTCTTGGTGGGAAACAACCCTTGCCTACATGTCTACATTATACGTTCACTGAGAACTTCTAGCCGGTGCTGGCGTGGAAGCTTGTAAACATCATGGCTTAATTCTAATGTTTAATAAAAGCCCATGCAGCCATGACGCATCAAAATCGCTCGCACCATTTGGGAGATTATTACTGTAACTTTAAAAGCAGCTTCATTTCAGCACAACGCTGCTGGCTCAGCACTTTGACTGGTCAGAGGAGGTGTTAAAGAGGCAGAGAAGATCAGTGCTGGCGTGAGTTACTCCGGTACTTAGTGCGGCTGAGGATTTGGGTGTAAGTAGGAGCAGAGTGATCCAGGGCAAGGTTGATGACTCAAGGCGGATTTGTGACACAACAAGTAGCTTGAACCTTCTTTAGATGCATGTGCAGGACTTCAGCTTCTTTCATCCTTTTAAAATCAACACCAAGTTGTTCTGAGTCATTACCTTCATCCTTTGATGAAACCTTTCCACACTAACAAAAAGTGCTCTCTTCTGCCACTTCTCTTACCTCAAATTGATCGCTGCTTACACAAATGCTTCAGCTCTCCTCAGATGTTGAACACATGAGGTCCATAACAAGATACAACAATCTTCTTTGTATTCTAGTCAGTTGAGTTACAGCCATTTTTGTGTTTGCTAAGGTCAAGTAGCTGTTATCCTGAGTTGGATTGATTCCAAAGTTTATTCATTTTTTGATGTCCATCCAATAATTACGTTCTGAGAGTTTTAATAATATTCATCCAGTGGTACTTGAGATATTTTGCTAACAGACAGATGGAATTAACAGTTATTGGCGATTTCTTTAAACAAGGATTTTGTGCAATCTGTTATCACTCGGAGTATGTGTTGGGGACTAATCTCTGCTGCTACCACACTAGATTTCAGCTCAACATCTGTAAAAATGACTGACTTTTAGCCGATTTTGCGTTTGCTAAGGTTAATTAGCTGTAGCGTCCATCTTGAATTAGGTTGACTCCAAAAGGGGGATGAGTTAGAGATGTAAATCTCAAGATTACCTTCTGAGAATGTCATTGAGATGTGTCCAGTGTTTTGCAAGCTATTTTGCTTACAGACAAACAAACAAACATGCACACACATGCAAAAACATTGGTAGCTCCTGGAAGTTTGTTCTTGTGCGTTCATGTTCTGTTTTTTTCATCAAACGATGAAGGTTTTGTACTGATTAACTTAGAATGAGACTCTGTTGGTGAGTGAGATTATTTGTACAACCGCTTAAATGAACTAAAACATAAAGTTGTTCTCAGCCTTCATCTGTAGTTGGCAACGATAGATTTTCATCCAGATGGGAAGTGATCTTTGTGATGAAACTGCCTTCATCCTTGACACATAAGATGACCAATTGATGAAGTAGTTTAGTTTGTCTTCTGTCTACTTCCTGTAATTTACATACAAAATCATTTAAATAACAAAACCAATACCAGAACAATTGGAGAGCGGAATTTCATTTCGCTACATCAGCTGCTGGAAGCGCTTTCAGTAGTTTCAGTATGCATGGTACTTTGGCACAAGGCAAGACAGGTGGTAGGAAGTTATTTCAGTAATTAGTAGTAATATCATCAGCCCCTACTCCTGACACACACACACACGCTTCTTCATGGCAGCACATGCTGATCACTGCTCACAGGGTGTCAGTGTATCCCAGCATGCAGTTTGGACATCTAAAATAGGCTGCTGCACAGCTGGGGCTGCAGGAATGGGAGAGGAGGAGGAGAATACCAGGCAGTTCCTGTTTGCAAACACTCGCTCAGAGCTGGCTGGTGGGGTTTTGTCACGCTTCGTGTTCTGTCTTGTTGGGCTGAATCATGCAGAACCATGCTTTACGTTCCCTGGCAGTGATGAAGGACAGCCTTTGGCCCACTGATCAAGGACAGAAGTTGGCCTTTAATGTGTGCTTCAAATTTTGCACCTGTCAGATAGTTATGTGCCGAGTACCCACCGGATCTGCATGTCCCATTGTAACAAGCTGCTAATGCAAATATATTCTTGTTCAGTAATTAATTAGCTTCTTGTCTTAAATGATTCATAATGTTTTTGCACATCATTGTGCGTTTATGTCTGTTTGTCTGTAGAACTACAACCCATCAAGGTTTAGAGTCAATCCATTTCAAGATGGCTGCCACAACCAATTGACCTTAAGACCATAAAAATGGCTATAACCAAGTTAATTTTAAGAATATTTGGCTAAAATTTGTTGTGACAGTGGATGGCACTGATCTGCAACATTTATTCCAAACGCTGACACATTGCGCAAGATCCTTGTTTAAAATTTTGCCTTTAACTATTTAAAGTCAACTTTACCTGTGAGCAAAACATTACATGAACTACTGGACCGAATATATTTCTGGAAAATAATTATTAAATGGACCTTTACAATTGATTAACATTTGGAGCCAACTGAGCCTTAAAAAACACAAAAATGGCGATAAATCAATCAATTTTACATATATTGGACTAAAATTGGGTGTGTTTGTAGCTGATTCGCAACACATACTCTGAGCATATTGCTCAAAATGTTTTTTTCAAGGTTTGACCAAAATTTAGTACCAACTTAGATCTCACCAAAGAATGATCTCAGTTTAAAACTCTGGTATAAAAGGGGGTGGTTGATTTGCATTCCTTCAAGAAATTCTAGGCCTTTAAAACACACTGACCTCTTTGAGCTAATAAAATCCGCCCGCTGCTGTCGTTTCTGTTTTCACATTTTCTTCTGCGAATTCCTGAAGTCCCACTTTGGTTTGTGAAATGAGCTTATAATCATTGAGCTAAACATTGCATCACCTAATCAATCTGAGCAACAAAAAAAAAAGCAAGAGTGAAAAGGCTTTTTAACACGTTACATTTTCCACCACAGATGTGGTTTATTTTAGAGAGTGGCTTCAGCAGAGAAGACGTTTTGTTTGAGTTTGAGAAATGTAACAATTAAAACAAATCTTGAGGCGAACTTCAATTAACCTCGGCTTGGTTTGGGTTTCAACCCTGAGGATGGAGACTCTTTATTTTCTTTATATTGTCTAAAACTTTGCCTGAGCTAAAAGGCACGGAGGGAATATTTTTACTTTAAACATTTTTCTCGAGGAAAAATTCTTTTTTTCTTTTTTTAAGACATAAATGTGGTGGTGTTTTAAAATGTCCAGCTGCAGATTATTTACCCCCTGTTCGAATGAATACTTTGAATTAATCATTTTAGACAACAGAAAAATCAAATATCAAATTTGTTTATACATTAAAAGGAATGATGTCAAGATATAAACATTTCCCCTTGTAAAATGGAAGGTCTAGCATTTCTTAAAGGAATACATATCACCCATTGCCTTTGATGCAAGACATTAAAACCAAGATCATCCTATGATCTCATGCTCTGATCATGGATTATGAATGACTCTCAGCTACTACCACATCAAATTTTACCTCAATATCTGTTAAATTGACTGAGCTACAGCCATTTTTGTGTTGGCTAATGTTGATTCGCTGTGACAACCATCTTGAAGTGGATTGACTCCAACAGTTAGTCCGTTGTGGATGTACATCCAATAATTAGTTTTGGCAAGTTTTGTTAAAAATTGTTGAGTAGTTCATGAAATTATGGTAACAGACAAACATACAAACACACAAATCTTCATCTATATTAAAAATCAGTCGGCATAAAGTCGGAGAAAGAGCTTTTTTGAAAACAGGCAAGAGTTGAGTAATCTCTGCTGATGTCAGAGTACAAAGTTGATTCGTTCAAATTAGAGTGAAAAGTATCAAAACTTGATGGCTTTTATTAACAGAACCCCCAAACAAATGTCACTTTAGATAAAAAGTTAAATGTCTGAAGGCCAAATGTAAAACATAGTTCACGCCGTGTTTTTACATGTCCTTAAATCAGTGGTGTTTATGTTTATGTTTCAGAGGTCGTGCTGATGTGATCAGAGAGCTGGCTCCTGTGATTGCTGTGAGCTGATGTAAACTCTGCTCTGTCGGGTCATGTTTCAGCCCTGGAGGCCGGAGCGGCAGATCTGTGTCGAGGCGTATAAACACTGACATGTCCAAGCAGAAAATGGAGGAGTGCACATCTTCAAACTCAAATGGAAACCAGTCAGACGTCTCGGTGTACACAGAGAACTGAAGTCTGTGAACATAAAGAACCGCAAGCTTATGGTGAGGTAAAAAAGAAAAAGATTTGTCGGTTGCGCCGTCTGTGTTGGTCCCAAGAAGACAAAGTAAAACATAAAATATTTGTTTGCAGCTTTATTTTTGAATTCTTTGCACTTTTTGTGTAAACTATGTGTTGATGGTTTTGCATAGTGTTTGTTTGCTCTCATTAGAGTCTAAATCTTGTTCACCTGACAGCTTTATTAGGAAAATTATGTAGTCTGTATTATTATTATATTTCACTTTTTACTGATTGAAAGTGTTTCATTGTGCATTTAATTAAAAAAAATGTCAGTTTGATCAAGCTAAATAAAAATAGAAACAGCTTCTGCAAAAACAATAACTCATTCTAACGACTTTAAATGCTGAAGATCCAAACTTACAGGAAAATTAAAGCTGTAAAACAATTCAAATTATGAACAATTGTCAAAGAAATGCTTCGTAATATCTGATATATTGACCCGACTTTAGTTAAATAAACTTAATACAGTAGTTTTCTTTTTTAAATATTAAAGATTTGAAATAATTTGCATAAAATTTCCATTTCTCTCCATCTAGATCAGGCATGTCTAACATGACACCTGGTTTAGGGTTAGTAATAAATTATTAATGTTATCTCTTGTATCAGATAATTGTGCTTAATGATTCTCCTCTTACATCAGCTCGGTGTGCCGTGTTGTCATCTGCAACACATTTGTGGCACCCCTCGGGGGGAACAGAGTGTGGTTGTGTTTGAACACAACTCATCAGAGATGCAAATTCCTACGAGAGTAAAAGTACAGAAATGACAACAGCACAAGTTAAGATTTAAGGAAAATCGTAAAGATTTATTGCCTCTGACACATATCTTTTAAATTTGTAAATTTCTGATGAAAGGTGCCAAAGCAGCTACTGAACAAAATTCCTAAATCAGCTTTGGAATAAAAAATGTCTAGATTTCAATGTATGAACTGTATAAGAAGTGTAAAACAAACCAAGAGCAAAGGAAATTTTAAAACTGCTGCCAGTGGCTCATTATGGTCTCCATGGTAATGGCACACGTGTGTCTGTCACTCCCTGACTGTTAACTGAAGAGAGGCAGACAGAAACAGACTCAAACAGTTGCTGTGTAAAAACTACAAGTCGTGCCTGATTGTCACACATGCAGATTTTCTGTTTTTACAGGCTTTTTGTGTAGATATGACAAGTTAAAAGTTCACATCCATTCTGAAGAGAATATTTCTAGCCAAAATAAAATTGCAGTCTATGGAAACTTGGCTGTGCACTCTCTGTACTCTGAGGATATTTGTGAGAAAGTTCTAAGTCCTATTGCAACTTCCTGTGTCTCATGTAAACGTTGAATGATAGTTTTACTAAGAGTAAGGCCTGAGCTATAGAGCTCCAAAGAACGCTGAGATTTCTCAGTTTTTTTGCCAAAATTCCATTGTTATCTACGGGTAAATGTCTTGCAAATACTTTGTTTAGTCAGACGTTGTACCACATCAAATGTTTTAGCCCATTATTCCCAGTTCCTAATCGAGCCTCATGTTTTCATATAGAATAATTTTTTTTTTTTAAATTATGGGGCGTAAGGATGAACAAAACTAAACAGAATAGTGGTGAGTGCTTCATTGTTGGTGCTTCTTGAAAGTATTAACATTAATGAGCAAGAAAAAAAAAATTCATTATTTTAAATATGACCCCAATGACAAAAAGCAAGCTTAATCTGTCAGTTTGCTAGAAAACAATTCTTTGTCTCTATATTCCAGTAAATTAAAGTTTAAGGTAAAGTGGAAGAATAATAAAAAGTGCAACTCTTGGTTTGTAATGTCATTTTCTTTTTGTGAGTAAGAGTCCGCACAAGCTTTGCTCTTGGTAACTAAAACATGCATTATGCAGTCTACAACACACTAGTTGAACATTAGTCGGGGAAATATGCACTTTATAGGCCTCAGATTGCTCTACTGTAAGATATGCAAACAAAAGTGATAAAATATGTCCACTTTATCAATGAGAAGAGAATAAATATAGAAATCCCCCCCTACCCCAGTGGTATGTCTGTTTTTTTGTTTCTGTTTTAAAGATTGAAATACAAGCTGCTCATCCTGTTGTCTCTTTATAGTTTCGTGTGCTCCCCAAAATACTCACAACAGATGTGTTCTCACTCAGCTAAAGAAAACAAGTGCTTCATTTAAACTGAGGTGCACTTTTGCATATCAGTGCATTTATTTGATTTACAGCTGATGACTTGCTATGCTTCCAATGTTTTTTGGATGGAAATAAGTGGTCAGGCAGCAGTGTGAAATTTAGTGGCTTCAGTTTGGGTGCTTTAGCACTTATCCCTCATTTATCACACAACAGAAACTGCCTCCGCTCGCATTTAGTGACACGATTTACCTTTGCCTCTTTGCATGCAGAGTCTATTTGTCACTTTAATCTGGGTGCTCTGCGTTTATCTTCCCTCAGTCAGTTTAATGCACACGGCGGTTGTCTGTGGCAGTCTGTCAACTCATGGCTGCATTAAGGCTTTAATGAGACTTTGAGGCACATTTTTCACTAAGTTACATGAGCCCGTCTTCAAGTTTGCATGAAAAATCTCGTATATTGACTGTTTCACACATCTTCACTCTCATTGCCATGAAAACATTCATGCACACACTCCCATCCCCACACCCACACATATACATATATATGTATATAATGTAAAAAGAACACACAAGACACAAGTAGTGTCTCTTATCTAGTGCAACGACTGTGGAAAAGGTCACCATGCCAGGACCATTAGTTTAAGCTCTTCACATGCATGAAAATCCACTTTCTTGCTGTGACGATTGTGCACAATGAAATATATCCATTACTCCTGTGTCACTAGACCGCTAATGTGAGCTGGAGGTGAATCTTAAAAGAAAAGGAAATTCCTGAATAAAATTTGAAGGGCATCAGTGCAGCTATTGTCCAAACTTATAACGTACCTTTGTAATAAACTATAAGTGTAAAGAATTGTGAAAGCTGCTGCCAGCAGCTCATTACAGTCGCCAAGGTAACCATGTACCTGTGTCTGTCACTCCCAGACTTCCAAGATGACTACAGGCAGATAGAAATGCAGACTGAAAAGTAACTCTCAAACAAACATTTGTTGTGCAAAAAAAAAAATCGGATTTTAAAATGATTTAACTACGAGCAAAAGAGGACTCTGATAGTCAAATGTGAATTTTTATGTTTAGAAGACCCTTCATCTCTAGTTTTGAAGAGAATATTGTGAGCTAAAATACAATTAAAGTCAATGGAAGCTTGAGTGCGTTCTCTGCATTCTGGGGTGATTTCAGGGAAAACCAAAGGTCCTATAGCAGCAAGAGATACACTGGGCGAAGGAAGACAAAAAAGCCTATGATTTCATGTCTAATTTGTATATGTACTGAAAAGAGTTGCAGGAGTAAGAAGAGTTTGTTTCAAAAGATTTAAAAATTTTAGACAAATCAGAAATTAGTGTGTGACATCATCGTCTGTCAGTTGAACATTATGTGGTAAAAATGGTAGAAATCAAAAAACATGAACTACAATTGTGTAAAAACTAAAATATATAAAAATTCCAGCTCAGATGTGCAAAATCCCAACTGTTCTTTGACTTGTTTAAACTTTGAAATCTGTTTCTACTGTAAAGTATCCCTCAGCTACAGAGCTCCAGCCAGGGCTGGGTTTTCTCATCTGTTTCTCCAAAACCTAATTACTCTCCAGTATGCTTTTTCTTGCATTATTTTTGGGAACGTTGTCTTTGTTGTGTGATGTGCAGCTACAAATCAAGCAATACGTTTTGGTGTATAATTTGCATTTTTATGTTTTGGTACATATTTATGCTCAGACTTGTTAAGTAAAGTATGCAGTTAAAAAGAAAAAAAACCTGCCGGTCTAGAAGAAGTTTTGAAAAAGCTGTGTGTTTTTGTATTCAATGCAATCTGCTGGCTTCCTTAGATAGATAACCTTTACTAATTGACTTTTCATAATGTGTATGAATGTTTTTGTGTAGTGCCCTGAGACGACGTTTGCTGTGACTTGACGCTATAGAAATAAGCTGAATTGAATTGTCCGTGGAGCTCTGTCTTTATGGTGCGACGCTGCTTGATCCCCAGTATTTATTCTTATTCTTGACAGTTGTCTTACTTGTTCTTTCTCTCTATTTTGTTTTTTCACCTGTAAAATCAGGTGCACTTTTATTCTCTGTTGTTTGTCCAATTCAGCCATATTTATTTACCTACACAGACTAAGGCCTACCTAACGTAGGTCAACCATGTGACTGAAGTTTCTGTGTAGTTTTCAGCAGATTCAGAAAAGAACTTTGTTTACATGGAGTGTGGACCTGCATTTTATCCACTAATAATCCACTAATTGCACAATGACCGCTGGACATGGACACCGGCACTCATCCCTGTACAGAAAAGTGGGTCGAGAAACTAGATCGATTTATATTAATATATCTAAAAAAACTACTAGAGTAAACTATTTCAAACTGCACCATGTGGTAAGATAGCATATAGACAACCTTTTGTGTTTGATTTCATAGTTTGCAATGAATACCTTTTAAAGATTTGAGTAAACAAAAACAAAAAAATAATAGCAACAAAAAGTTCTATATTCATAATCTCATATAACTAAGATATGGAAAAGCCGTTATGCATTTGCAGTGCACAGCGGCTTAATCTTTTGGCCTTTTCCTATCATTCCACAGAAGCATCGTGTAACCACATCTATAAATTGTGATGTCTCAGTCCAGCCAGACCTATGTGCTGATAGAAACTGTCTGCTGTGTTCCAGAAGGTTTTGAGTGGTCTGAATCCAGGTCAGCCTGCTCCACTGATAAATGTTGGCTCCTTCCCTTTGATTTCCTGTCTGAGGCAAGAAATTATTGATGATTTTCAGCAGCCTTTCAGTCCCATAAATTAACAAAGCCCAGACAGTAGGACGAGCATTGGACAAGCCCTGTCCGGAAAGCCCCAGGAGTAGTTACAGCTCAGGAAAGTCATGTGACTAAAGGTTAAAGGGCAGCACTTTAAATTAATTTATTATCTTTCTTCCACTTACAGTGAAAGTCAGTATGAAGTTAAAGGTGAGTAAAGAAACTTGACAGGATATGTTGTGTACAAGCAAACACACATAAACCATTTGAGTTATCTGTAATTTAATAGTCAAATGCATGAAATTCAGAATTCCTTTACTCATTAGTGATCCTAATCAGTTATTGGATTAAAAATATCAGTTTCCCTTTAAGAGTTTGATTTATGTGTTCTAGCCTTCATCAAGGGCCTTTTTGGGCAGGTGCAGCAAGTGGACCGAGGGTTGAAGCAGCTGTGATGGGATCAAGAAAGGCAAGGAGTGGAGGGGAGAGGGTGGGGGCTCCTTCTGAGCTGCTGCCATGTCATGTACATCCCCCATAAATCTCTGTCCGGAGAGCAGGCTAGAGCGAGAGCAGCTAGCGTTTGCATTTCATTTGCCTTCTCTCCAGCCTGCCTTTTCTCCTCCTCACTCCCAGCCCCTCCTCCGCCTGCTGTTTATTTTCAGCCCTCGACATACTCCGAAGGCTTGTGAGGTAATTATTTCATAAAGTTACACCTCCGCTGTCACAGATGCCCACAGTTGGCCCGCACTTGAAAAGCCTGGGCCAGTGATTAACATTTGAAGGCAGGCAGCCAGGGAAAATCACAGGGCTACCTCAGTTTCTACAAATACTTTGTGCATGACAAGTAGATGGAGTGTAGACGGAGGGCAGGTGCAAAGCAATTTTGCACATTTATTTCGCTCATAAAAGAAACATCTCAAAATGTTTTTGCACGTTTTATACTTGGGGTTCAAGTTAAACTTTATTTTTTTATGAAGATGCCCAAGGTGAAAAAATATGAAGCAAAAAAAAAATGTTTCACAGATTTCAGGTTAAGTTTACTTTTTTATTATGCCAATATAAGTATAGTTTTTTTAAAACAATGAAAAAGAAGAGGAAATCTTAGCAGTTTGCACTTGTTTTAACATAATTAAACTCTTTTCTGTGGAGATGACATACTTTATATTGTGTTTTAAAGTACAATTTCAATCAAACATCAAGTCCGAAGTTTATAAAATGGTAAACTCTTTCTGAAAAAATGCAGAAATGCACTAAATTTTTTGGTTTGTACCACATGCAGTGATTATAGTGACTACACTTACAGGAACTCTTTGGGTTTTCACCAAACAAAGTTTGTTGAGTGTTTGGTTGAAGATGACTGTAAACCTGTTTTTGTAAAGCTGGACATCTCCTGAAACTAAGGCCCCCTTCATACTGGGTTAGGTCTTCACTATATCCTCTATGACCTACATGTCCACTTAAAATGGGGCTGGATTACAGTAAATTTAGAAAATCTCCTTCAGTGTGAAAGCAATCATGTTGTTTCTACGATTCAAAGAGTTTTTATTCTTCTTATATACCGTGTTTTCAAGATCTCATGTGCTCCCAACACAGGCAGTACTGAGTCCTATTTACACTGGATGACGGCCATGCTACGATGTAAAAAGTCAGCCACAATGTGGATGATCTTGGTAAAGTGTAGAAGTGGTTTACATGCTTGCATTAAGAACACAACGAGCTCCACGTGAGCGTCACAGCCTCTCTGTTACAGCGTGCGATAAAACGATAGTCGTTTTTGAGCATACAAAAAACTTCTGTAGCAAGGTCGGGGTGGTTTATCGTCATGACGGCAGCATATCAGTTATGGATGGAGCATGTTAGCAGCGATAGCAGCAAATTCATAAGTTAGGGCATGCACACATGAATATGGTGTCACCCTGTGCCTCATACTCCACCCAGAAACCGGATGTGCTGCCATTATGACAATAAACCACCACGCCCTTATTATGGAAGTTTTGTATATGTCCAAACTATTCTGGATCTATCCCGAGCTACGCCACTTTATCAGGTGCAATTAAGAGCCCACTGGGTCCCTAATGTGTGCATGTAGACCTCTTCAGCACCCTCCAAAGACCATCCAATCAGTGGCTGACTTTTTATGCCATGGCGCAATCTTTAGCAGTGTGAAGAGGGCATATTACCAAACCATTTTTTCCCCAAACTAATCTAAAGATGATCTAAGATGAACAAAAAGCAAAATACAATAAATAAACTATTTTACAATTTGTGTAAAAATCATAGTTTTTCACAGCTTTTTATTCTATTCGTTTCCTTCCCCTGATGCAAACTTTTTCTCATGTTCAGACAAAAGCCCGTAGTCGTCATCCACCTCAGTATGCATATGTCTCCAAAACATTCGTGTGTGGGACAACAAGAGACAGAAGAAATGAGTGTCTGTGACTTTCTGATGTAAAAGGTTATTCATGCGAATCTCTGCATGAACAGACGCACGTGTAGCTGTACATAAAACTCACACACAAATATCTGTCATCGGTGCTTGTCAGCTTGTGTTCACCCAGATCATAAAAGCGCAGACACACAAGGGCAGAGTCAGGCCCATCATGATTTTCAGAAGTTATAAATAGAGGAAAAGCTAATAAACATTTATGGAGGGGCTGTAAATCGCTTGCAGTATAAACGCTTCACAATAAGTTCTGCTATCCCCACAATGTCATCTGAATGCCCTTTAGTGGTGGAACCATTAGTCATCCAGACCCCCACCATGTTTTCAGCCAGTGCTCCCATTGGCCGCAGCTCCACGACCGTCCAATCAGATAACTGGGAGGCTGAAACATTTGCCGGGTTCTGAGTGTCCTCTCGATGACATCGTGATGCCTAGCTATTAATTTAACTCTGGAGTGTGAAATATAGGGGAAACGAAATGTTACTGTGTCTTAAATATGTCAGCGTTACGAGTAAAACTGTTGGTGTGTTTGTAGAAAAGGGATTATTGTTTTTACCTCTGGGAATTAGACGCTTTGCAGGATCTTTGTGCGAGACTTCAGAGTTCACAAAGGGGAAGTGGAATAAATACAGACCAAAGAGAGGCAGAAAGTTCTGCTTTTATTTAAAAAAAAAAACAACAAAAATCAGAGTTGAAAAGTATGAAATATTTCTTTTAATTATTTTAAAAGTTTGTCCAATGATAATGAATAGATCAGTTGGTCAGGTTCTTTGGCAAAACATGAAAAAAAATTTGCTTTTACATTTAAAATAACAATATTTTCAAGGAACAAGAAAAGCAGCAACATGACTTATTTGAGAGGTTAATGTCTACTACAAACTGATAAAAAAAAATAAATAAATAAAAGAAAGAATTAGCCTTTCTTGAAGGAATACATATGCCCGCTGCTTTTCATGTCATTTTAGACTAAAATGATCTTATGTTGAGAAATTACAGAGTTACTGTTTTGGTCAAATCTTGAAAATAACGTTATGCACAGATTATATGTTGTGGGTGATTCTCAGCTACAACACCAAATTTTAGATCTGTGAAATTGAATTATAACCATTTTTGTGTTTTCTAAGTTGAATTGGCTGTGGTGGCCATCTTGGATTTTTGGGCTTTCAAAAGTTAATCAGTTATAGATGTGCACCCATTCATTATTTCCTGAAATATTCATTAATCTCCTTCCAGTGATTCATGAGAAACTTTTGCAAACAGACAGACAGAAGAACTCTTGCAGACACTGGGAAAAACCTTATTACCCACCAACAAAAGGTGGGCAATAATTACCTAATACACATGGTTGCAATTAAATAATGAAATACATAAATTCATTAAATTTATTACAACACTGTTCCTGAATAACAGCCCTGTGGTATGAGGATTATGAAATGTGTATATTCGACACAAGACAAATACCGCATAAAATTTTCTGTAAATCTTATTCTCCTTCATGTAGTCTGTGTAGAAGCTGAAGCAGAGGATGATGGGATTGTTCTGGTGCTGCTGTAGCGACTCTGAGCAGTGATGGAGTGTGTTATGTTTTAAAAGCTAATTAGCGTCAGCAGCAGTATCAGCAGCCATCAATCTCAGGCTCAGTAAATAACCAAAATGGACCAAATAACCAAGTTTGGCTGATGATGGTGGATATAGCCTTTGTTGCTAATGATGGTCATTAACCTCTCAATGGCTAAATAATAGCATCTTAATTAATTTGTTTCAAAGAGAAACTTTGTAATAGAATTTGTTTTGTTATAATGGGCGAGAGCCACAAGGTGGACAACAAAGAGACCGAACAAATACAAGGACGCAAACTCAGATGAGATTACACTGTTCAGTGTTTCCATGTGTGCGTGCTGCACCTCTAACTGTAATCATGCATCAAGGCACATATACTAATACACATATAACACACAATGATGTCTTTGGTTAATTTTTTTTTTGTCAGTTTACAGAGCCAAAAGGTTGTTAAAACCGTCACTGGCCAAATTGGATTTTTAAATGACAAACACTGTAAAAGTATTTCACTGAGATAACCGTGCAGCTAAAGTAATACCTATATAAATGTGGGAACCCTCCTAGCTGTATTTCTGTCATTGCCACCTGTCATATCAAATTTTTGCGTATCATCAACAGAATTGTTCATTTTGACAATCCTTGGTAAAAAAATGGGTTTAAAAATAGCTAACTGCTCAGTTGTAGGAAAAAACAATGTATGAAGAGATTATTTATTATAGATTTTTAGCGTACCATATTACTGAAACATTATTTTTTAAAACCTTTTGCCCATTCTTCACAATATATTTAATGCTTGTTAAATCAGTGTAATGCCACCTTAAAATTAAAAAGTTATACTTTTGAACTGACTGTCAAACAGCAGCGGAGTAACAAGCTTTACATTCACCATAAAACTCAATATCTGGGTTCATGCTTACTTCCATAGAAATATTTTAAAATGTTTGAAAGCCTGATTAAAATCCCAGGTTTACTGACTCTCAGTCACTACTACACCAAATTTTAGCTCAGTATCTGTGAAACTTAATGAATTACAGCCATTTTTGTGTTTTATAAAGTAGCTGGCAGTGGCAGCCAACTTGAATTGGGTTAGCTCCAAAATTTAATCAGTTGAAAATGAACAACCATTGATTACTTTCTGTGAATTCCAGTAAAATCTGTCCAGTGGAAATATGAAATGTTTTGCTTACACACACACACAGACAGGAGGAGATAATAAATAATAACTTTTGTAACATTATACATAACACACTTTTTACATTCTTTTATCCCAGTTTATGGAACGCACATATCGGAGAGACATTTTTAGCCTTGTTAAAGTTATTTAGGAGATAGTTTTATTCACAGTGACTCACAGAGAGAGTCACAGGTCTATTTTAGAGCAGGAAGTTTTATGGCCACTGCATACTGTGGTTTAGTATTCTCATGGCTCCGCTGCTGACCAGATAAAGATGTCCTAATTCGGTAAATTCAGCCCTGGTTCACACATACTGAGCCCCACACATCCTTATTAACTTTCTGTATGTGCTTCTTTTGTGTTCTCCATTTACTCCTCTGTCTATCCTCTCCATCTTTCCCCCCTTATTCTACTTTCTGCCTACTCTTACAGTCTTCCTCTCCTTCTTTTTTACTCCCCCTCGCTTTCCTCCTCTCTTTCTCCCTATATATGTACAGCTAGATCTATAACTAGGCCCTGCAGATGGACTGAGACAAAATGAGAGACTTTGATTTTCTAATGCCATTAGACTATATATAAGTGAGTGAGTGTGCATGTGCACACAAGTGATGGTGTGTGTTTGGGTGGGATAGTGTGGAGATCTGATGGCGGACTCAATAAGAGAAGAAGAGCTGAGATTTATTAGTGGGACACAAGTCTAAAATCAATCAGGTGATTGAATCAGGATATTATTGGTCGTAAATTAGAGTTGTTTATGTCAGAGAAGGGAAGGAGGAGAGTGAAGGAAGAGACTGAGTGCAGCACAAACAACAGCAAGGTAAGCTTGTTGGTAAGCTTATTTGATTTTTTTTTTTTTTTGTCATGACCAATGCATGCCCCTAGTGGAATGTCCTTTTCAGCAACTCAAACAATCTATGTTATTGTGTAAGTGGTTCAGTGTGCACTTTTCTATCCAAGTTCATCTTATTTTTGACATTAGATAATTTTCTTTTAGAAAAAGAAATGCATATTGCCCACCGCCTTTCATTACAGTGCTTTACATAAACATTATCCATTGTTGTGAAATAAAGCATTTATGGTTATTTTGGTCGAATCTTGAAAACATCATTATTTGTGCTCTTATGTAATATTGCAATATCTCATTTGATCTGTTAGCACTTGGAATATGTGTTGTGAATGACTCTGAGCGACTACCACACCATAGTTTACCTTAATATATCTGTAAAGTTCACTGAGGTATAGACATTTTTGTGTTGACTAATGCCAATTAGCTGTGGAGATCATCTTGAGTTGGGTTTACTTCAAAAGGTAATCAGTTGTAGATATACACCCAGTGATTACTTTCTGAAAGATTCATCAAAATCCATTTGGTGGTTCATGAGATATTTTGGTAACAGACGAACAGGGTTGACTTCTACAGTTAATGCCAACAATTTAAATAAAGATGTTTGAAGTATACCTTGAGGGAGATGCTACTACCACAGCAAACTATAGCTCAACATATGTCAAATTGGATTAGTTATTTGGGTTTTAATATCAGTTTGCAGTTAAACTGAATTGGATTGACTCTAAAGGTGAATCACTGAATGATTACTTTCTGAAAGTTTCATCAAAATGCGTTCAATGGTTCATGAAATATTTTGCTAAGATGACCGATAAATAAACACATGCACAGACAAGGGCAAAAAAATGATCTTTATTAATTAACATCCTTATTTTTTGCTCAGCGGTGGGCAGCAAATTAATGTGTACAACCTATAAAACAGTTTTGCAAGCAAGCCAAAGTTTTCAAACCCTGGTTATTCAAAACACAACTATTTGCTTGGATACAAACACTCATATTTCAGAAAAAATAAAAAAAACTATTTTCTTGCAATTTATAGTCACCAACTAGTCTCCAACAGTTGCAGCCCAGTGACATACTGACTTAACTCTAACCTGCTTTGTTGTCATATTCCTAACCCTCCAACAAACCCAGCTGTCTCAGGAACACAGAACATTTTACATGAAGGTATGGAGATCTCTGCAAGATGTTCAGACTAAATGCTGCAGGAGTCTTCTCATCTTTACCTGACCTCTTCCTTCATCCGTCCTTTACTCATTTATCTTTTTTTGGTTTTGAGCTCATCTTCACTCTTCCTTCCTAATTTCCCTCTCTTCCTTACTTTCCTCCTACTTCTCTTCATCTGTAACCAGGCTTTATCAGTCACAGTGGGGTTATTTCTCTATCAGTTACAAGGGCATGCCTTTGTCAAGAATGAGATACAAGGACCTGAAACCATGCAGTGATCCATTCTCTCTTATCGTCCTCTATTTTTGTCTGTGCTTCCTTGAATCTGCCTGCATTTCTTTCTTTACGTTTTCCTTTTTTTTCTTAGTGAACGCAGGCACACACACACACACACACACACATGCATGTTCTTCTTTTGTCGCTCTTTTGTTCAGTAGCCCAGTGCATCAGACATGCATCAGAACACTGGCCTGGATCCTGGCACTGATCCTCTGTAAAACATACACACTCCCAAACACACAACCATGTAGAAGACATCCGTGCACACACACACACACACACACACACACACACACACACAAACATACTCAAGAAAGTCACCCAGAAACATAAATACAAACACAGACACATGCATATGTGCAATCATTGAGCCCTCTCATCACAAACTCTCATGCACACACAGTCACACACATGCAGGCCTCCCATCCATCCATCTCAGCTCCTTGATTAGATTAGGCATTATTAATGGAAGGCCTGTGAGCCAAGCAGACAGTGGGGTCACACTGAGTTTAATTCCATTCTCAGATAACTTAATTTGGCCTGATGCGATTGTTATTGCCCCGGTGCTAGATGTTTATAGGAAACAATAGCCCCCATAACACATCCAGACATCCTATTTAAAGAGGGTCAGCCAGGGGCACTGGATACTGCAGCTCTTTCTACTGCTGCACTGAGTCCAGTGTTGTGGCTGATTTAAGGGCTTGGCTGTTTCCCATGCCTGGGAAAAGAAAATTTACAGGCATATTGAAATGTATTACCTTTGTTGAGTAAGCATATGCACCATAAATGTGTGCTTCTATGGTATACGGATAGGCAAGCAAAAGCAAAGGAAGCTGTGCTGGAATTCTGTGATAATCCTCAGCGTGGCTTTCAGTGAGCAGTAAATCTTGTTTTTATTGGTTTGTCACAGGCACTTCTCTTACAAAGAGTAAACATTAAGCATAAATGGCTCAAATTTAAAACGTGTGGTAATCGGCAGGGTGAATAAAGCTGTCAGAAGGGTAGTGATAGAGAGGAAAAGGGGAAACTGATATGCACACTGCATTAGGCACACAATTAAAGTGGAAGAGCACAGGATTCTGCTTTTGATTAATACAATTATTTGGGGAAAAAACAAAAAAATTGTATACTTAAAAAATAAACAGTAATTTTAGAAAAACATAAACCAGAATTTTTTTTTTAAAAAAGGTAGCAGTACATAATACAGCCAGGTACATACCTGGTATGTACCAAGTAAGTACTAAGTAAGTACCAGGTATGTACTCAGTACATACCCAGTAAATACCTGGAAAGTACCAGGTATGTACCTGGTTTGTGTCAAGTAGAAGGTATGCACCAGGTAAGTTCCAGGTATGTATCCAGTAAATAGAAGGTACGTACTAGGTACATACCCAGTAATGTATGTACTCGGTACCCGGTACGTACCTGATAAATACTCTGTATGTTCTCTGTTCTTACTGGGCTGCATTATATACTGTTCCTAAAAAAATCCTTATCAGCAACCACACTATTTGTTGTACCTTTAACCATATTTTTGCAAAAATAAATACATTTTAAAAAATGGTGCAGTAGGGACATACAACAGCTGAACCAACTTGTCTTACTGTCCAAAATGAATTTCCATCCTTTTAAACTTAATGGGGATTAAGTGAACAGATCCTTTTATGCCACAACACAGACCACATTAACGAGAGCTGGGTTTTATGTTCAAACTCCCCAGCACACAGAGCGCTGGTCCTTGATTTTTTTATTTAGACATTTTTCTGTCACGTCACGTTGATGTTACAGCCACTGACATTTTAGTCGCCACCTCATCAAACCCGAGGAAATGCTTTTCAGTATGAAATCAGAGGGTTGCAGAAAATAAAGTGAAAACAATAAAATGGGAGATTGGATTCAATCCAAGCGCTGTATGGAGAAAGCTTATCATGTATCGTATTGCTGCTCTTGTTAGTGTTAGCATGCTGCTGTGCGGGTGGGTTGGTCAGCGCTAAAGCCAGAATGGAGGTCCCTGCAGATCCAGTTTCCTCTTGATGGATGAGTCTGACTGGAAACTGTTGGTGGAGCTGTGACCCTGTTGATTGCATGCATGTTTCATGGGGTGATACTGTGGATTGAAAACCTATGGTGTCTGTTTTATTCTACCTCTCATTGCCTGATGTCATCACATCTGCTTTATTGGCAAAACGTATAGAAAAAAAACTGTGTGGAATTATTATCTTTATACTGAGCTTTTGCAGAATATGCAACAGTAATGCAATGTCGACAGGGTGCTCATTTAGGAATGTTGGTATTTATTCAAGACAGATTTAGATTTTAGTGAGGTGCATCTTCTTGAGATAACTCTCAAATATTATGAATGAAAAATACCTAATATGAACAATTATTTCCAGTTCTAGACTTTTTGATTCATATCATGGCCCCTGTATGTGTGAAGCAAATGATCTAACAAGAAAAATAATTTTCACTTCCTCAGTTGTCAACATGGCATTCTAAGTGACCAAGGAATATAATCATCAGAACCACAGCTCCCTTTGGAGGGTCGAAATTGCCTTTCTGACTTTAATGGTGATATATAACAGAATTTTAAAGCAGTTGAAATGGTGCAATGAGCAGGCAACAAAGAAATAGGCTAGAGCAGGTTTTTTTCTCCCTATGACCTTGTACATGACCACACTTTAGCTCGTTGTTCCTTTGTTCTTGATGGAAATAAAGCGATTCTGGCTCTGATAGCCACGTGGTGTTACAAGAGGGGGGGGTGTTCTAGTTACTCCTCACACCTGGTGCTTGCTAGCAGCAGTGCCCAAACCTTCGAGCGCTACAGGAGAGCAGACTCACCACAGACCGCGCAAGCTGTCGGAAAACCCTTGGTGGTCATAATGACTGCGTAGAGTAATGCATCACGCTGCTGGTGCTGGAACCAGAGACCTGCTGGGCTTGCAGCAGAAGGGAAGAAAGTTAATCACTGACTAAGAGGCTATTCTAAATCGTTTTTGTTCTCTTTTGAAATGGAGAGAAACTTAATAGGGGAGCAAGATTTCTTAGCTGTGACTAGAATGATGGCAAATTATTTTACATAGCTGTTCGACAAGGACTCCTGGAAATTCTACCAAGTAATCTGTGGTCAGAAGGTATGTTTCGCTGAATTATCAGTGCAAAACAGTTTTCTGTAGCTAAAGGAACAGTTGTACATATTTACAATTTTGCCATAGATCACCTTTTTTCACTCACGATCACCAGTGAAAACATTTCAGCCTTTTTTGTTGCCATTTCATGTACAGAATGTGACCCAAACATGGATTATTTGCATTCTCACATGTGCTCAAATATCTGGGAATATATGCTTTATTTAACAAACAGGATATGATATAGAAATAGTTGCCAAAGACTTGTTTTGTAATGTGATCATAAGCAACAGTGTCTGATGACTCCTTGAATTTCTCTAATGAATATTTTAATTTAAATTTACTTTGTTTGTTTTCCGAAAAAAGACACTTTAGTTGACATCATTTTGTTACATGGCGTTTTCCAAATTGAATTCTTAAGATTAAGATAGGATAAGATAAGATAAGATAAGATAAGATAAGATAAGATAAGATAAGATAAGATAAGATAAGATAAGATAAGATAACTTTATTTTCCATAACTCATACAAGAGGTGGAGACTTGACTTCTGACACATAAATACAACATAAAACCTAGCTAAAAGGTGCACAGTACTTAAAAACTTGAAAGCACAGTTAGAACAATATTGCAAATGCAACATTATTATACAATATTGGAAAACATAAGAGCAATCCAATGTGCATAGTACATAAAAAACCTGAAGAGCATTGCTAAGAGGCAACAATAATCATAGTTGTGTGTGGCTATTTTAGAAAGTCCCTGTTTGTAATGGTCACAGCAGAGGGAACAAATTAATTTTTGTACCTGTTCTTTGTTAGAGGGACCATTAGTCTCCTGTCAGATGGCAGTAGCTTAAAAGATGGTTACAGGGGATGTTTTGGGTAATTCTAAACCCAAATTACCTTTTATATCCCCTATATAAATCTAGGAGTTGCATTTGCTGGTGACCAATTATTTTACTAGCCTGTCTGATCAACTGGGCTAATAGGTTCCCATACCAGGAGCCATGTTCTTATGACTTTCCATTTGGTGTGTGATGGATAAGTCTTCAGTTTGTACACATTCATTTGCAATGTTTTTTTTCTATCAATTGCCATCTGTATTATTTCATCAATGTAGCTGGACAGTAAGTAAACTTTGTCCGTAAAAGCTCAACTTTGAACTGTGTTTAGCTGAGCAAAATAATTTTCTGCTCTTAAAGAAGCTCTTCTGAATAATGTCTTGAAAGTTTCAAGGAAGCAGTGCTTATATGACCACAACATTTTGACTGTGCCATAACACCGTAATAAAACATGGACGCTTCTCATTTTATCATGTGCTGCTAAAAGGTGAAGGCAGATGTTTGCGCTTTTGTGTGTGTCTGACATTTTCAGATGATGCTGGGGTTGTCACAAAACACAAGTAACTAAATTTTGGTGATGATCCGGATCACTATTTGGATCTTACATTTTTTTATTGACCCTGTGGCCTTGATGGAGTTTCATGCTCTCAGTGTGGTTCTAGTTATTAAAGGTTTGATTAAAACAGCTACAAGTCTGCCATTTGTCAACATTAGATGTTCTTAGTTGAAAATATTGCCATTAAATGCTAAACCTTTCATTGTTTTCTGGAATAAAGATTATCATCGGTATATTATTTTATAAGTAAAGGGTTCTTTTCATGTATTATTGATATTAATCCTATTACCTATTACCAATTAAAAAGCCTAATTTGTATCATATAGTTTCGAGTTTTGTATCAGGTTTTAGCTGTTTAAAAAAATCTTTAACACACAATCTGTTCTAAGTTGTTCATCAGTGTGCCACACTGCCAGCTTGACCGGAAGTGAATTTGGTAACTGTCTCTTTTTACAGTATTTTTACGCGCGGTGTGCTATAAGTGACAGTTTTATTCCAATCATAGGCTGTAAAGCTGTCAGCATCAGTCTGAGCTACCAGAGGTCTCTTCCTCATGTCTCCCTCTGTACTGTGGTTTGTGTGCACAACAAACAGCTGATAACCACTAACCTCTGATAAAGGAGTGGTGTGTTAAAGCAAAAGGGAAGTCAATAATGACACTTTAGAGTGATACATTATGGCGTTTACACTGCTGGGAGTGGAGATGATCTCAACATGACACTGATTACGGCAGAGAAAGATGACTGTTTGATTTCTTCACACATGGTGCAGTTTTAATTTTAGATATTTATCACTCAGCATGCATGCTCCTGAGTATGCACGAGTTGATTTACTGTATTTATTTCTAAATGTATATTATAAATATAAATGAAGTTCATTATCTTCATGGAGTAGTGCATACTTATGTGGACTGCAGGTAATTGTGCATGTTACTGTGTTTGTGTGTCAGAGTCAAAAGCCTAATGTCGCTGTATTTATGGAGCTGAAGAGAAGCATCAACTCAACTGGCAGCTCCAGATCATAATGGAGTGGCCATGCTGAGGTGAATAATTCATACCTGCACAGGAGCTCCGGTGAGGATATCAAGCATTTTTATACATTAATTTACTGCATGGCAGATGAGGCCTAAATTATGCCAGAGTGCTTCATTAGCTGCATATTTCATGTCACTAAAAGGCCTTTGTTTCTGGGAGGTTACAGGAGCGTTTGGCCCATTTCTCCTTTGTAATTTAAGATTAAAAACAAAATCCCACAGGATGCCACAGGAAAATTTTTTGGAGTTTGTGTGTTCTACCTGTGCTTGCATCTTTTTGATTAGCAATACATCAGATCTTTTAGAAAATAAACTTAGGTCACACACTCCCTGAATGCAAACACCAATAGTAATCGTGAAATACACGCTTTATTTAAAGCCCTATCATTCCTTAAAATAATGCAATCAGCCACCAACTTTCATGCGAGTTTTAAAATAACGTTACTCACAGTCTCACGCAGCATTGTAAGATCTCATGCAACCAGGAAGTGATAGTAATATGTGCTGTGAATGACTCTCAGCTACGACCACATTAGATTTTTAGCTAAATATAGGTATAGCTAACTGAGTTATAGCCATTTTTGTGTTTTCTAAGTTTGATTACCTGTAGTGACCATCTTGGATCATGTTTTTTAATACTGCACTACTGTTTTAAAAAGGCTATTAAATCTGAAATTGTATTTCAAAAAAGATGGAGAAATGATTAACTGGTATAAAGCAATAACATCTACATTATAGTTGTACTTTAGTTTAAAAAAAGTCCTAACCAGAAACAAATCTTGAGGTTAAAAGAAACAAAAACAGCTGTGATGGACCTCAGCAAGAAGAAAAATAAATTGAGATCTTTATGAATCACATCCATGTCTGAAGCCTTTTGGGCTGTTTTAATTTTTTCACCAGATCAGACTTGATTTAAAATAAGTACTTTTCCTACAGTTTAATGCGCCTCAATTTTTCTTTAAAACAGACAAAACAACTCAAGCAAGCATATCAGTTATCTTGAGCTAATCTTTAGATTTTAATACATTTTATTGTCCTTCTCTTATTCACATCTGGAAATTAAAATCAAAAACAGCAACAGAAGTTTGTTCTTTGTTCTTTGTATTAGTTTAGGCCTGCATGGGTTGTTTGAATTTAAAAAATAAAATCAAATTATTGGTCAAATATTTCTGAACTACATGTACAGTAAATCCAGTGATTGACATGGACTAAAACTAAAAAAAGCTAAAAGATATAGCATGTCAAACAGACAGTAAGGACAGAAATTATGTTTTGATGAAAGACTCAAAACATCTTTTTAATCACCAATCTGCCCACAGTTACTAAAGTGTGATTCTGATACCTTTTTAACTTCCAGCTTTAATAATCTAAAGGATTAATCTGGTAATTTAAATGAATAATCTCATGGCTGAGAAGGTTCTAACTATTCGACAGATAATCACTTCAGAAATGACCAGACTATCCATTTAAGAAGATTTCTCTTGATTTCTCTAAGATAAGGTTCCAACATGTTAAAATCTGTCTCAGTATCGTGAGTAAGACAACTGAACACTTGCTCTCCACATGTATGTGTATTTCTGTTCAGTCAGCATATGAACAAACAAATCCATTATCGCTCTCTTTTAAATACGGTGATCAAGTGTTGGAAGAAGATCTCTTCCATATACACTGTACAGGTTTTTATAGACATGTTATGTGCAAATCTATTGCTTTGGAATGGAGGAAGCAGCAGCATTAGGCCAGAATCAAAAGCCATGAATATTGCATCAGAGCTTTGTTATGCTCTGGCTCTGGACTCCCTTAATGGGGCACTTTACCAACTTGCTATATCCATTAAATGAGAGTGTATCCTCTGAGATAATGTGTGTGTATCTGTCTGTTTGTTTTCGTTACCTTTATGAGACCATTTTTCCTATACACACCAATTTGTGAGAACTCACTGCTACTTTTCGGGACCAAACCTCGATCCTCATATGTTAAAACGCCAGGTTTTGGTTAGGGGTTAGGTTTATGGCTAAGGTGCGAGCTGAGTTTAGGTTAGGGTTACACATTTACTGGTAATTGTTAGGTTTAGGGTAAGGGTCCAAAAATTTGTGTTGTGTGTTTAGTTTTGTTCTCCGCTGGAGATTTATTTCTGTGATCTAATCAAATTAAAATGATAGTTAAAAAAAAAGAAATCTATATAGTCTTAAAAATAATGTCTTATTGATTTAAGTCAATAAGGCACAGAAAATAACCCAGAAGAGGAAGGAAGTGGTCTCCTTCCCGTCACCTGTGTGGAACGTCACACAGTGAACTCAGCATCGACTGGACCTGTGAACAATCAACAAGATCATTCCCAGGGCTTATCTTCTGCGATAACAGCAATGGCTGTTTGTTTAACTTCTACAGTGACCTCTCAGTTGTTGCCTCTGCTATATTTTTTTCCTTAACTCTTCCCCTGTGATCAAGGTTGGGAAACTCAATACCCTCAATGTGCTCTGTTTTCACCTGGTCGTCACGGTAACTCGAAAACACTGGGAGGTCGTGAATGAAATTCCTCTGTGTCATCAATCACTTGCCGACAAAGGCGGGATTGTTGTGGTCTTTGGGAGACGGTGGGGGGGTGCTGGCTGAGGTTGAAGCTGGGGGATTTGTGCAGTCTGAGCTGAGACCTGGATATTTACACTGCTTTTCTGACCCTGGCTCTGATTCAGGTTCTCTGTTTAGGAGTAACAGAGAGAAATTGTATATTAGACTAGAAGGAAGGGAGGATTCAGACATGAAATAAAAACAAGTAAGTTTTGATTATCTGTGGTAAAAACTATGGGTGCGGTTGAAGACAATAGTGAGGACAGTGTTAAAGGTTATTGGAAATTTGGCTCCATTTAAGTTTGGGTTAATGTTTGCATTTTAGTTTACATTAGAACGGAGCTAGGGGCTGAGGACTGGCTCAGGTTTAAAGGCTAGAACATACAGTAAATGATGTCCTCACAAAAATATCATGCAAACACTTATTTTTGTGTTGGCAATCAATCTGGGAAGGGTTCTAAAAGGGGTCTTTTATTTGGAGTCCATCACTTTACAATGATAAATATTATTCATGAAGTGGAAAAGATTTAAGAAAGCTGACATTCTTTCCTGAAGTAAGTTCCTCAACAAGTTCACCCCAAGTTGGTTTTTGGAATGCTCAGAGAAATTACAACTCTACAGGCCTCAGTTAAATCCTAAAGTTCATAATATTACAATTAGAGAAGAAAGAAAAAAAAAGATCAAGACTTTTTTTTGAAAACAATGACTAAAAAAGCCTCTTATTTCTTTAAAAAAAACATAACATCATACAGTTTGTAAAACTGAATCTAAACCAATCATAAGAACTCTGGAATATTGTTCTTTGGACAAACGAGACCAAAGTAGAATTATTTAGCCTTGAATTTGCCACATCGGGAGTGATGATTTGGGTCTGTTTTGCAGCCATGAGAGCTGCAGTCACTGACTCAGCTATAAACTGTGTACCAAAGAAGTCCAGAGTCAAATGTGAGGCCATCTGTCTGACAGCTGAAACTTGAACAAAACTGTATAATAAAACAGGAAAATCATCAAAAGCACAGCAGCAAATCCACTATAGAATGGCTATAAAACATTTTTTCATTCTTTTTATGTAAAATGACATAGTGTATCTCATGTATTCATCTGACTTTGAAAGTTTTTGAATTAAAAGATTTTCTTTGAACATTTTTAACATGAATATACAGTTTTGTGCCCAGGAATAACGTTCCTGTTAGCAGCAAGTGTTTGTTTAACCAGCTCCAATATCTAACTCTTCTTTCTCATTCTACAGGCTCCTTAAAACATCAACACTCAGCCTACCTGTCTTTGCCTAACAAACCCTGCAGTCTAAACCCACTCGTTAGCATGTATGAATGCTAACAAGACTATCATATACGACAGCCATGAGCCATAAACCCTTTCAGCATTCCCTCTCTGTGATACTGGAAGCCGGGTTTATTGTTTCTGGTCCATTTGTGTGGGGGAGGGGTGGAGGGTTGGGCTAAGACACGGGAGAAAAACAGTTGTTTTGTTTAATGCAAAATACTGGAATGATGCATAGTTAGTTTTTATAGTGCAGCCTAAGAGGAAAAGATTATATTTGATTTTTTTACATTGGTTTAACATGGTGTTACCCAGTTGTACCAGGTAATTGTAAAGTTAAATACTTAAACCGACGTTTAAGTGGATCTTGCATGACAGTAAAACAGGGGCACCACTGAAATGTTTTCGAAGGGGTGACAAATTTGGGTCACTGATATTCAGTAGGTGACGCAACAAAAACCAAAGGCCAGAATTACGGGAGTTTCTTTATGCTGTTGTATTAAAAGGGCTATATGAAAAATACTGCAATGTGGGAGTTAAGGAATCATATTATGACATTACTAAATGAGAACAGCACAGTTATTGCTCAACTCCTTAACTACTTTCACATCACAGCTCATAAAAAACACGTAAACACAAACTCCCCTTTACTGCTCAGATGTCATTCTCATCACCAGTTATTCCGGACACGTTATGGGACTGTGTGTGCTTTCATTACATGCAGAAACAAAAGGGCGTGGTGTAGAACTCACCAGCACCTACGTGAACATAAATTGTGTTAAGCTTCGATCTACCAGTCTGTGTCGATGCTTTCAGATGAACGCAGAGGTGTGGAAAACATGTTAACGTCACAGATTGAAAGAATGATCTGAAAGGGGCTATTCAAACTTGCCCTCTCCTCTCTTACATTCATATTCATAATGAAATCAGTATTTCTTGAAAGGGTGACACAACAGTGCAGTGGTTCGAGCTGTCGCCTCCTAGCAAGGAGGTTGCAGGATCGCTTCTTGACTTGGGGCCTTTATGGGTGGAGTTTACATGTTCTCTCTGTGCACACATGGGTTTACTCCAGGTTCTCCAGTTTCCTCCCACGGACCACTGGTTCATGAGATATTTTGGTAACAAATAGATTATGCATATAAGACTGTCTGGGTGGGGGGGAGCACAGTTTTAGGGAGTGGCCATTCTCCCCCCTGCCTGCCCATTTCTGGCACCCCTGCAGTGAATCCTTAATAACAGTACAATGTGCACACAAGCACAGACATTCATCGAACCACAGAATGCTTTGCATCACTGCAGTGTTATTTTTGATGCAGTCCCGCTGACCTTTCCTCACGCAATGAGTTGTTTTTTTTAATTTAAGTTTGTGGTCAGTTTAACAACTCCATTTCCTCTATAATGCCTCCGCAAAGATTAGCGGTCAACACCTGCATCGTTTCACTTTAAAACCTGCTCCGCTGAACTTTGACACACATGCAGCATAAAACAGACACATACTGATGCATAAACATAGAGGCTTCTTCTAGTCAATAGCAACAGCAGCAGCATCCAAACCCAGGAGCTCCTTTCCTTCTGATTTACAGAAGGCAATATGTTCAGGCTTCCTTGTTTGTTCCAGCGGGACGTTTAGCCCTGACAGTAAATCTCTATCACCAATACTCCTCCATATGGCTGCATGAAAATTTCATTGTCGAGAGCCTGAGGCTGAAGCTTGTAGAGAACAAGCATGTGCATATGTATTAGAGAAGGCTCTTTGAGGTGCAGTCTCATACTGCTAGCTGGGTTTTGTTGTGGTGAGGAGTTTGTTGACACAAGGGTGTCATTGGATTTGCAGGACTGTGTATCTGAATATGCATTAAAAACCTGCTATTTATAATGTAGTGCAACACCATTTATTGATATGAAAGCATTCAACATAATAAATAATGTAAATCATATAAAGATATTTTTATAATACAGATTGCAAGGTTAATATTTTTACGTTTTCTGGAATTTTTGGTTAAAGTTTCAATTTGTCTGAGTTTAAAAAAGAAGACTGTAATTTATGTAGAATCTAATCTAATGTAGGATCTTCATATTAGTTTTTTAGAAGTTAAAAGTACATTGACAGCATGGAGAAAATTGAGTGATTTTTACCTGTTTTGCAAGTAAGTTGCACCATTTTTGTAAATCCTTTCTGATTCATGTTGGACTGCAACAGAACTGACTTGCAGCTTCTAAAAAACAGCTCTGAGCATAAAGATATTGTTCTGTCATTGCTCAAAAAAGTAATGTGTTCATTAGAGCAAACAAAACAGAACTGAGTTCATGAAAATTCAAGTTGCTCTCTTGTTCTCAGGTCTTTGGGGAAGGAGCCACACTAGGGGTCACTGTTGTAGTTCGAGAGGACTCCACAGATGACTTAGTGGGAAACTGAACCATTAATAAATTTATGATGTAACAAATTTTGTCCCTTGTTTTTTTGAATATGATTAATATCAGAGTCTTTTCTTTCCAACTGTGTGTTGATGTACGTTCACATTTATCCACCTGTTTTTGTCTTTGACCTGAATCAAAAGCAAATAGGTTTTACCATGATATAATTTAGGTTGGAAAAGAATTTGCTTAATTTTGGAGCTTCTTGAAACGAATACAGGCATGAAGATAATTCACTATTGTCACACTGCACACATTAGAGTAGTGCCTGTGTTGCTGTGAGATCCATCACCTGTGATCAATCATTTATAAGCTCCATCTGTGTCCCGGACATTAGCAGCCGAATCCAGGGCTCTTTAATAAAGCAGGAAACAGGAACATAACATCATACTCTTTACTGTCATAAATCAGTGGCATATAGAGGATTAAAAACTGCAGCATTTTGTTGCATCATTTGGGTTTCAACACAACCTGCTTGTTCACATTTCTTTTACAGTTGATTGAAATGATAATCTGAGAGCACCTGATCCTGACAGAAAGTAAACTGTGACTAAATGACTGTAGACTGAAAAGGAAGATCTTCATAATATGTCCGCATTATTAAGCTATTTTTGCTCCTTTTTGTTGACGTCCTGCTTCACTGCTCTGATTATTTGCATACTTATGAGTTGCATGTTGAAACACTGTTACAACAATTGATCAGAAACAGAAACAGTTACAATGAAAAGGAACTTAAAAGATTCAACACAGTTTTGTGAATTTACCTGTTTTTCCCTGCAAACTCCACACAGAAAGGCTTCAGCAGGGATTCAAACATCCAACCATCTTGTTGTGAGGCGACGGTGCAAAAGCCAGAATCCCACTGGGCTGCGACTGTTGGGACATAGTTGGTGACTCAAAATTGTTACAAAAAAGGCAAATTATTAGTTGTAATCTCATTGAATTTTGAGTGTTTATGACCAAGTGACCAGAAATACATATGGCTAATTAAAAAAAAAAAAAAATCATGGCCTATTTTTGTGTGTTGCAAACCTGTATTTTAGGTCGAACACACTATTTCATTGACCAAAGACTTAAGAATCAAAGAACTACAAATGATCTGTGGGAACTACTGTATGCCCAATCTTACAGGAATATTCAGAAAATTTGTGGATTTATATGGTTGTTCTAAAGACCAGACTAGGGCTTGGGTCGAGTATTACACTGTTTTTCTGGCAATAACTGCAATTCTTATTCAACAAATTTGAATAAAAAGCAAAAATCAGAAGCACACACATATCAAAAAGGTAAAAATGGAAACTCATGGATGAACACATTCATGTGTGCCCACACAAACACACACACTCACAAACCGAGCAGTTTCAGGGCTTGACTGTCCCGCCATCAGTCATTCTACCAAGTGGTAATTGAAAACACATCCCCCCTAGACCCATTACAAATAAAACACACTCAAAACACAAAGCATAATAACAACTAGAGTCAAAACAAGCAAAAAGAAAAAAGGCGCACGCTTTAGTTTTTGGCATTACATGATAAGAACACACTCGTGGTGGTTGGTGAAAAGCCAAATCCTTTTTTTTTTCCCCTAAGAAGAAATATATGTTTGCCTGACAAACAGATGAAGCACTTGTCCCTGACCGATTCATAAATTGTTATAATCTGAGCTCAAGTCTTTAGAAAGTTTATTAGTTCCGGATGTTTTATCTTCCAGTTTCACTTAGATATTAAACACAAAACACACAGAAAGTCAGTTCAAGTGAGAGGAACAACTGCACATGGGAATAAAATTTAATTTACTAAATACAATTCAACAAGGACATATTTAGAGCTCACTAAACAGCTGTTCTTGGGTCTTAAAATATTCATACACAACATTTCAGGGTTTAAAAAATGCAGAGGGGAAGTGTATACCGAAGCAAGTTGCTGCACTGGACAAAAGATGTTTTAAGCTTATTTTCAGGAAAACAGTAGTAGTTGTTACTGTAATTGTGTTGCTTTTTCATTGGCCACCACCAAAAGGCAAAGGAGGATGAAAATGTTGCTGCCCATGTCTGTGTATGTGTTTGTGTGTCTGTTAGCAAAATAGCTCATTAACCACTGGATCGATATATTGAAGTTTTCAGGAAAAAAATCCTCCTATATACCTGTGCAACTGATTATCTTTTAAAACCTATCCAATTCAAGATGACTGCTACAGTTAACTGACCTAAAAAAAACAAAAAATGGTTAAAATTCAGTCAGCTTTACAGATATTTTGCTAAATTTTGATGTGGTAGAAGCTGAGAATCCTTCACAGCGCATTCTCTGAGTAATGGCTCCAAAAGGCAATGGGTGATATGAATTATTTTAAGGGATTTTAGGCCTTACATTTAGACTCATGATGTTTGTTTGATTGCAGTATTGGGACATTTAAAATCTGATTTCTGCTTTACCTTTCTGGGCCTCTATTACGAGAGTAAAAATGAAAAACTAGGAGGAAAATGGCTACTTAAGGCCACCGTTCATTGAAGCTTTAATTGTATTTATTTTGGTTTTAAATATTTGTGATCAAAAACATGCGCTAAATAATATGGGCTGCATTTAACTGCATTTCCACTGCATACACACACACACACACCTAATTCCTCTAATGCCTATCAGATGTAAAATGTATTAAAGTGCACAGTGTTTGTCGTGACCCGGAGGTACCAGAGTGAACGACACATGAATTAATTGGCCGCTGAGAACGATAACACCTGCAAAACTGCCCGCATCTTGTCCATGTGGTAAGACTGCATTCTCCACACACACACACACACACACACACACACTCGTTCAAAACAAAGGCTGATCAGTGAGGCAGAAAAAAGTGAGAGAAGGTGGAGGAGGAGGAGGAGGTGGGGTGAGGCTGACAAGCAATGATTGATGTTCACCCATCACGCGAGGCCTGACACTCATCCCTCTCCCTCCCTCCATTTGCAACAAAGTCACCAGCCTGTGTGTACGTGGACGGATGGATGTTTTCCAGTGTGTGTGTGTGTGTGTGTGTGTGTGTTCCACAGTGAAACCCATTCAATCAATAAAACAAGGCTTTCCGAATCACGGGGCAATAGGCAGACTGCTGACTCAACAGATGAGGAGGCGTAGGGGAGCACATTTCACATGTAGATTAAAATCCCAGCCTGGTAACCTTTAGTGTGGGTTGTGTGCGGGCGGCTGAACGGTGGTGTGGAGGGGTGTTAGCAGCATGTAAACAAGTCTTATATGTCAGAGTGGCGTGTGTGACACAGAACAGACAAGTTTCAGCGCTGCTGATACATAAAACCAGTGCAGAGGTGCTCACATGCACAATGTGTAATCTGCTGAATGTTTACTTAAGTCAAGGGAGAATAAGTGGATGTAAGCCAAAGGTTTTGCTAAACTTATGAATTAAGCGGTCAGTTTAAATTAAATAGAGTATTATTAGTAATATTTTTTATGCTGATTTAAATTTTACTGCTATATTGTTTTAAAATGCAGTCACACATTTCCTTCTGATTTTGCAAAACAGAGGTAAAAGTCAGACAATAAATATTTCAAATACAAAAATACACATTTTCGGTAATTAAAAATTATTTTAAGAAATAAAAATCGACCTGACTTGTTTTGACATTACTTTAGACTCTCAAAGTTCCATGAAACACCCCCATCTAATAACACTCAATTTATACAGTTTATTACTGACAGATTGACACTTTATATATGAAAACACAAGGAAAGTGTTCACAGACAGAAACATTTCAGTTTCATAATTTCAGTTATCATTCTTGAGTAAACTGTATATTAGTTTTTGGATGAATCTTTCATTTTGGCTCGTATTTCCACCTTTTTCCAATCTCTCATTGCCTACTGAAAACTTGGAAATGAGTTAACCTAGCCAAAGAAGGAAAAAAAAAAAAGAAAAGAAAATACACCACACACAATGTCCCAGCTCTTTGACAAAAACTTACAAAAATGAACTTGCAAACAAAAACATACAAATGTGTGTTTCATTCTCAGAGGAGAAAACATGAGGGCAAAATGTTGATGGAAATGTTTCATTTCTTTTTCTCCCAGCAGACGCTAAACGAGCAGCCAAGATTTTTCGATTTGCATCTTTAGTTGCTTTGTTGATTTTATAACACATATTTGCATTTGGAAACAGCTCGAGTAATTTGACTGGGGACTCCCAGTCTGCCTTTGAGGTAAAGTTTACACTTCAAACATTACTGCGTGTTGGCACACTTCTGCTTCTGACTTTAGTCTGAATGGGAGATATAGAACGTGTGTTGTGCACGAGGCCATGTCAGTGTTTTGTAATGGGGTGGAAGAAGTTATCCTTGTTAATATGATTTTTTTTACACATATTTAGTTTAAAACAAACAAAATTTATAAAAATTAAAGGCCTAGCTTTCCTTGAAGCATTACACACTGTATATCCTGTCACCTTTCATGCCAGAGTTTAAAACCTACGACCATCTTATGTTGAGAAATGACAGAGTTGTAACCATTTTTGTCAAACCTTGAAAATAATATTATCCACAAGCTTATGCAATTTAAGAAGATGTCACATTTAGACTATGTCTGGTGAATGACTCTCAGCTACTATCACATCAAATTTTCACTCAATATCTGTAAAGGTGACCAAGTTAAAGCTACTTTTGTGTTTGCTAATTTTGATCAGCTGTGGTGGCCATATTAAATTAGGTTGAGTCCAAAAGTTAATGAGTTGTAGACTTACATCCAGTGGTTGCTTTCTGTGAGCTTCATCAAAATTTGTCATGAAATATTTTGCTAACAGACAAATATGGTTGACAACAACAGTTAATTCCAAAACTCTAAGCAAAAATGTTGCACTTAGTGTATCACTCCTAGTACAACTTCTTGGTCAGAGGTTCACATGACATGAAGGATAACTTGTTGATGTTCCCTAAATGAATCGCTGTGTTTAGGAGGAGGGAGACACGGAGGTGAGCTGACCCACATCTCACGGCCAGCACCGGGTCAAACGGCAGGAAGTCGCCGCTGAATCCACGGAGCGCTAATATTCCATATCCAACCTCGAGTCCCCCTCGTGGTCTGGTGCACTTTTATTTTGTGGAGTGAGTTTGCAGCTTTTTTTTTCTTGCTGGTGTTTTGGGGGTTTCAGTGCTTTTGGACATTCAGGGCTGTAGTGTTGGATGTTCTGTCATAAGGGAGCTCCGATGTAGGGAGCTGAGAATGGTTTGAGAGGCCTGTGACAAGTTTACGACTTCTCTGCGAGAAAAATGGTCACAAATCTTTTAAGCATCTATGTCCATACAAAAAAAAAAAACAACCAAAAAACTGCACTAGTTTGTAGATGTGAAAAAAGTAACTGCATGCAGATTTTCATTTTGGCCCAAAATATTTGTAGAAGTTTTTATTGTTGCATTCAAAATAAATATATTCCAACGTTCCCCAGTTGTAATCACAAGCAACAGATCCAGGCTTTGAGAACGGACTGTGTGCTTCCTCTCTCAGCCCTAAATGAGAGCCAGATGATAAAAAAAGACTGAATATCATTAGCTGTTCACCATCAAGCGTGCAGGCTCAGGCAGAGCTCAGCGTGACCTTGGAATGGTCACAACAGCCCCTGTTCATGTGTGTGTGTGTGTGTGTGCAGCAGGATTTGTAGCACTGGGGAACCCTGAGACCTCTGGAGACGCTCAGCTGGCAGGTGCTTGTGTGTGTGTGTGTGTGTTTGTGTGGTTGTGTACAGTTGATTTGCTTTGCACATTGCTAAAGGAAACCCCTTGGCCTCTACAGTTTTGCTTTCCCTTGCATTTTCCACGGTGTGTTTCTGCGTTGCGTTTGTGTGTGAACTGCGTGTTGGTCCGGCAGCTGGAGTTCCACTCAGCTGGCCCCTCTTTATGCAGTCCTGCTTCAAATAATGAACTGTGTCTCTGCACAGTGGGAACCATTTTAACTCGGGAGCACACCGCTCACAGGAGCTCGCGCCACTTTAACATTTTAGCGCCCGGCGTACACGTTGAGCTCGTCGGCTTACAAGAACTAACCTTCCAAATTGCTCCAAGTGCTTGAAGATTCACTTGATGTAAAACTTTTATCTGCCAATAAATAATAAAAAGAAGTGCAGTAGAAAGATAGCTAGCTTCCCTACATCTGCTGCTCCTTTTTTTTTTTCCTCAGGGGGGGATTTAGTAACCTCACTGTAAAGCCCAGCAACAGAATTACCTCAGCCTAAACCTGTCAACAGACCATTACAGCCCACGCTGACTATTACAGGCTGGGGAGAAAAAGGGCCAAGGCCATTGTAGCACAAAGGTGTTGGCAGATATAGGCCTGAGGAATGTGGCAACAGGGATATTTGTTGGCTGTGTGCAAGAGAGTCTTGCATCTCAAAACACAGTTAGGTCTGCAGACTCTTATCAGCATGCTTAATAAAGCGTGGAGATGCTGGGATATCAGTACAGGATCTGTTCGGACAAAGAAAATAATAAAAAACAAACAAAACTGATAATCCAGGCTTGAACAGGGTGCAATTTAAAGAATTAGAAAAACAAAGTTTAGTTTATTACTGAGCTTTCAGTGGGGTGATAAATCCATCCAAAGATGTGTTTTTTGTCTTACTCCCTCCATTCCAAAGCAATGAGTAAGATTGTAATAACAAGAGTTGTCGGTTGACACCTCCATACTTCTTATCGCTTTTACGTCTGGCTGAGTTTGACCTTTAAATGACTCCTTTTCCCTGAAATTTATTTTACTGTCTCGTTAGCTGTAAATTAGAAGAATAGGAGCATCAGCTACTCAGCAAATCATAAAGGTCTTCCTGAGTATTAAAATGACAAAAACTGATGTACTGATGTCTTTTTACACTAGTCTTTGAAGTTACTATTTTTTTTTAACCTTTTTTAAATAAGACAAAAATATGTTTAATTAAAGGCCTAGCAATTCTTGAGGGAATAGCCATTTTTGTCTTTTCTAATGTCAGTTGGCATCTTAAGTTGGGTTGGCTCCAAAAGTTAATCAGTTCTGTAAGTACATTAAATTAATATGTACTGCAAGTTTCATTAAAATCCCCAAAGTGGATCATGGTATATTTTTTTAACAGACCAGAAAAGTTGACTGCAAATAGTTAAATATTTAGACACAACCTTGCACATTAGAGCTCAGACTATGTGTTGTGGATCAGACTAAGATCCAACCACACCAGGTTTTAGGTCAATATCTGTAAAAATGACTGAGTTACACCCATTTTTGTGTTTTTTTTTCCAGGTCAGCTGGCCGTGTCAGCCAACCTTGAATTGAACTGATGCAGCTGGCAACAACTATCAAATAAAAAAACAAAACTACAGAGCGATGTGCACTGGAAGTAAAAAAAAAGCAACTGAGCAATAGGATGACACCTAGTTCTCAAAAACACACTCAACAACGTGCTGCCCCATCATGCTTATGGGTTTTCCATCATCTGTTCTCTTCAGCGGGAGTGGGGAAATTTGGAAATCGCCCCCCTCTGCCTCCCCTCCATCCTCAACCCCCACCCCCCCAGGTATGAAGGCAGTCATACCTGGGGGCCCATGAATGGAGCCCTCAGGTAAAGCGCTGTTGAAACAAACCTAAAGCTGCCTAATGACACGCACCGTGAAACTCTTCACAGGTCATTTACGCTGCTGACAGCCTGTTACCACAGAGCTGCACACGTCCTCCGCCTCTCAGCGCGTTTGTGTGCGTTTCAGGGAGAAAGAGGCAGAAGTGACTCAGATACACAAACCGATAAGAGAGACAAAGTTAGAGAATACAAAGTGGTGAATAGAGGGGGGGAAAAAAGCTGCCATATGTGTGATATGCATTAGGACTATAGGCTGTGAAAACAGTGTTTAGTCCTTGTGCCGCATGGGAAAGCCATTAGAGCATTTATCTCCTCTGGCTGTTTGGTGCTTCGTTGAAGGAGGCAATAACTAAAACAGGTCATATTTCTAAAGATGTTTAAATTATGTTTGCTGTTCCTTGGGATCTTTTTTTTCTTATTTGGAGTATGATAGACGTCTCTGGAAACTTCCTATCGATCTGTTCTAGATGTATTAATAACCCAGCACACTAGTATACGTCCAGGTCTCATTACTCACTTTTACAATATGAACCCCACACTGGGATACACACAGAAAAGCAGCAGGAAAGAAGAAGAAAAGAAAAGAGCAAAAAAGAGCATACTCCTCTTGCTCAGTTTGGATTTCCGTATATACTTGTTCCAAAGCAAAATGACTGGCATTCATATCTCTGACAGAGTGAGGAAAAAGGGAATAACCCCCCAAAAATCATATCATAAACAGAGAAATAAATAGTAATCATAAAGTTTGTCATCTCATTTTTCTTGACATGTACTATTTATAACTGTGATTGTTTTTCGGCTTTTGTGATCTTAATAAACATTTGAAACTATGATACAAGCAGATTCACTGGTAACGCTGCAGTTTTTCCGACAAAATATTTTAAAGAACAAAAGTCTGTAGTCTTTCACCTAAAACCAGCTGTTTTTAAACAAAAAGTTAAATATATTTAGAATTTATATTTAGTCACTAAACTAATTATAAACTCTAATGCTGGAGAACACCACGAGTAGACATGTAGGAATGATTACTATTTTTTATGATTTTGTTTTAGATTTTTATTCTCTGCAGCTGAAGTTAAATAAATGTTTTTGTCTGTGTGTGTGTGTAAGTGTACCATTACCAAAATAGCTCATGAATCACTGAAGATATTTTATTAAAACTTTCAGAAAGTAATTATTGAATGTACATCTACAACAGATTAAATTTGCCTAACTCAAAAATGGCCATACCTCAGTCAGTTTTACTGATATTGAGCTGAAATTTGTTGTGGTTTTAGCTGTTCATCAATCCCAACACATATTTTGAGCACAACACATTGTGTGACATCTTTGCTTAAAACATTGGCATAAACTGATGGTGTTAACCTTGTTTGTCTGTTAGCATAATATCTCATGAATCAGTGAATGGATTTTAATCAGATTCTCAGTAAGTAATCACTGACTAGACATCTACAACTCATTAACATTTGGAGTCAACTCAATTTAAGATGGCTGCCACAGCTAATCAAGTTTAGCCCACACAAACGTGACTACACTTCAGAGAATTTTACAGATACTGAGTTAAAACTTGGTGTGGTAGTAGCTGAGAATTATTCACAGCTCATACTCCAAGCACTAACAGATCATGCAAGTTATTGCAATATCACATGAGATTGCACACACTGTTATTTTCTAAGTTTAACCAAATTGTGTCATCTCTCAACATAAGATGATTTTAAGTTTAAAACTCTGGCATGAAAAGTGGTGGGAGATGTGCATTACTTCAAAAGAATGCTAGACCTTTAATTTAGTCCTTGTTTTTAAGACTGTTGCTCATAAATCACTAGATTTTTTCACAGAGCTGCACTGATTTCCGAACAACCCTCACCTTGTCTTCTCCACAATATTTTTTAAACCATTTAGTACATTTATTGCACTGAAAAGGCTGCTTTCATCTTAATTTGAAGAAAATACCCCAAGTTGTTTTCTTTCTATATCAGATGACACAACACAAATCTGTCCACACGCTCTCCCTTTACTCCTAAATTGTTACCAGACCTGTTCCCAGCTTCATTTGACGTCGTCGTATATCCGTTTCAAGCTGCGAATGCTCCTCTTTTCAAAACATCCACATAAGAATAGCCAGTTTAAACAGGTGCTATGGTAACATAATTGTAACTGCAGCAATTACTGCCTTATGCCTGACTAACAGCCATAAATCATCCTTCCTCCACAAAGAGAACGTTGTGGCGCTCCACTCCCCTCCGATAAGCAGAAATTGCTCAGAGTAAGTCGTGACGAGGAGACGCTGAAACAGCCCTTTCTTCTGTTTGGTGGGCAACATTTTGCTTTCTGTGGGATCCTTCAGCAGGCACAATATTGTACCTGCCTCAGCACCTGTTGGCTTTAGCCAAGGGTTTCATCAGATAGTTGAAATAAATACAAGTCATCATCATGACCATAATCATAGTCATAAAAACCAGGGGCCTTTGTGCTGTTGCCAAATTGCCCTGCCATCTGATTTACAGCCAGAAACAGTAAGGATGGTGCCTTTTATATAGTCTACATAAATACTCAGATATACACACCTGCAGACCACCCGTCTGTCTCTCTCACTTTCTCACACACACACACACACACACACACTCACCTGGGAACTCTCCCAGGTATGTAAGGGGTGGGAATGAGCATGAAGGAGGAACAGTGAGGAATTCTCCGGGGATTACAAAGACAAACATTGTCCTCGTCTCGCACACAAGCGCAGCAGGTGAGTAGAACGATAAGGAGCCAGGGGACAAATTAGGCTTCATATTAAAATAATCCCTCATGTCAAATAACAATAATACTCTCCTCGCCGAGGTGCCTGGATGCTCACAAAGGTCCCTGCTTCTCAGACAGAGGCTCGTTGAAAACAGGTTTGTGAAATACGGCCGTCGTATCTACACGACCTGTCAACAGTCTTTGGAATCCACAGAAGTTACAATAATGGAAGCCAGTAACTCCAGTGATGTGTTGGATCGAAATCCTGACCAGCTGTGTGAAACTACAGGAGTGTCACTGATGCAGCCTGGAAGTGGAGACAACAGCTGAAACTACAGTTAAACTAAAAGACTGATAAACTGCATCTTAAAAGGAAAAAAAAAATCCTACTACCGTATGTATCTAAGTGTCAGTGGTTCTACTTTTATCACTGCACCCACTCAGCTAAGTTTCATAAAAGGAATTTCTTAATTTTTGAATTATCAGCCCTAAAAATGTACATTCACCTGGGAAGAAAAACAAACACCTACAAACTTTGCATAAAACTATAGTTCAAATTTGTTGAAGTGGGGTTCTGTAGAAAAATTATGAAAATTAATATATTACTTAATGTCAATAGAATTTTGAACAAAGACCAAAATGGATTGTCATCACCATAAAGCTGGTAACTCACCGGGCTGCGACTGTCAGCAGCTAGTTTGCGAAGGACATTTGTGAGGAAGTCTCTAAAATGTCTCAAAACAAGTCGCAGTTGTTGCAGGCGTCTCCATTCTGTCTCAAGAGCGCCAGAACTGTTTTTTAACCAATCAGAAGAGCTGCCCGATGACAGAAAACATCACAGGCATCACATAGGGGTTTATTTGAATGAAGCACTATGGAAATGTTGAGATTGAAGTCTGATCAGACTTAAATACCATCTTTCTAAACTGAGATTTGTCCAAAGAGCTATCTACAACAGGTAAAATATTAACTGTTCATAACCCTATTTCAAAAGAGCTGCACTACTGCTTTAGGCATAACTTTAGCAGCCAAAAGAATTTAAACTTTTATTTGTTCCAATCAGGATCAGTGTGGAGCTACTTATCAGGTCAGGAGTTTCATGACAAAGACCAGCCTACCTCTTTTTATTCTCATATGTTATGTTTTTATTTTTTTGGTAGTTTTTAATATTATGCCTTATTTAGGTTATAATAAGGGCAAAATGTTTTGCTGTGGTCAGAACTGTGTGCAACAGAGCACGATAGGAGGCATTTATAGGTGCTCATGTAAAATGTCATAAGCTGTTGAGAAGCTTCTCACTGACAGCTTGTTACCGTAGTTACTAAACAATCACTTATAGTGGTAATCTATCATTCAGCTATAGTGATAATATATCAAAGTGTAAATAAAGCATATTGTACTTATATTGTTTATTTAAAGTGTACAAATACATGTGGCTGGATGTTAAGATGATGGGCCTCTGATGTCCTTTGAATCTCCAATGTAAAACTCAGAAGCCTCTGAACATTTTATGGTAAATCCATTGATGCAGCTCATGTGTTGTTTTTTCTGCATCACTGCAATAACTTATCTCCACAGATAGTGTTTATACTGGCTACACCCCCCCTCCCCTAACCTGCCCTCCCAGCAGTCAGATTCCTCCTGACTAATTTTCAGGTTATCATCATTCCCAGCAGGGAACTGACTTATTTGCTGCTGGAAGGCCACAAAAGCATTTTTTTAATGATTATTTTACTGCAAACACAAGCAGAGCTTTAACATTATTTAAATCTACTATTTTGTCTTCTTCAGCTGACATTTAGAGAATAATTAGAGATAATTTATTTGGTTGTTTTTTGTTTTTTTTTACGCAATACGCTGAAAACTTGACAACCAGTCTCACTGTCGTCCCTCAACTTTAGAAAGCATTATTGTGGTTTTCCTTTAAAAAACAAAACAAAATTGTTTAGCAAATTCATCCCTTTTTATTTTCAGGCTCTGACATCTTTAAACGTCCATTTTCACCTGCTTTCAAACTGCTTTTAGAGGTTTGTTGCGATTTTAAACAAAAACTTGGTTTAATTTAAAGGCCAAGCTTGCTTTAAAGGAATATACAGTGTTTAGCCCAACGCCTTTCATACCAGAGTTTTACACTGAGATAGTATTATGTTGAAAAATGACACAATTATAGCCGTTTTGGTCAAATGTTAAACCTTAAAATGACATTATGCATGATTTCACGAGATATGAGATCATCTGAAAATCACCTGCTTTCTGCATTGAATCATAAAACTAAGAAGCCTGCTTCAGGTGGTAGAACAAAAGCAAATTATTGCAATTTTGAAGCTCAATTTGTTATAGTTAACAATAATCAGTGCACGTTCAACAGGTAAAGTCAAAATATGACCACTTATTTAAGTACTTTGTACTGCAACATGGCTCCCTGGATTTGTTCATGGCTCAAAAATCACCCACTTTTGCCACAGGTTACAAGCTATAACCTCCATGTTGTTTTGAATTTTTATGGCAGACATGTTAGCAAAGAATGGAAACAGAAACAAAGAGGACACCTGAATATTGATATGCTGCGTGGTACAAGACTGACTTTCAAAACCTGAGCAAAACTTTTAATATGAGGTTGTTTATTTATGCCTTAATGTAAATAACACAACTTATTTTTTAATGCTTTATTGCTATTGTACGGTTTTATTGTTGAATTAACATGTTTTAGAAGGTAAATAAGTCCAACAAATAAACCAACAGACCGTCATAATATGGTTGTAGGATAACGCTCGATTCCAACATGTGCAAAACTGAAGTTAAGAAAAAGTTTTTATTATTTACAGACAAAATGTGGCTCAAACACACAAAAAAATGCACAAAATCTGCCCGATTTCTGCAGCTTTTAATGTTTGAACCAGATATAGTTTCAAAGTCTTTGTGTTATAAAAGTTTTAAATTGTTTTTCTTATGAATAAGTCTTTGTTTGACTGACCTTAAAAGATTGTCATCTTTTTAATGAGGCATCAAAATAATTCTCAGGCACTTCAAGTGTACAAAACAAACTTCACGTTACGAACTAAGAAGCAGCAATGGCATGAAACTATTTCATTGGTCAGAAAATGACCATGAAACTAACTAAAGTGGAATGTTCAGAATAACAAACAGTGAATGTGACCAGCTTTAGTCAATATTCTGATTATTTTTCCCAACGCAGAGGAAGCAAACTATTCTTCAGAGTAGTGTCAAACACATTTAGCCTAAAATCTCTTCTCATCACTTTACATCAGCTGTAAAAAAAAAAAAAAAAATCCAGCAGCTCACATTTACATCTATTTAACTCAAAATCAGTCTTTCAGGTGCAAAAAAAAAAACACTCAAGTATTAACACTTATTAGTACATCGACAAATCAAACCAAGACATCTTGATAAAGAGCTAATTAGAACACTGATAGGAAACAGTTCTGTTAAGGCTTCCATGGTGGAAAAAGATGTGACGGTTCTGTCAGGACGGAGCTCCTCTATTGTTTTGGGGCGTTCTGCATTCTCAGGCGTCTCCTGGCCAAAGCTTCTTGCTTCTTCCTCTCGATCTCGGCTGCAGAGCACTTCCCCGCGGTCTGGCTCGTGACAAAGACTGGAAACACAGCAGAAAAAGTGAGGCAGATTAATGTAAACACAGACTTTTGTTGATCACTGAAGTTAAAAGCAACTGAAACCGGATTTTTAATTTGGTAATCTCCAGTTTTACGGTAACAAAACTAAAGGTTACATTAATATTCCTTAAAACTTATTCTTTAACAAATGTACAGTACGGTGTAAATAATCAAGATATAAACGTGTGAATTCTCAAAATATTTAAAAATTTGAGTATTGCAAAGACACCTCAGAGGTTTTAGATTCATTCCATCACATCGTATAACCAGCAAGATGTCTGAATTCTCATTTTTTATTCAATATTAACATTTATTTAAGGCTGGCAACATGGGTGGGAATATTTAGGCACCTTACGATTCAATTAAATTACAATTCAAAGGTCTATGATACAGTTATAAAACGATTACTGATGCATTTCAGTTATATTGAAACTTAAATGCCAATGGCTTATTTTATCTAAATAAACACAAAGCAATATATTTTAATGGCTAATAAAGAGTGCCCAAAATTATATCTCAAAAAACCCAAACAATCACAGGCTGAAGACCAACAATTAGCATAGATGCTAACCCAACACTGAAAACGCCGTAGAAAAGCTAATGTGATTAGCATTGTGTTTATCACTGGAAATCAATGCACAAATTAAACGTTTTAAAGTTATTACTGAAGACAGTGATGCTATGATAACTTCAACTATTATCTACAGATATAAGATCTTCAGAGTTCAGCAAAGAAACGATGAAAAAGATGTGAAAACAAACAGCTTTATTGCAACATGTTTCTACTACAGGAAGCTACGGTAACTCCACTGGGACAAACAGCACCACGCAGCAACGACTCTCTTAAAGTGGCAGGTTATTGTTAGCAAAATCAGTTTTTGACAATTAAAATCAATGCAAAATCTTTGATGTCTGCATTGTGATGCATCTAAATACAAATTTCACCTCCCAACGTTAAATAGGAACTTATTCGCATCATGGAGTCAGGTGGGGCTTTATAAAGACGATTTTCTGGGAAAATTGGAGCAAACTTTCAGACCAGAGAATAGTTTTCAAATTTATTAGGTAGAAGTTTTAACTGCAAAAATCAGTTGATAAAATGAAAACTTTTATATTGGACTCTTTGGGAAAACATTCTCGTTTTAAGAGCCAAAAAATTACATTACAGTTTTCTTACCTTTGTTGCTTATGATTGCTGAGTCAGACATATTTCTCTTGAAAGCTGCAGGGTGAGACTTAGAGTTCTGTGGTACTCTGGCTGCCACGGTCTGCAGTTTCGTATCCACATTGCTACTTCGAGCCCGGAAAGTTCCAGAGAAATCCCTGTCCTGGTTAAATGTGCCCAGACTGACATGACTTCCTGGGAAGCTTTGAGACATTCCTGGTTTCCTGTTGGCACCTTGCATGAGCACGTTCCATCCTTGATAGTTAGTTTTACAACCAGTTCCCGGTAAAGAGTTAGAACGTACAAAAGCACCTGATGATTGTCTGTTGGAAGCGCTGACACCAGAATGAACGGATTCAGTGGTTTTCAGTCGCCTGTCTGCAGTTTTTTCTTCCTTTTCTCTGGAGTTGTTTGGATTAACTTCCTTTGGCTGTCCGTTGGAGGTCCTCTCCACGCTGTCACAAACCTGATAGAGCAGTTCATCATCACCATCGTCCCACAAACTGTCTGAAATGTCTTGAACAGAAGGTGCTTCAGCTTGAATATGAGTGACTTTGTTGGGTTGGGAAGTAGGGAGCAGCTTTGGGGCAGCAGAGTTCTTGACATTGATTTTGGATTTGGGTTCTATTACAGTGAAGTTGGACTTTGACACTTCCTTGTTCACCTTGGACAGGAAGTGAGAGTTGGACTCTAACCTGAAAGTACTTCGGTTTGTAGTTTTCAGTTTGGGACACAAGTCTTGAAGAGCACTGCAGCTCATCTTGCAGCGTCCCTCTGTAGGCTTCTGTGCAGAGTCTGAATTTAAAACAGAGGGGGGCTTAGTGCTTGTCTGAGTGCGGGCCTGCGGTGTCGTTTCAGGATTGGCATCTCGACCATTCGGATTCTGGGTAATTGCTAGAATGAAGGAGTCATTGAGTAAGTCATCATTGTCCCAGTCATCATAAAACTCACAGTTTTTTGTGCCGTGACTGCGAGTTTCCTTTTGTTCTGATGTCCCAGACTTATCAGCTTGCTTGAGCTCCGCCTGCTGACGTTTAGCAAAACCTACAGACGCAATTTGGTCCGGCACTTCTTGTGAACACCCAGAACCCTCACTTAACCTGCCACTGACTCTCTGGGTGGAGCAGTCGAACAGAGCGTGGAGCTCTGCCTCCGCCTGAGCCGATGAAGAGGGACACTTCAGATTCTTCACAACACTCGGTTTAGTTTTGCGAAGGTCATCATTGACAGAATTCAGCTGTTCTGACGTCTCCTCGCCTTGTTGCATGTTTTCATCAAACTGCCTGGCCAGTTTCATTAGGTCCTCCACCTTACTCTGTCTGTAAAATTGTAAAAAAATAAAAGACAAAGAAACCAATAAAACAACCACGAAGCACTAACAAAGATTAAGTTTGACAAGTAAAAGTCACGTTTGCTAAAGCAGAGAAAACTGTTTGATAACAGACCGAGAGGACCTCTTCCTGACTTTGGGCTTTGGGTTCTCAGGCGTGCAGGGAATGGTGCCATCATTGATCCACCGAAACAACGAGGATTCAGAACCTTTGGGTTTTATGTTCTACAAAAAATAAAATAAAAGCACTACATTGGAGCTACTTCTCTCAAAAAGGTCTACATATAATTGTTCATCTGAAGCAAACAGAAATTAGGAGCAAAGAAAAAGTCATGTAATCAGATGACGACTTGAATGTTTAGGAAGATGATAAAGAGCCACCTGACCTTCGGAGCAATACGGTTGACAATGTCAGATATTTCCACAACTTGGGTGTTCTTGTGTCCAAATCCTGGAAAAAAAAGACAACTCATTACTAATATTGAGACACATGGCTATTAAGAAAGAAGCCTGTACCGGTGTTGTTTCCGTCCATATCAAACCCGTTATCCTGATTAGTCAACAGAAAGAAAAAGTGATTGCTTCACTGAATGACTCTGTGTCGTTTACCAGTCTGAGTGGGAGATGTGGAATCCCAGAAAATGTCTTGTGAAACTTCTACATCTCCGGGAGACTCTCCTACATTCAGTCCATGGTATCTGCTGCTGCCTCTAAATCTCGGACTCAGCAAATCTGCACAAACAGTAGACAAGTGTTACAGAGTAATGCATCTTTTTTTTTTCTTTTTTCCTGTACAAATATCATCAGAATTCCAGTCGTGGATGTAAGGAATGCAGTTTAAAAAATTAGGAGTCTCCATCATTGTAGAAGAATTTTTGCTGACTCCTCCTTACAGAACTACATCAACTATGATGTTTGTGGGTCTCTGAGTTTTTTACCCTAAGCTCACATGTAATCTCAAGTTATTAAATGTTTAGTTGGGGTTTGACACTATTAGGGAAAGAAGTCTTGAATTTCCTCCAGTTGTACAGAATGAGTTTGATGGTGGACTGAAAACAGTTTTTAGCCACCTAGTATAGTTCTACAGCCAAAGAGCAGACTAATTGGCCTTTTTTCTACTTTTTTTTACCCTGAAGCTTTGGATGTTCTCCTGATTTCTCGTGCAGACAAACATGTTGTGAAAATATAACTATTCTATGACACTCACAATCAACAGTCTGCTTGTGATGATTTGAAAAGAATCCAGTAATTTTCAATTTAAAATGTGGTTTATATTCATTACAACAACTAAAGCTACTTATTACAGTGACCTAAGTCCACTTGTGTATGGATAGTAAACATGCACAAGAACCATAATCCTGAGATAAACCAGTCTGAATAACATAGGGACGTGTGAGTTTTAGATTCTCCAATTAAACACAAAAAGGTTCTCAGTTCATTGTTTATTTTTTCTCTTTAACTAAACGCGTTGAGCAGGGTGACACTTTCTAATAAATGTGAATCTAAACGCTTTCTTACCGCTACACACAGGGGATGCTCCTGTTTCAGGCATCTGCTGGCCCGTTTTTCTGCCCTGCTGAGTTTTGTTTCGGTCAGGTTTGGAAATATGGTTTCTCCACAGCTCAGAGAACTCGGGGCTTCGAGCAGAATCTGACATGACTCAGCGGAACAGCAGCGACAGCGGTCTGAATCATTATTCTGCTCGTTTAAACAGCACGGACGGCGATTTATACCGAGAAAGTCCTTGCTGGCTTTTAAAATCTTCCTGTGTACTCATTCGAAACGGGCCGCCATATTGACTACCTGTGACGTCGGCAAACTACGGGTGCCCGTTAGGTTTGTCGCGGACAACAAGTAGAGCTCAGGTAAGCAGGGAATTCGATACCCAGTTAGTTTTGTTTTAATGAATGGTTACATACATATTAATTATACCGACTTTATTTTGCTCATATTTGAGAATCTTAGCATTTGTAAAATGTAAGTGTACACCTTTGTGTTGATCTAAAACTTTACATGACATTTCAGACCTGAGGAAGACTTCACTCTATTACTTTTAGTAACTCTACTCTAGTAGTTTACTAAACCTATAGGTGACATATTAACTCCATACATTACTTGATAAAAATGCCACAATGTATTTAAACCAATAATCCTTAATTCCAAATGTAACAAAAATATAAATTATTCGAAATAATACAAACAAATATAATACTTTTATATGTACCTTTACCTTATGATAAAATATATACATATATATATGTATATATATTGTTTTTTCTTTACAACTCAAGGTGTTCTTGTGTCCCGTCCCACAAAAAAGGAACTGAGGTAATATTACTACTATTTAACATATGATTATGAGCTGAATTACTATTGGCACAGAGTTTAATACTAACACAAAACTGAAGTTGATTAAAGTGCTGTACAGAAAACTAAAGCTCCTGGTGGAAGGCGGACATGTTTCTTTTCTCTCTGTCTCCTGGCGCCCCCGCCTTTCCTTTTTCGAAGCCTCTTTTTACATATTTTCCAAAAATTTAAGGAATAGGGATCTGGTCAGCTGGTTTCTCAACGCAATTGATACAATTTCCTCGACTGGGTGAAGGAGAGTCCAGTCTCGGGATATGTCTCGCTGGATATACAGTGGATTCCTGGCAGGAGTGGAAGACTGTGTACCTACCGACGTGGAGGTTCCTATTTGGGTTTTTGATAACAGGATTTCTGCTGTTTGGACCAGGCAGTTACCTGGATTATCGTCAAATTCGTGGATGGGTTCACGGATCGACCAGCACTCAGACTGTAAACAGGAGCGAAATTGCAAACTACTCCGAACTGGCTGATATTCCATC